>NC_086452.1:127609130-127914130 GCF_028390025.1 Pseudophryne corroboree
CACCGGCCAGGGATGACTAGTTGGGTATGTAATGCCAGGGCCGCAGGGACCAATATAAAAGTGTCCCCCGGCTGTGGCATTATGTACCTGGCTAGTGGAGCCCGGTGCTGGTTTCAAAAATACGGGGGACCCCTACACTTTTTGTCCCCCGTATTTTTGGAACCAGGACCAGGCGCAGAGCCCGATGCTGGTTGATTAAATATGGGGGAACCCCTGTAATTTTTTCCCCATATTTTTTCAACCAGGACCGGCTCAAAGAGCCCGAGGCTGGTTTTGTTTAGGGGGGGGACAACACGCATTTTTTTTTTGGATTTTTAACAATGTTTTTTTTTTACGAAAGGTGCACAATGAAGCCCAGCACGGATCTCACAGATCCGGCCGAGATTCATTGTGTTAATGTCGGCAGTGTTTTACAATTCACTCCCGTAAAACACTGCCAAAAAGTACGAATGACATCGACATCGGAAAATACGAAAATGCAGAATAAGACAGTTTAGTAAATTAGTCGTAATAAATTCAAAAAGTTGCAATTTTTCACTTTCGATGTCATTCGTGTTTGAACTTTAACCTAATTCGGAAAAATACAAATTTTAGTAAATATACCCCAGTGGAGGGAATTCAAATGTTTGAAAAGTCAGTTGGGTGTCTGTTTTTTCCTGTCTATTACAGTAAATAGGAAAAAACAGACACCCAACTGACTTTTCAAACAATTGAATCTCCCCCTGTAAGTGCAAAAATATATGCCATCTGTACTTGATCTTCATATTTGGTGTTAAACTGTATCCAATAAGTAATTACCGGTCCTGCAAAGTGTCAATCTGTTTATATGCATTATACAAATTTGGAGAGGTCTCTTTGCATTAAGGGAACTGTTATTACCAATTTGATTAAGTTTAATATGACAATACTTCTGAATAGCCTAGATAAACAGTCAGAGGAGAATACAATTGTTTATGCCAGTGGCTGTGAGTGATGAGCGCCTAAAAGAGCAATTCAATTATTGCTCAGCTTGGGTGTGGATAGCTGCAAACGCTGGCATTTCTGCTCGCAGTCCCCCTATGCTGGCAAGCAGAAATGTGTGAAAAGTGACCCGTTTGGTTGCCCAGCACTTTGGTCAGGTTTAGTCATTTTACATGGCAAAACCTGGCACCGCAGGGCACGATCAGCACATTAGAAAAAAAGCATTGAATAGAACCCCCCCCCCCCCCCCCTCACATTAGACAGAGAACAGGTACGCATAAACAATTGAATTACCCCTCTAAGAGGATAATATACTTCTATGCTGTGCTTGGCTTACAGAAATATTGAGGTCAACAAATTGGCATGTGAAAAATTATTGTGCTTATGTATTGAATCTATTTTGCTGATAATATCTAAGGATCTGCAGGTTTCCTTTGCAACATTGTCAGTGTAACTACTACAGTAGATGGTGTTTTATACTGTTATCATTTTGAGGAAGAGCTGTGACAATTCCTTTGCACATTAGAACTGTTGGAGGTGATAACACCATTAAACCAAGGACAGACATAGGGATGTAATATGAAAGCTACTGTACAGTACTTCATATATAAGAATAGTCTGAAATATTGGGCACTGTAACTCTGTCACTGAAAGCATTTAATCCAGGAACACTTATTGGTCAGTAAAAATACAGTATGCATTATTTTGCCAAACCATTTAAGTGCTGTACAACATAGCATCTATTTCTGTTTGGGATCTATTTTCTACCACAATATTAATAAACACAAAG
This sequence comes from Pseudophryne corroboree, assembly GCF_028390025.1. NCBI lineage: Eukaryota > Metazoa > Chordata > Amphibia > Anura > Myobatrachidae > Pseudophryne > Pseudophryne corroboree. The sequence continues at coordinate 127,610,881 of NC_086452.1, forward strand.
TTATGTGGCTCATGCAATACCAGTTACTGTATATTTATGCTACCCTACAATTGTAGGAATATCACTTCTATTGATTTGAGGATTTGAGGTAAAGGGGGTTATTCAGCACAGATTGCAGATTCTGCTAAAAAACTGAATCTGCAATCCCTTTGTAGCATGCTGGGGGCTGCCCTAACACAGGGCAAAACCAGTAGCGCACGCAAGAGAGGGGGGGTTCCGAGTACCCAGAAACACCCCCCCTGTCAGACCAAATTATTTTTTCAGAGACGGAACAACCTTGTCTCCGTCTCTGCACCAGCTGCGCACCCTCACCCCAGGGCTGCTGCCTGGCCACCGCCGGTTCAGCTGTCACCGCTTCCGTGTCAGGTGGCTTTCATATCCATTCCACCTGACACGGAAGCACTCACAGCTGAACCGGCAATGGCCGGGCAGCACACCGCGATTACAGCGCTGACAAGAAGAGTTTCCAGGCAGTCACAGAGAAGCTCCTTCATCAAACTATAGTACATATGAATGGGGGAAAGGGGCCTGAGTGTATGCCGTGCGTGTTTTTAAAATGTGTGTGTGTGTGTGTGTGTGTAAGAAGTATGCAATGTGTGGGCATATGCTCAGTTGTTTTTTTGTAAGCATGTTGTGTGTGTGACTGCTACATGTATGTGTGCATATGCTGTGTGTGTATACTGTATGTATGCGGTGTGCCGCACCGGAAATTTTTCGGGTTTTGTGTTTTGGTTTTGGATTCGGTTCCGCGGACGTGTTTTGGATTCGGACGCGTTTTAGCAAAACCTCCCTGAAAATTTTCTGTCGGATTCGGGTGTGTTTTGGATTTGTGTGTTTTTTTTTCCAAAAACCCCTCAAAAACAGCTTAAATAATATAATTTGGGAGTCATTTTGATCCTATAGTATTATTAACCTCAATAACCATAATTTCCACTCATTTCCAGTCTATTCTGAACATCTCACACGTCACAATATTATTTTTAGTCCTACAATTTGCACCGAGGTCGCTGGATGACTAAGCTAAGCAACCCAAGTGGGTGGCACAAACACCTGGCCCATCTAGGAGTGGCACTGCAGTGTCAGACAGGATGGCACTTAAAAAAAATTGGCCCCAAACATCACATGATGCAAAGATAAATAAATTAAAAAAAGAGGTGCAAGATGGAATTGTCCTTGGGCCCTCCCACCCACCCTTATGTTGTATAAACAGGACATGCATACTTTAACAAACCCATCATTTCAGCCACAGGGTCTGCCACACGACTGTGGCTGAAATGACTGGTTGGTTTGGGCCCCCACCAAAAAAAGAAGCAATCAATCTCTCCTTGCTCAAACTGGCTCTACAGAGGTAAGATGTCGACTTCATCATCATCCTCCGATTCCTCACCCCTTTCACTGTGTACATCCCCCTCCTCACAGAGTATTAATTTGCCCCCACTGGAATCCACCATCACAGGTCCCTGTGTACTTTCTGGAGGCAATTGCTGGTGAATGTCTCCACGGAGGAATTGATTATATAATTAATTTTGATGAACATCATCTTCTCCACATTTTGTGGAAGTAACCTCGTACGCCGATCGTTGACAAGGTGACCGGCTGCACTAAAAACTCTTTCGGAGTGCACACTGGAGGGGGGGCAACTCAGGTAAAATAAAGCCAGTTTGTGCAAGGGCCTCCAAATTGCATCTTTTTCCTGCCAGTATATGTACCGCCTGTCTGACGTGCCTACTTGGATGCGGTCACTCATATAATCCTCCACCATTCTTTCAATGGTGACAGAATCATATACAGTGACAGTAGACGACATGTCAGTAATCGTTGGCAGGTCCCTCAGTCCGGACCAGATGTCAGCACTCGCTCCTGATTGCCCTGTATCACTGCCAGCGGGTGGGCTCAGTATTCTTATCCTTTTCCTCGTAGCACCAGTTGCGGGAGAATGTGATGGAGGAGCTCTTGACGGGTCACGTTTCGCTTGACTTGACAATTTTCTCACCAGCAGGTCTTTGAACCTCTGCAGACTTGTGTCTGCCGGAAAGAGAGATACAATGTAGGCTTTAAACCTAGGATCGACAACGGTGGCCAAAATGTAGTGCTCTGATTTCAACAGATTGACCACCCGTGAGTCCTGGTTAAGCGAATGAATAGCTCCATCTACAAGTCCCACATGCCTAGCGGAATGGCTCCATTTTATCTCCTCCTTCAATATCTCCAGCTGCTTCTGCAAAAGCCTGATGAGGGGAATGACCTGACTCAGGCTGGCAGTGTCTGAACTGACTTCACGTGTGGAAAGTTCAAAGGGTTGCAGAACCTTGCACAATGTTGAAATCATTCTCCACTGCGCTTGAGTCAGGTGCATTCCCCCTCCTTGGCCTATATCGTAGGCAGATGTATAGGCTTGAATGACCTTTTGCTGCTCCTCCATCCTCTGAAGCATATAGAGGGTTGAATTCCACCTCGTTACCACCTCTTGCTTCAGCTGATGGCAGGGCTGTTTGCTGGTGCACCAGTCTTTAGCACACGGTGGCTGAATGCTGAAAATGGCCTGCAATTCTTCGGGCCACAGACAGCATCCCTTGCATGCCCCTGTCATTTTAAAAAAAATTCTGCACCATCAAATTCATTGTCTGTGCAAAACATGAGACATGCTGGAATTTGCCCACATGTAACGCATGCACAATTTTGGTGGCGTTGTCCTATGTCACAAATCCCCAGGAGAATCCAATTGGGGTAAGCCAATCTGCGATGATGTTCCTCAGTTTCCGTAAGAGGTTATCAGCTGTGTGCCTCTTATGGAAAGCGATGATACAAAGCATAGCCTGCCTAGGAACGAGTTGGCGTTTGCGAGATGCTGCAACTGGTGCCGCTGCTGCTGTTGTTGCTGTGGGAGGCAATACATCTACCCAGTGGGCTTTCACAGTCATATAGTCCTGAGTCTGCCCTGTTCCACTTGTCTACATGTCCGTGATTAAGTAGACATTGGGTACAACTGCATTTTTTAGGACACTGGTGACTATTTTTCTGACGTCTGTGTACAGTCTCGGTATCGCCTGAACAGAGAAGTGGAACCTAGATGGGATTTGATACCGGGGACACACTACCTCAATAAATTCTCTAAGTCCCTGTGAATTAACGGTGGATACCGGACACACGTCTAACGCCAACACAGCTGCCAAGGCCTGAGTTATCTGCTTTGCAACAGGATGACTGCTGTGATATTTCATCTTCCTCGAAAAGGACTGTTGGACAGTCAATTGCTTACTGGAAGTAGTACAGGTGGTCTTCCGACTTCCCCTCTGGGATGACGATCGACTCCCAGCATCAACAACAGCAGCACCAGCAGCAGTAGGCGTTACACTCAAGGATCCATCGGAGGAATCCCAGTCAGGAGAGGACTCGTCAGACTTGCCAGTGACATGGCCTGCAGGACTACTGGCGTTCCTGTCTAAGGAGGAAATTGACACTGAGGGAGTTGGTGGTGTGGTTTGCAGGAGCTTGGGTACAAGAGGAAGGGATTTAGTTGTCAGTGGACTGTTTCTGCTGTCACCCAAAGTTTTTGAACTTGTCAATGACTTCTGATGAATGTGCTCCAGGTGACGTATAAGGGAGGATGTTCCTAGGTGGTTAACGTCCTTACCCCTACTTATTACAGCTTGACAAAGGCAACACAAGGCTTGACACCAGTTGTCCACATTTCTGTTTAAATAATTCCACACCGAAGAGGTGATGTTTTTGGTATTTTGACAAGGCATGTCAATGGCCTTATTCATCCCACGGACAACAGGTGTCTCCCCAGGTGCCTGACTTAAACAAACCACCTCACCATCAGAATCCTCCTTGTCAATTTCCTCCTCAGCGCCAGCTACACCCATATCCTCATCCTGGCGTACTTCAACAGTGTCATCTTCAATTTGACTATCAGGAACTGGACTGTGGGTGCTCCTTCCAGCACTTGCAGGGGCGTGCAAATGGTGGAAGGAGCCACCTCTTCACGTCCAGTGTTGGGAAGATCAAGCATTGAAACCGCCGACACAATTAGACTCTCCTTGGGGATTTGTGATTTAGAAGAACACACAGTTATTTGCTGTGCTTTTGCCATCTTAACTCTTTTCAGTTTTCTAGTGGGAGGATGAGTGCTTCCATCCTCATGTGAAGCTGAACCACTAGCCATGAACATAGGCCAGGGCCTCAGCCATTCCTTGCCACTCCGTGTCGTAAATGGCACATTGGCAAGTTTACGCTTCTCCTCAGATGCTTATAATTTAGATTTTTGGGTCATTTTACTGAACTTTCGTTTTTTGGATTTTACATGCTCTCTACTATGACATTGGGCATCGGCCTTGGCAGACGACGTTGATGGCATTGAATCGTCTCTGCCATGACTAGTGGCAGCAGCTTCAGCACGAGGTGGAAGTGGATACCTATTTCACCCTCCACATTTTTGTTCTCCATTTTTTAATATGTGGAATTATATGCCAGTAATATTATTATATCAATAGCAATGGCCTACTGTACTGTACATCTATATACTGTTGGTCACCAAAATGCTGCACTGTACTACTATATATACTGCTCACAAAAATGCAGCACAGATCTGGAATGGATACTTGCAGTGACATTGAGCTGCAAGATACAGCAATGCCTACTGTACTGTACAACTATATACTGTTGGCCACCAAAATTCTGCACTGTACTACTATATATACTGCTCACAAAAATGCAGCACAGATATGGAATGGATACTTGCAGTGACACGGAGCTGCAAGATACAGCAAAGGCCTACTGTACTGTACAACTATATACTGTTGGTCACCAAAATGCTGCACTGTACAACTATATATACTGCTCACAAAAATGCAGCACAGATATGGAATGGATACTTGCAGTGACACGTAGCTGCAAGATACAGCAATGGCCTACTGTACTGTACAACTATATACTGTTGGTCACCAAAATGCTGCACTGTACTACTATATATACTGCTCACAAAAATGCAGCACAGATATGGAATGTATACTTGCAGTAACACAGAGCTGCAAGATACAGCAATGGCCTACTGTACTGTACAACTATATACTGTTGGTCACCAAAATGCTGCACTGTATTACTATATATACTGCTCACAAAAATGCAGCACAGATATGGAATGGATACTTGCAGTGACACAGAGCTGCAAGATACAGCAATGGACTACTGTACTTTACAACTATATACTGTTGGTCACCAAAATGCTGCACTGTACTACTATATATACTGCTCAAAAAATGCACAACAGATATGGAATGGATACTTGCAGTGACACGGAGCTGCAAGATACAGCAATGGCCTACTGTACTGTACAACTATATACTGTTGGTCACCAAAATGCTGCACTGTACAACTATATATACTGCTCACAAAAATGCAGCACAGATATGGAATGGATACTTGCAGTGACACGTAGCTGCAAGATACAGCAATGGCCTACTGTACTGTACAACTATATACTGTTGGTCACCAAAATGCTGCACTGTACTACTATATATACTGCTCACAAAAATGCAGCACAGATATGGAATGTATACTTGCAGTAACACAGAGCTGCAAGATACAGCAATGGCCTACTGTACTGTACAACTATATACTGTTGGTCACCAAAATGCTGCACTGTATTACTATATATACTGCTCACAAAAATGCAGCACAGATATGGAATGGATACTTGCAGTGACACAGAGCTGCAAGATACAGCAATGGACTACTGTACTTTACAACTATATACTGTTGGTCACCAAAATGCTGCACTGTACTACTATATATACTGCTCAAAAAATGCACAACAGATATGGAATGGATACTTGCAGTGACACGGAGCTGCAAGATACAGCAATGGCCTACTGTACTGTACTACTATATACTGTTGGTCACCAAAATTCTGCACTGTACTACTATATATAATATATATAGTATATACTGGTCACACAACAATGCAGCAGATATTGAGCACTGATGATCAGGATACTGTCTAGAACTGAGTCTGACACGGAGCTGCAAGATACAGCAATGGCCTACTGTACTGTACTGCTATAATTATATACTGGTGGTCCCCACAATGCAGCACACTGAGCACAGATATTTGCAGCACACTGAGCACAGATATGGAGCTTTTCAGGCAGAGAACATAGATATTTGCAGCACACTGAGGACAGATATGGAGCTTTTCAGACAGAGAACATAGATATTTGCAGCACACTGTGCACAGATATTTGCAGCACACTGAGCACAGATATGGAGCTTTTCAGGCAGAGAACATAGCCACGCCCTCTCCGTTCAATCTCCAATGCACGAGTGAAAATGGCGGCGATGCGCGGCTCTTTATATAGAATATGAATCTCGCGAGAATCCGACAGCGGGATGATGACGTTCGGCCTCGTTCGGGTTAACCGAGCAAGGTGGGAAGATCTGAGGCTGCCTTGGAACCGTGTAATATAGGTGAAGTTCAGGTGGGTTCGGATCTCGACGAACCGAACCCGCTCATCTCATATATATATATATATATATATATATATATATATATATATATATATATATATATATATATATATATATATATATATATATATATATATATATATATATATATATATATATATACCAGCAAATAGAAAACCACAGCACTCGCCACCCCAGAAGCAGGGTGCAGTATCCGCACTCGCCACTAATAGGGTGGGGTCAGAGGCAGAACTCTGGGAGGCAACGGAGTCATCTGCCGCTGGGCTCCTGCTCTGAAGGGGGCACCTCTCCTCCCATTCTGTGACACCATTGAATTAAGTTAATTGATAGCTGCCGCTATCTCTTCAGTGGCCGATTTCCTCACTGGTCTCTGCACCTTACACATCGCACCCTCTTTATTATACTGTGGATACACATCTTACAAGTGTCACACCCATTAGAAACCGCGACCTATTACACTGGAAGCAGACACCTTACTGATGAAGCTGTGCGCTCCTGTATAGGAAATATGAGAATTTTAACTATATGAAGTTACTTCTCTGACAATTACAAGTAACTTCATATAGTTAGAATTATCATGCTTCCCGTACAGGAGCAAATAACTCCATCAGTAAAGTGTCTACTGTCAGTGTAACAGGTCAGGCTTCTAATCCTGGGTATGACTGCTAAGAATTGTGTGATTTAAAATAAAAGACAATTAAATGTATAAATACAATATATAAAAAAAATTTCAGAACACACACACAAACAAACACACACACACACACACACACACACACACACACACACACACACACACACATTTATTTATCTTAATATAGGAAATAGGGGGGGGGCACCAATATTTATCTTGCCTCCGGGCAACTGGGACGAACTTACGCCACTGGGTGGGGTGCATGTAGCCCATGGCCACCTACTCAAAAATATAGAAACAAAAAGTTCAGCACTCACCAAAATGAGCTCACTTATCCTCACAACATCAATGAATAAATGAATAAATGATGGGCGTTTAGTTAGTGAATTGGCCAATGCACGGAAGCCTGCACACCGCTCGCCAAGGTACCCCACCTTCATGCAGGTCCTACACTATCACAAAATCATAAAAATTGAAAAACCTGGCTATCTTAAACCTGTGTCAGCTGCCCTTTAGTAATTTATCAGCCAGTGTCAGGTGACTAGTGTACCTTTTAAAAGCCATGCAGTTCATGGCAGGTACACCTTACACCAAGTAGGCATATTTGCAGTTATATTATGTGATACAGTTACCAGGTTTTAATTTTTATGATTTTGTGATAGTGTAGGACCTGCATGAAGGTGGGGTACCTTGGCGAGCGGTATGCAGACTTCCGTGCATTGGCCAATTCACTAACTAAACCCCCATCATTTATTCATTTATTCATTGATGTTGTGAGGATAAGTGAGCTCATTTTGGTGAGTGCTGAACTTTTTGTTTCTCTCTCTCTCTCTCTCTATATATATATATATATAATGAACAGAGGGTGGCACTCATTGGTCTTAAACAGCATAGCATGCTATGTCCTGACGACGGGTTGGAATAAACCCGAAACGTTGAAGTTATGGAGTATTGCGTTATACTGCTCTGCTGTTTAAGACCATTGAGTGCCACCCTCTGTTCATTTTATAAATGCTGCTCTGACTGGCACCTTGGCAAGCTGTGGTACTTAGGGAGTGCCAACCATCTGGAATCTGTGTGTATGTATGTATGTATGTATGTATTTATACTTGCGTATGCAAGCTGTCAGCCGCCATTTTTCCCATCAGAGTGGCTGCGAGTGATGTCACACAGCTGCCCCGCAAACACAGATGACCCGCCACCGTTTTCCACATTTCACCCCTGCAACGGTTCATCGCCGCCCCGCAAACGCCTCTACCTGCCAATCAGGTACAGTCGTTCACAGCCAATGCGACCTGCCAATTCACTGCATGATCATAATCTTATGTGACCTGTGGAGAATGGTGACGATCTGGCCATAGATAAGTACAGTAAACTAAAGGGGGGGGGGGGGGGGGGTACACACGGAGAGATCCATGTTTAAATTCTAAGCAATCTGACTAGAATTCTTAGAAACAGCAGAGAGGGGTGGTTTGCAAATCCCCACCCCTGTGTATCCCCCCAGCACACTAAAAATTACCTGTAACCATACCTGAACCTATCTGGTAATAGAAATTCAGAGAATTAGTCACACATGTTTGCAAACTCATGTTTAGCTGCTGCGCCACTTCACGGTTTCTCCGATATCAGCAGTCCTAACACTACATAATAGCAGTGCCCACATAGGGCCATGTTATTTGTCTACAGTAGGCCTCATGATAAAGGCTAATACTAAAACACATCCAGACAGAAAGCTAACTTACCCGAGAGCCAACCCCAGGATCTCCCATTGGCACTACAAGGAACAGCATGCCTTCCAAATACTGCTCCCATTCAATGCCTTTCACACAAAAGCAGACAAAAAATAGGTTCAGGTATGGTTACAGGTAATTTTTAGTGTGCTGGGGGGATACCCAGGGGTGGGGATTTGCACCCCCCTTCCTCTCTGTCTGTTGTTTGTCTGTGACCCCTCCCCCTTTCTAGCACCTGATATACAATTATCTCCAGGAATGGCCGAGCAACTGCCATTTTTTGTCTGCTAGATTACTTAGAAATTAATCACGGCTATCTCTGTGCGTAGGGTGCCGGCGACAGCGATGCGCAGTCCCGTGCGTCACTATCGATGGCTCTAGATTTGGCATGCATGCATGCCAAATCTAGAGACATCGCTCATTTCACCGCTGAGTGAAAAGAGCATCCACTAGTCCCCCCTCTCGCTCAGCACACATCGCTCTGAGTGCTGAGCAGGGGGAGAGATGTGTGCTGAGCGGTTTGTGCTAGATAGCTCAGCACACATCTCCCCCGTGTGTACGGGGCATAATGTATAGCCATATTACAGAAGGACAGAGTGTAAACTGACTGCAGATAGCTGTTCCAGATCAAATTACAATTTTCCTCTATGCCAGAGAGCTGCAAGAAGCCAAGTACAGTATTGCTGAGGTTTGTAGTGCCACAGACAAGCTGGTTGTTTCAGTACTGCAGTGTCCATAATTTGGAGCGGAAGCCTAACCAATGCTGAAATCTGCTCTTGGTGAGATAAAACTCAATGCTATTTGTACATTTGCATGCTGCCATCTAGAGAGAGACAGAGACATTACTTTAAAGTTTTATTCTGACAGGACTGCTACACATTACTGCTCCTACTGTAAACACAATGAGCCTAATTCAAGGCTGATTGCAAAAGCAAAATCTTCTAATGGGCAAAACCATGTGCACTGCAGATGACGCAGATATAACATGTGCAATTAGGTCCAAAAACCCAAATGCAAAATGGGTATGCAAACTAGAGATGAGCGGGTTCGGTTCGCCGAGAACTGAACCACCCCAAACTCTACGTGTCAAACACGGTTCCGAGCCCGGCTCGGTTATTCCCGCCTGACTCAGAAAACCCGAACAAGGCAAAACGTCATCATCCCGCTGTCAGATTATCTCGTGAGATTCGGATTCCATATAAAGAGCCGCACGTCGCTGCCATTTTCACTTGGGCATTGTAGAGAGTACAGAGAGGACGTGGCTACGTTCTCTCAGTGTCAGTTCTTAGTATCAGTGCTCAGTATCCGTGCTTATTGCTGCTCAGTAATACTAGTACAGTGTCTCTCTTGTGCTGCATCTTGCTGCTGTAGGGTGCTGTGGTAGTATTGTCCTGTGACTGTGCATCTGTCATCATCATTCCAGTCACAGTGGTATCTGGGGGGTGACAATTCCAGAGTGCTTTTGTGCTGCTCACTAATACTAGTACAGTGTCTTGTGCTGCATCGTGCTTCTCAGTGTCAGTTCTATTAGTAGTATCATCAGTGCTCAGTAGTATGATCAGTGCTCATTGTCTTGTGGTGCTCAGTGACACTACATTACTAATACTAGCACAGTGTCTCTCTTGTGCTGCATCTTGCTGCTGTAGGGTGCTGTGGTAGTATTGTCCTGTGACTGTGCATCTGTCATCATCATTCCAGTCACAGTGGTATCTGGGGGGTGACAATTCCAGAGTGCTTTTGTGCTGCTCACTAATACTAGTACAGTGTCTTGTGCTGCATCGACTTCTCAGTGTCAGTTCTCAGTAGTATCATCAGTGCTCAGTATCACTGCTCATTATCTTGTGCTGCATCGTGGTGCTCAGTAATACTACATTACTAATACTAGTACAGTGTCTTGTGCTGCATCGTGGTGCTCAGTAATACTACATTACTAATACTAGTACAGTGTCTTGTGCTGCATCGTGCTGCTCAGTGTCAGTTCTCAGTAGTTTCATCAGTGCTCCGTATCACTGCTGTAAATGCTGATTTACTTACAGGACTAAAAGCAACACTTTAAAAATACACACAATACACTTTAAAATGGTGCCGCTGCGTCCGTTGTAATCAATCTGTAGCCCACGTACTTTTTACACAGTTAGCATACAAAGCACCGTACTGTGTACGCACTTTGCGTACACACACCGCGACGGACGTACAAAGTACACGCGGTGCATACACACACAAAGACACGCCGTGAGCACTTTGCAGCTATATGTGTGACTGAGATACACTTACAAATCTAGCAGAGAAAGAGACACGACACAATTTGTATTTAAGAAGTTGGGATCCGACCCGCCAACATATAATTGATAAAAAGGGGGTTACAACAAATATACAATTACAATAAGAGAAAAGAGGCTACAATACAATGGTACATACGTTTGGTTTCACCAGCGCCACATGGTCCCGGTGCTCAAATCAATCAGGTATGTTGACCCTTCAGAGAGAGAGATTACCGACCGGCTAGGCAGCTTGTCTTTTTATACAGTTGATCAAAACATAGGCCCTCATTCTGAGTTGATCGCAGCAGCAAGAAAGTTAGCAATTGGGCAAAACCATGTGCACTGCAGGAGGGGTAGATATAACATGTGTAGAGAGAGTTAGATTTGGGTGTGGTGTGTTCAAACTGCAATCTAATTTGCAGTGTAAAAATAAAGCAGCCAGTATTTACCCTGCACAGAAACAAAATAACCCACCCAAATCTAACTCTCTCTGCACATGATATATCTGCTTCCCCTGCAGTGCACATGGTTTTGCCCAATTGCTATCAAAAATCCTGCTGCGATCAACTTGGAATTACCCCCATAATACAATAAACACTGTATGCTCTTCTTCCATTGGTTCGGGAGTGGGACATATCCTGTGCACAGGGGATCATTGGTCAGCTCAAGCGGTGGGTGATGGCTAAGACTTGAGATGTGATTTCTGTTGTTTGCATCTGAGTTCCCTCCCCATGACCAGTTAAACCCCTCATATTAATCATACACAAATCTGGTATTATTAATAACTTATTGTTGCAATATTTGACAATATTCTTATACCCACCAGATTATTGTTTATGTGACTCTGAACAATATGATCCCACACATGATATGATTTTCCATTTCCATCCCCAAGATATACACACACACACACACGTATATATATATATATATATATATATATATATATATATATATATACACATACATTTTACTGTTATTACAATTTGTTAGGAAACATATATATATATATATATATAAAGAAGAACAGCTACACAAGCCGAGTACTCAGCTTGTGTAGCTGTTCTTCTTTACAAATCCTTGGAGTGCCGCCCACCAATCTGTGCTGTCTGCTGGGCCTTGTAGTGCCACGGGAGGGCACCCAGGTATCTATGTATATTTTTTGTTGGAGTGCCGGTCATACACATGTATGTATGTATGTATGTGTATGTGTATATATATATATATATATATATATATATATATATATATATATATATATATATATATATATATATATATATATATATATATATATATATATATATATACACACACACATTTCCAAGAGTTCAGACCATGACTGTAATTACCTTATCTATCTAAATGTCTGGTTTGTAATTTGTCAGCTATTGCAAATTGAGTTTCTCTTCAGTCAAACTAGGTTACTGGATATTGTCTTTTTGTTTGTCCTGTTTTCAGATAAGACAATGACAATCCAGTATTTATTGTCTTTGACAGATACTGGACAACTCTAGAACAATGGGGGTAACCAAAGGTATTTGCCTTCTTCATAGGATTTCAAAGCTTCGCGTAAACAAGGTCGTCTTGTACATTGTATTAGAGTTTCTAGGAGGATAATTTATGTGTGAACCATCTTCATGATATTAGAAGGATGAGCAGACAGTGGGTGATTTATGCATTATATGGATTAAATATATGATATGTGTTTGTGGCTTTTCCATATGAGTACAAATGCTACCATAATTAGTCATACCACGCGCTAACACGCACGACCGCGTAAGTGATCATACACAATTTGCGAATATGTGCACGCATGGCAGAATAAGTACGCGCACGGAGGCCATCTGTGTGGTGTTTGTATGTGATGTGTGTACTGTAATATTTTCCGACTTTGACAGTGCACCTTATGGCAGTCATCAATAACTGCCACTCTTAACTAATAAACAGAAAAATATTACCTATACAATATATACAAAAGCTTGGATGATTGGGGGAGAGTTGTAGGTGGGAGATGCATAGCCTAGTGGGATAGTAAAAAGCTTGTATGTATGAACCAATGTCTATGGGGCATGTATCATTGTGCCGTATTTGTTCTAAATAAGCTTCGAGGTATTGCGAAGTATACATTAAATCCTTCTCATCCCATATTAAGAGTCTGTAAATGGGCAAACAAACACTACCAAGCTCTTTTCGGCTTCTTATTCCAACAAATGGGGAGAACATTTAGTTGATGATACACAGAGGGGGAACATATGTGAGTGATGGTATATGTGGATATCACCTGTCGACTATGTGGGCCATTAACTGGAGGTTGCAGAGATGAAGAAAATGCATATATATATATATATATATATATATATATATATATATATATATATATATATATATATATAAATACATTCACATAAACATTTTGGGTAGGGTTGATGTCTTTTCCGGTTGGATGTATCTGGGCAGAGGGGGAGACAGAGAAAAACGGGTGAAAGAAACAGGCCAAGAAATTCATTTTTACAATCCTTATCATATCACAGTTTCTATTGAGGGGTCATAAATTAAATGCTGTAACAGCGCTCTTGCTCCTTGGACTCATCAAATTTGTGCCATGTTTGCGCCGCGCTAGAATTCGAACACACCTGATTATCAGACCAATAATTATGATGACTCCAAGGATACAAAGGAAAAACTTTCCCACACTCATAATGACATTTTGAGCCCACTCTCCTAACCCTAAGGAACCATTTGCGAGGGTTCAACCATGAGACCCAGCCGGTCACTTTATTACCCACAGTCGCTAAGGTAAGGTTGTGCTTCCTCCTGAACTCCCACTTCAACTGCAAGATCTCGTCCATCTTCTGATCGATGATCTCCGTGGGGTCGTCAGTGCTGTTTGTAATATACGTGCAGCACTTCACACCATATTGAGTTGCCAGAGTAACACAATACCCACCTGTCACGGCTGTAACATAAATAAGGACCATCCTGTGCTGGATCAGTTCCTTCTTGTAGGCTTGTAACTCCCTTCCCGTATACCTGAAGGTGTCATCATACATCTCATTGATATTATCTATCAAGTTCGCGAGCGCATGGATGTACCTATAATTTAGAGTTCCTCTGGCAGTACAGGTGATATCTAATGCGAGAAGGAACTGAATCCCCGTGGATTCATGGATCAAATCAAAGGCTGCATCCTCTGCCCTATCTATGAGGTGTCTCTTGATGATGTGTTCATAGTGAGTATGAGTATAAGGAGTCTGAGCACCACGGTGAACGTCTTTCATTTTGTTGTGGGTTATGTTCATGACCTCTGATAGTACTCTCCCAATATAACACAATCCCTCAGAGCTCGGAGTGAGCAACTTGTACGCTTTCCTCCCACATATAAAATAGTCATCTGGGAGAACATAGGGGACAAAATGTAACATCACCATATTGCAAACTTTCCATGTAAAGAAACCAATCCCTAGTTCTCTCATTTGCTCAGTACAAGTATCGGGCTGGATGATGTGGGCACAATACCCCTGCGATACCTTTCCAATCCACATGGTCTTGCTTCCATGTGTATACCGGTACCGATATATACCTCCCACTGTTGGCTATCTTGCATACAAGTTCAGAGTCGATATGTATCCCATCAGCTCTGAGTGAAAAGGTCATTGTCTGGTTATTCCACGTCACTTCCCAATTCCCTTGCTTTCGGAAATTGGAAATATTAAAACACAACAGTTACCTATCTACATGATACTGGTGGAGATTCAAGCTAGGGGGCCTAGATATATTGAATTTCTTGTCCACCGGTCTCCCACCCCATAATTTGAGTACCTCATCTATTGCTAAAGGGTATGGTACTAATCCTGACTTACTCTGACCTTGAGGTACCTGTGAGCACACCCAGCATTCTGTCTGGCTTAAGACCTTACACACTAGTGAGTGGTAATCACTCAGCGGATGGCGGTCCATGTCGATATTAATGTTGGACTGGCATCTCTGGATGCACCTATCTTCGACTATGTTCTCACAATTTCTACAAATACAATAATCATCAGACAATAACCCTTTACATTGCCTCCGAGCTCCATGACTACCAGAGCGCTTACTGATACCAGCCTTTACTCGAGTGATGTGCTGCTCCTGAGTTCCTACAAATTAGTACTCGCCATCAGAACCCATTCCAGATCCTTGCTCGACCTCTCTGGGACCCTCACCAAAACAAATTGTCCTGATCAAAAACAATATTACTAGCAGAACCCGAAATGTAGTCTCTTGTGATAGATCCATTTCGTTAGGGGAAAGAGGGAAAATAACGAGGAGAAAAGAAAGGAAAATGCTGTGGGGAGGTGAAAAAAGAAAGTTGTGCGACAACCGTCCTTGATCTTGTTGCTCTCCGTTAGGCAGGCCAATCCCAGGCCATTTTTTTCAATCCCGGGATTCGGGATTGAAAAAGGTCAATCCCGGGATTCCCGGGATCCCGGGATTGCAGTAGGGACCAGTGAAAGATGTAGGGAGCAGCGCTGGAGGGAGGGTGTAGGTAGCGGTGCGGGAGGGAGGGTGTAGGTAGCGGTGCGGGAGGTAGGGAGGGGGTAGGTAGCGGTGCGGGAGGTAGGGAGGGGGTAGGCATAGGTGTGCGCAGACACTGACAGGCGGGTGCCGCTCCGGACTCCCCCCCCCCCCCCCTCCATGGCACGGCATTATAGTGTTCTCTCACCTCCCCTCTCCTGGACATAGACTGCTTACCTGGGCCGCCCAGGTGAGCAGTCTATATCCAGGACAGGGGAGGTGAGAGAACACTATAATGCCGTGCCGTGGAGGGGGGGGGGGAGTCCGGAGCGGCACCCGCCTGTCAGTGTCTGCGCACACCTATGGGGGTAGGTAGCGGTGCGGGAGGGTGGGTGTAGGTAGTGGTGCGGGAGGGTTGGTAGCGGTGCGGGAGGGAGGGAGGCTGTAAGTAATAACACTTACTATTAGGCCAGAGCTGGCGGACCGGCAGCCAATCAGGGAAGCTGCCGCAGCAGTCGCTCCTGATTGGCTGCCGCTGCTGCGGCAGCTTCCCTGATTGGCTGCCAGTCCGCCAGCTCTGATTGGCTGGCGGCCGGCGCTTCATTTGAATTGCCGCTGCATACAGGGTGTCCATGGCTGCCGTGGCCACCTGATAGTAAGTGTTATTACTTACACCCACCTGCCCTCCCACGTTGCTTCCAACCCTCCCGCACATGCACACTGTAATCCCTTGAATCCCGTGATTGGAGGCTCCAATCCCGGGATTCAAATCCCGGCATTTTTGGGCCCAAATCCCGGGATTCCGCCGATCCCGATCCCGGGATTAGCCTCCCTACTCTCCGTGCTCAGGTGCCGTTCAACAGTCCTGCCTCTCAAATTTTCCGGAATAGACTCTCTAGTGATATGAGGTTCTCTTCACCTTGCTCTTTGTCACGAGGTTTCTCCGGGACAGTGACCTTCTTGCAGTGGGACGAGTGGACCCAAGTCTCTCTTTCGGCGACCTTTAATGCTGTAGTGTTGGTTAACAAGACTCAGTACGGTCCTTCCCACCTGTCAATGAGTCAACCTGAGCGTAGAAAATTTTGTATCATCACATAATCCCCAGGCTCAATGTCATGACAATTACTGTTCGGTAGGTCAGGAATCACCAGCTTTAGATTTCTTTGTTGATTTCTCAGCTGCCGGCTCATCCTAACCAAATATTTTACAGTTATTTCATTATTGCATTTCAAATCATCCTGGGGGTCTATCATTACATGAGGTTGTCGACCAAAAAGAATTTCAAAGGGTGATAAGTTAAGCTGTAACCTGGGAGTGGTTCTGATGCTATACAACACTAGTGGCAAAGCTTCTGGCCACAGCAATCCAGTTTCAGCCATCACTTTGTTCAGCTTATTCTTAATAGTGCTGTTCACTCTCCCTACCTTCGCACTCGCCTGTGGTCGGTATGGAGTATGTTGCTTTCTATTATTTCCCATCAGTTTGCACATGACCTGAAAGACTTCACCTGTAAAATGGGTACCCCTATCACTTTCATTCATACTAGAGATACCATATCTGCACACAAATTCCTACACGATTTTCTTTGCAGTGAACACAGCAGTATTTGTTGCAGCTGGGAATGCTTCTACCCAGTTGGAAAATACATCAATACATAGTAACACATATTTCAAATTCCTACAGGGTGGTAACTGTATGAAGTCGATTTGTATTACCTGAAAAGGTCCGTCTGCAGGAGGGATATGGGATGGCTCTGTTGGTATTGCCTTACCAATATACTTCCTCAAGCAAGTAAGACATGTCATTGCTCTTTTACCTGCATGGGAAGAGAATCCTGGTGCACTCCAGTAGTCTCTTACCAGCTTGCACATACCTTCCTTACCCTAGGTGTGTTGTAGCTCTCCTGGGACTATCCCAGCCATCAATCCAGTGTCCTGTCCATCCTAAGTTCATAGGGAACCCGGTATATTTGAGATAATTTCCTCTACCTGTGATGGACATGAATCTAGAACAGTGATATGTAACATTAGTCTCTGTGGGTGACTAACATACTTTGCACTTCCTGAGCGGGAGCTCCTGTTAAGTTAATCAGGGGCCATTTCTGCTAGAGAAAGAAGCAAAAGTTTAGAGGCCCCATCTTAACCCCAGCAAGTTTTGTCAAAGGGTAATGTTGCATATATTACGTTCTTCCCATTAGCCGAATCTGTGTTTTCTATATGGCTCATGATTCCTTACTATATGACCCTTGGTCCCGTCTATATGTTTAATAATGTGGCTTGTGTTTTCTGTCTAGGGGGTCTATATTGACTATGTGTCCTACTACTCCTACAATCTCTGGCAAAATGCCCTTCCTTCCTACAAGTGTAACATAGTCTTGATCTTTTCCAAACATCAATGGTCTGGGGTTCAGGTATATGGGACTTTGCTGTAAGAGCCTGTGTATATTCAGTCCTCAGCCTCTCCTCCTGTTGTTCCCTGCATATAGTGGTATTCCTGTGATGCTCCATAACGCACTCTATAAGATTAGCTACTGTGACCCCTCTCCAATTTGGCAAAGAGGTTTGCCCCCTGGCCCTCAATGCCTTATTGAGCCCATCCATTAGCACAGAGACAGCCACCTCCCTGTAATTATCACCGTTCCCTATATCCAATACCCCAGTGTATCTAGCCATTATTTGCAACGCCCTATAGAAATATTCAGATGTCATTTCATTTTCTCTCTGCTGTATGGAAAAAAATGTCTCCACTTAACAGTAGTAGGGAAATACAATCCTAGTGGCATGTTAATTCGTTCCACGTTCTCCTGATTGTGTTCGTCAGTCATAGGACCATCCGACTCTAATTTACAATCCGTAATAAATTTTTTGGTGTCAATATTAGGGGGTAGGCACACTTTCAAGAATATCCGCCAACCTTTGTTTGCCAGTTCATGGGCATTACCCAGGTCCCTGATAAACTTCTGGCTAAATGCTTCTGGGGATCGGGGAATTCTGAAATGATTGACCGCAGTACTGATCTGGTCCACGGGCAATACATTGCATTATTCCTGGTGAGGATTACTCCCTGACTATCGGTTCTCCCATTGGGAGTTACTATTTCTAAGACAGGGTATAACCCTACCATTCCATTTCTAATCTGCTCACTGTGAGATGTTAATATCTCTGTATAATGAACAGTCTCACACTTACCGATGTCTGTGATCTCATCAGTCCCTTCAGTGGGGGATACTGTTACTGCTCTTACTGGTTGGACAGGGCCCACCTGAATTTCCTGTAAGGCGACTGCCTGGATAATGGCTGAGAGTGGGATGGATGCATCATTTTCCTCTGATCAAAACAGAATACAACTTGCAAGGGTTAAGGTTAACACATTGATTCTACATTTTTCTGTCATTTACAGATATACCATTGATTGTGTGTTCGTGCCCTCATTCCTGCTAGGTTTGGAACTTGCTGTGCGAGTTTGTTCCCTTTGCACCATCCCCGCTTGTTGCCACAGATTTAAACAATCATTATGTCTGTTCCTTTGTTTTCTAGATTTGATTAGACATATTCTAATACCTACATTCTGCAGTACCTCTGGCTCAAAGCTGCCCATCCTAGGGAATGATACCCTATCTTCCGCAGTCATACGTACCCATTCATTGCAAAAAGCCTCCGTGTGTGAACCATATTTCTCACACATAATAAACCTTGCTGACCCTCTCGGCCGCGATTCTGACCTTCTCGGTCCCAACTCTTCAGCCTGAACCCTAGCTACCAAATGCCCACTGCTTGTGCAATTGGATTCCATCGCGGACTTTTTGCCTATAAACGCAATCCCTAAATGCACAACACAATAGGCTGTGAAAGACACCTAGCGCTTTCACTTGCTCCTTCTCCGCTGACGTACCACGACTCACTCCAATAGTGACCACCGCGTACCCAGTGAGGCCCTAACTGGCTACTATTCACTGGAAGTTTTAGGAGTAACTTACCTTTTCCAGTGAATAGCTACTGTTGAAGATTTTCCTGAGAGAGACCAGCGAAAACTTCCTTTTTTGACTTACACAAATCATGCTTGCGTATGCTCTACACAGCGCTAATGATACCGTGATTTTACGCAAAAGCTCGTAAAGGGGTATCAAGTTGAGCTATGTATCGCACCCACAAACATGCAGTCCAATCACACAGCGTATAGGTGCTTGTTACCTATCTGCCCTACGACCACTGAAATTGAATATACAAGCTGCGATTCTCAGCCGGAGCGTGATACAAAACCTTTAAACTTCAATTCACAATTTCTATACTTCTGCACAATGCACAATTTTATATCACGCTCCTCTACAGATCACCTCACGATTTGCATATTATCTCTACCTTTATTAACGTGAGTCAGCCGCATCACGCCACCAAGTCTCTGCTTACTTGGTGTACCCACGGGACCCGAATTTCCGGGGTTCAAATCCACTCACTCCGCTTTCAGCTCACACAAATACACAGTGTTTTTCTGTACAGAAAATTTTCACTCTTTCTGATTGGCAGCTTTACCCCAGAAGCACGTACAGTTTAAACAAAAAGTCTTACACTAATCTGCTTTTGAAATCGGATAGTTATGTGCTATTGTATTTAAGGTATACTATCCCACCTTTTAATTGAACAAACTATCATGTCATTTGTACTTAGTGTCCACACTCTTACGCAACTTTGCGTAAACATGCGACCTTGCATGCCTTTTACGCCGCGTGCGCGTCCTGTACTTTGTCCGGCCCACGTGTACAAAATGTGCGTCCGCAATAATACAACCCACATAATCTCTATAAATGTGAGCAATACAAACTATAATCGCTCACTTAATACAACCCACACTTGTTCCGTTTAACCCTTTTATGACTGGGCCAGAACTGCGTTTAGTGTTTTTAAATTACTCCCTTAACATACTATATTCAAATGTATCTATATAGCGAACAAATGTATCCAATTTCACACAGATCTAAACTGATGTAAAAACCTATACCTTGTGGCAACAATATGCGAGAGGGTATGCAAAGTATAGGTACGCCCTGTGTACGCTTTTTCGCCAAGAAAAATTACACAGAGTTTTTTAAATAGCTTTTTTCCTGTTTACCTCCGGGCTCTATCAGCACCTCTGTAGACCAGACAGAGCAGACGCAATCTAACAGCACACAAATAGGGTTTCAAAACATCCAGCAACCAGAAAAAGGTTTAACGTGAAGATGTAATTCCACCCTTTGCTGATAGATTAAAGGGCATAATTCTGAGTTGATCGCAGTAGCAAATTTGTTAGCAGTTGGGCAAAACCATGTGCACTACAGGGCAAGCAGATATAACATATGCAGAGAGAGTTAGATTTGGGTGGGGAATGTTCAATCTGCAATCTAAATTGCAGTTTCAAAATAAAGCAGCCAGTATTTACCCTGCACAGAAACAATATAACCCACCCAAATCTAACTCTCTCTTCACATGTTATATCTGCCACACCTGCAGTGCACATGATTTTGCTCAACTGCTAACAAAGTTCCTGCTGCGATCAACTCAGAATTACTCCCAAAGTCTGCTATGAGCTGCTAGCCTGTGAGCATGTGAAAACCGGATCGAGTCCCCAATTGTAAATGCTGATTTACTTACAGGACTAAAAGCAACACTTTAAAAATACACACAATACACTTAAAAATGGAGCCGCTGCGGCTGTTGTAACCAATCCTTAGCCGACGTACTTTTTACACAGTTAGCGTACAAAGCCCCGTACCGTGTACGCACTTTGCGCACAAACGCCGCAATGGACGTACAAAGTACACGCGGTGCATACACACACAAAGACATGCCGTGAGAACTTTGCAGTTACACGTGTGACTGAGATACACTTACAGATCTAACAGAGAAAAAGACACAACACAATTTGTATTTAAGAAGCTGGGATCTGACCCGCCAACATATAATTGATAAAAAGGGGGTTACAACAAATATACAATTACAATAAGAGAAAAGAGGCTACAATACAATGGTACATAGGTTTGGTTTCACCAGCGCCACACGGTCCCGGTGCTCAGATCAATCAGGCATGATGACCCTTCAGAGAGAGAGATTACCGACCGGTTAGGCAGCTTGTCTTTTTATACAGTTGATCAAAACATAATACAATAGACACTGTATACTCTTCTTCCATTGGTTCGGGGGTGGGACATATCCTGTGCACTGGGGATCATTGGTCAGCTCAAGCGATGGGTGATGGCTAAGATTTGAGATGTGATTTCTGTTGTTTGCATCTGAGTTCCCGCCCCATGACCAGTTAAACCCCTCACATTAATCATACATAAATCTGGTATTATTAATAACTTATTGTTGCAATATGTGACAAGGGTGGTCATTCAGAGTTGTTTGCTCGTTGCCGATTTTCGCTATACTGCGATTTGTTGCTAAATGCGCATGGTACGCAGCGTGCATGCCCTTAGTTATTTAACTAAAAACTTTGCAGTTTTGCTGTTGTTTGTCGCACTGCTGATCGGTGAGTGATTGACAGGAAAGGGACGTTTCTGGGTGGTAACTGAGAGTTTTCCTGGAGTGTGCTAAAAAACGCAGGCGTGTCAGGGAAAAACGTGGGAGTGTCTGGAGAAACGGGGAAGTGGCTAGCCGAATGCATGGCGTGTTTGTGACGTCAAACCAGGAACTAAACGGACCGAGCCAATCGCAATCTTGGAGTAGGTCTGGAGCTACTCAGAAACTGCAAGAAAATATTTAGTAGCAATTCTGCTAATCTTTCGTTCGCTATTCTGCTAAACTAAAATACACTCCCAGAGGGCGGTGGCCTAGCGTTTGCAATGCTGCTAAAAGCAGCTAGCAAGCGAACAACTCGGAATGAGGGCCACTATTCTTATACCCACCAGATTATTGTTTCTGTGACTCTGAACAATATGATCCCACACATGATATGATTTTCCATTTCCATCCTCAAGATATGCACATATCCATATATATATATATATATATATATATATATATATATATATATATATATATATATATCCTTAAGAATAGAAAGAGATTATTGCACCACTTGTGTTCAACAACAACAACTAAAAACCAAAGGTATAAATATATCCAATAAAATAAAACAAATGACACTCCCTAAAGACTAATACAGGGCGTCAGCTGGCCCCCAAAACAGGGATGGTGGTTCCCTGTAGCAAGAGATTAATAACACACAGGGGGGCGGGGGATATAGCGACCAATGGTGTCTTAGAGAGATACACAATAAAAGTGAGTATATCTAAGAATAATAAAATACAATTTATTAACATACAATTAACAAATAAAATTTGAGCAGCAAGTCTCTTTAAAAATGGGATAAAAACAGTATACACAATACAATATAATACCAGTTAAAATATGTAAATGATTTTTGCTTAACTTGGTATGAGGTCACTGCCAGGTTTCCCAACGCGTTTCGTCATTCAGACTTCATCAATGGGTAAAGGCAGAATGGGACTAGGCTTCTATTTATACCAGTACTAATCTCATAGTAATCATTAAATCACTTCCTGTTAATTAACCATGGTATTGTAAAACAGACTGAGACCTTATAGTTATAGTTATTAGATAACCTAATTTCATAGTGTATATATATACATTGTTAAAAAAGCATTTTAGAAACAGATTTGGAGCTTGAGAGCTTTGAAAAACTCTCATATAGATGCGCCGGCGGAACCTCCGCCACACTTCTGGTTTTCTGTCGTCGCGTCACTTCTGCCCCACTTCTGGAAACGCGACCACGCATGCGCCCTTGGCTTCCACTGATTCTTATAGACCAGGAGTACTTAGGCAGATTTTTCCCAAGGAGTTCATTGCGGCGGCCATCTTTGTAGA
This sequence comes from Pseudophryne corroboree, assembly GCF_028390025.1. Lineage (NCBI taxonomy): Eukaryota > Metazoa > Chordata > Amphibia > Anura > Myobatrachidae > Pseudophryne > Pseudophryne corroboree. Next base: position 127,634,354 of record NC_086452.1, read on the forward strand.
GGTTTTTACATAAACAGCTTCATATGGCGGCCATATTTATGGAGTTCATGGTCAGGGACATTTGTGTTAATCTTCCGTTTTATTAGACATGAAAATAGATAAGAACAGGGGGTTAATCAATTGATAATTTCTATCAGGCTAGTGAGAATGAGTTTTAAACATAAAGATCACTATAAAATATTAGATAAAATAATAATAATAATAATAACCAAACTTTCAAATGAATAAATATATAGTTGCATGGATATGTGATAAATGGTAAATATAAAAATATATATATAAACAATATATATAAAAAATATATTTATTAAAGTGCATTGTGCAAGTAAGATTTTAATCGTATAGATAATAGGGATAATAATTATAAGGTACAGATTGTGTGGACCAGTAATGGTAAAAAAGTGATAATTATGGCATGCTCATGTAGGCTTTTAAAATCAGTTTGGTTACAGTACCTGATCTTCCCAGGTGGTCTGCCTAGTCTGGTACTGATCAGGCCCGACATTGCTTTGCTTCCAAGCTCGGGCGAGATTGGGCCTTTCCAGTGTGGTCTGACTGTAATAATCACTACTTACCATACATGTGTCATAATTATAATAACGTGACTATATAAACATACAGTGATTAACTTATGGGGAGGGAGGATACGGGGGGGAGTGGGAAAGGGGGAAGGAGGGTGGCGCGGGGGGGGCTGTGGGGGGGCTATGAGGGATGGGGGGGTTTTCGGAGGTTTAATGAAAATAATATGAAAAAGGGGGGGAGGGGGTTAGCTGTGATAAAGAGGGAAGGGTTAAGGATCCAACCGTGATGACACAACGGCCATATAACTTCACAGGAACGGAGCAATTTCATAATAATCATTGAATCCCTTTGGGTGGAGTGTTTGCAGTTGAAAAATCCAATACATTTCTCTGCGTGAAAGTTTGTTGGCTAGGTCGCTACCTCTCTCTCCCAGCTTAACGAGTTCAATTGCTGTGAAAGTCAATGCCTCCGGGTTGGAATTATGTGCAATGTTAAAATGTTTGGATACTGCATGATTCTCCATTTTGTTCTTTATATTACGGACATGTTCTTGTATCCTTATTTTAAGTGGTCTCTTTGTTTTTCCCACATATTGTTTTCCGCACTCGCATTCTAATAAATAAATCACAGATTGTGTATTGCAGTTAATGAAGTCTTTAATTTTGTACTCCTCCTTTTTCTCTGTGTCCGTGAATGTTTTCCTTACTGGCTGTAGGTATCTACAGATGTTACAACGGCCACATTTAAAGGATCCAGTGCACTTTGGCATTCGTGATTCCTCTTCAAATTCCTTTCGTAGCATACTTGGGGCCTGTTAGGCGCCGAGGGTCCGCTTGTCAGTGCGGCCGGCGCCTAGCAACGGGGACGCCACTGTCGGATCGTGTTCCCCGTTGCTGGGTCTAAGTTTTTATCATCACTGGTTTCCTGGCTGTGTAGCATGCAGCTGCACGGCATGTTGTAATTATCACTCATCTGTTTCCCTGGCCATGCAGCTTGTCAGCTGCATGGCATTTAATCCAATCAGCCTCCAAACAGCTGATTGGAAGACTCTCTGTTAAAAGCACTCCCAGGACTCCTCACAGAGGCCGGTGATAGCTTCCTGTTTGCCTGATTCAGTTGCAGAGAGAGTTCCCAGTCCCGGTCTGTTCGTTTGTTCCTGTTCTCAGTGATCCTGTACTCGGAAGTTACCATCTGTTCCTGGAGTCTGACCGAGCACCTTTAACATCTGGTGGTGTTCGTGAGTCGCGGCTCAGCCGTGTGCTGCGGCTTGTCCGCTACTATTTATTATTGTGTTTATTTTTGAGTTCTGGAGCTTTGCGGAGAATTCCGCTTCCACAAGATCCACTCTGGTGTCCAGCGGTGCCGGATAGGAGTGTCGGATCCGTGGATCTTTGGTTGTCCTTTTCCCTGGCGGCTAGTCCGCACATACCTTTTGATTTAGTTTATTTAGCTTGTAACCCCTGGCTTGGTTGCTTAGTCAGAGGGCCCCTTGTTATCACCCTGTCTCGGACTTCCCCTTGTCTCCCATTAAGACCTGCGGGGGCATCGGGGTTGGGCAGACATAATCCGCCCTTCGAACGCGGCTGCCATGGGCTCAAGCAACCATAGTCTCGCAGGGGATTTCTGATAACATGGGCGAGACAACGGAGTTAGGGCGCCAGGGGTTACTAGGCTCTCCAGCTCCCACAACCTGTACTCCATTCCTGTACTCAGATCTCTGCCATCAGATCTTCTCCAGTCTGGAGTACAGGAATCGTAACATTATCACCGGCCCAAAACAAAAGAAAAAATTTCAACAGGAGTTAATTTTTTCACTTATCCAGTTGGGAGAATTTTGTCGGCCTCATGAATCCCACCGGTGTTGGGCCAAATCCTGGCCAGTTTTTGGTTAGTCAGATTCAGGAACTTATCCAGATGGTTCAGGATCTGTCCCTTCGGGTGAGCTCACAGGAAGATCTGTTACGGACTTCCCCGAGGGTCATCCCTGAACCAAAAATGCATCTGCCTGACCGTTTTTCTGGGGATAGAAAACAGTTTTTTAATTTTAAAGAGTCTTGTAAACTGTATTTTCGTTTAAGACCAGTTTCCTCAGGTACGGAGGCTCAGCGGGTTGGTATTATAATTTCTCTGCTTCAGGGGGATCCTCAGACCTGGGCTTTTGGTTTAAAGACAGACGATCCGGCCTTATCGTCTGTAGACGCCTTTTTGAAATCTTTAGGGCTATTGTATGACGACCCTGATAGAGAGGCATCCGCAGAAAGTCAGTTGCGTGCTCTAAGACAGGGTAGGAATCCTGCAGAGAATTATTGTACAGAGTTTCGCCGTTGGTCGAACGACTGTGGCTGGAATGATCCTGCCCTGCGCAGTCAGTTTCGCCTCGGCTTATCTGAATCTATTAAAGACAGCCTCCTTCAGTATCCCGCTCCTGAGAACCTTGATAAACTCATGGAGCTCTCTATTAAAATAGATCGTCGGCTCAGAGAGCGGAGGACTGAAAAAGGGGCAACGGTAGTTTCCTTTCCCTGTGTTTCTTCCGTTCCGGTAGACATGGAGGAGCCTATGCAGATTGGTCTCTCCAAATTGTCTCCGGAAGAAAGAACCAGGAGGCAAAATACTGGTTTGTGTTTGTACTGCGGAGGTAAGGGACATTTTGCCCGTAGTTGCCCAAACAAGTCGGGAAACTTCCTGACCAAGTGAATAGTGAGGGGGTTCACTTTGGTCTACAGCTCATCTCCTCAAATAATTCACTATTGGTTCCTGCTAAAGTTTCTTATGACAGCCTCTGTTCCTCGGTCTCTGCTTTTGTGGACAGTGGAGCTGCAGGAAACTTTATGGACTTAACATGGGCCAAGGCCTTAGGTATTCCTCAGTTAACCTTAAGTAGGTGTATCACCATGCATGGTTTAGATGGGAGTCCCTTATCCAATGGGGTTATTTCTCTATGTACACCTCCTGTTTTGCTCTCGGTGGGAGCTCTACATTCTGAAAAGATTGAGTTTTTTCTTACCCATTGTCCAGCAGTTCCTGTGGTTCTGGGTCACCCTTGGCTGGCCTTTCATAATCCCATCATAGATTGGCAGTCTGGGGAGATCCTACAATGGAGTACCATCTGTGATAAAGAATGTATTACACTTCCTATCCGAGTAGCTGCTGCCAGGTCCGCACATATTCCTGGAGAATACCAGGATTTTTTGGATGTGTTTTCCAAGGGCAATGCGGATATTTTGCCTCCCCATAGGCCTTATGATTGTACCATTGAGTTAATTCCTGGTGCCACGTTGCCTAAAGGAAGGTTATATGCCTTGTCTGGTCCTGAAACTGTGGCCATGAATGAGTATGTGAAAGAAAGTCTTGAGAAGGGGTTTATCAGGCCATCTAAATCCCCTTTAAGTGCAGGTTTTTTCTTCGTAGAGAAGAAGGATGGTTCCCTCAGACCCTGCATTGACTTTCGAGCCCTGAATAAAATCTCAGTAAAGAATACTTACCCTCTGCCTCTGATCTCTGTCCTCTTTGATCAGCTACGTTCGGCTGTTATTTTTTCTAAGATTGACCTGAGAGGAGCATATAATCTCATTAGAATCAGATCAGGGGATGAGTGGAAAACGGCATTTAGTACTCAATCAGGTCACTATGAGTATCTGGTCATGCCATTCGGCCTATCTAACGCTCCGGCAGTCTTTCAGGATCTCATTAATGATGTGCTCCGTGAGTTTCTGGGAAGATTTGTTGTGGTCTATTTAGACGACATTTTGATTTATTCTGACTCTATAGAACAACATGTTACCCAGGTGCGTCAGGTACTTAAGAAATTACGTGAAAATCACTTGTATGCCAAACCGGAGAAGTGTGAATTTCACGTCACAGAGGTATCCTTTTTAGGATACATTATTTCCCCTCGGGGATTCCGAATGGAACCTAAGAAGCTCCAAGCCATCCTGAGCTGGGCGCAACCCACCAACTTAAAAGCAATTCAGCGCTTTTTAGGGTTTGCAAACTACTATAGAAGGTTTATTCACTCTTTCTCTGACATAGTTGCTCCCATTGTGGCACTCACTAAGAAGGGAGCAGATCCTACCAATTGGTCATGTGAAGCTAAAGTATCTTTTCAGGCTTTGAAACAAGCCTTTGTCTCAGCTCCTGTCCTTAGACATCCCAATCCAGAATTGCCTTTCATCGTTGAGGTAGATGCCTCGGAGGTTGGTGTAGGGGCTATCCTTTCTCAGAAGGATCCAGATTCCCTTGAGTTACATCCTTGTGCCTTTATGTCCAGGAAATTCTCATCTGCTGAATCCAACTACGATGTTGGTAATCGGGAGTTGCTGGCTATTAAATGGGCTTTTGAGGAGTGGAGACATTGGCTTGAAGGAGCGACCCATACCATTTCTGTTTTGACGGATCACAAAAATCTTCAATACATTGAATCAGCTAAGAGACTGAATGCCCGACAGGCTCGTTGGGCTTTATTTTTCACCCGTTTCAAATTCATTATCACCTTCAGACCTGGTTCCAAGAATACCAAGGCAGATGCCCTCTCACGCAGTTTTCTTCCCGTTCAAGACAACAGTCCTGTTACTCTCATACTTCCGCCTTCAGTCATTCAGGCAGGTCTCACACAGGATGTTTTTTCTCAATTGAAGCTGCTTCAACATCAAGCTCCGGGAAATACTCCTACTGGTCGTCTTTTTGTTCCTGAGTTTTTGAGAGCAACTGTTTTGGAGGAATTTCATGATAGCAAAGTTGCAGGGCATCTGGGAGTCGCTAAAACTTTTGAATTGGTGTCCCGCTCCGTGTGGTGGCCTGGTCTTTCTAAAGACATTAAAGAGTTTGTTTTTTCATGTCAGGTCTGTGCACAGCATAAAGTTCCCCGTTCTTTGCCTATTGGTCAACTTATGCCATTGAATGTTCCTCTTAGACCATGGTCGCATATCTCCATGGATTTTGTGGTGGATCTCCCTCTGTCAGCTGGATGCACAGTCATATGGGTGGTAGTGGACCGTTTTAGTAAGATGGCCCATTTTATTGGTCTTCCCCGATTGCCATCTGCCCAGGGATTGGCAGTCTTGTTCCTCCGTCATGTTTTCAGACTCCATGGGTTACCCACTGATATTGTTTCTGACAGGGGTCCACAATTCATTGCACAGTTTTGGAAGTCTTTTTGTGCTTCGTTAAAAATGAAATTATCATTAACCTCCGGTTATCATCCACAATCAAATGGACAGACTGAGCGAGTGAACCAATCCTTGAAACAATATTTGCGTTTGTACTCGGCCAAACTCCAAAATGACTGGTCTGAGTTCCTTCCATTGGCAGAGTTCGCTTATAATAATGCCTGTCATTCCTCCACCAATGTATCTCCATTTTTTGCAGTTTTTGGTTTCCACCCCAGAGCTAATTCATTTTTACAACATTCCTCTGTCTCCTCTCTGGCCCTGACCTCTCATCTTAAACTTATTTGGAAAAAAGTGCACATAGCTCTCAGAAAAGCAGCTTTCAGGGAAAAAGATTTTTCGGACAGGTTCCGGCGGCCGTGCACTTTTAAAGTAGGAGACAGGGTGTGGCTGTCGACTCGCAATATCAAACTTCGACAAACTTCAGCCAGATTGGGTCCTAGATTTATTGGACCATTTCTCATTATCAAAAAAGTCAATCCAGTTGCTTTCCGGTTACAGTTACCAAAAACTTTACGGATCGGAAATACCTTCCATTGCTCTTTGCTCAAACCATATGTTTCTTCTAGCAGATTTCCTCGTAAAAAATCTCAGGGGAGATCACCAGTTAATGTACAGGGTCAGCAGGAGTTCTTGGTTGAGAAGGTTCTCGATTCCAAGTTGTCCCGGGGTCGGCTTTATTTTTTGGTGCATTGGAGAGGTTATGGTCCTGAGGAAAGGTTGTGGGTCCTAGATGAGGACCTTCATGCCCCAAGGCTCAAAAGGGCATTTTTTCAAGAATTTCCTCAGAAACCCGGATTTTGGGGTTCCTTGACCCCTCCTCAAGGGGGGGGTACTGTTAGGCGCCGAGGGTCCGCTCGTCAGTGCGGCCGGCGCCTAGCAACGGGGACGCCACTGTCGGATCGTGTTCCCCGTTGCTGGGTCTAAGTTTTTATCATCACTGGTTTCCTGGCTGTGTAGCATGCAGCTGCACGGCATGTTGTAATTATCACTCATCTGTTTCCCTGGCCATGCAGCTTGTCAGCTGCATGGCATTTAATCCAATCAGCCTCCAAACAGCTGATTGGAAGACTCTCTGTTAAAAGCACTCCCAGGACTCCTCACAGAGGCCGGTGATAGCTTCCTGTTTGCCTGATTCAGTTGCAGAGAGAGTTCCCAGTCCCGGTCTGTTCGTTTGTTCCTGTTCTCAGTGATCCTGTACTCGGAAGTTACCATCTGTTCCTGGAGTCTGACCGAGCACCTTTAACATCTGGTGGTGTTCGTGAGTCGCGGCTCAGCCATGTGCTGCGGCTTGTCCGCTACTATTTATTATTGTGTTTATTTTTGAGTTCTGGAGCTTTGCGGAGTATTCCGCTTCCACAAGATCCACTCTGGTGTCCAGCGGTGCCGGATAGGAGTGTCGGATCCGTGGATCTTTGGTTGTCCTTTTCCCTGGTGGCTAGTCCGCACATACCTTTTGATTTAGTTTATTTAGCTTGTAACCCCTGGCTTGGTTGCTTAGTCAGAGGGCCCCTTGTTATCACCCTGTCTCGGACTTCCCCTTGTCTCCCATTAAGACCTGCGGGGGCATCGGGGTTGGGCAGACATAATCCGCCCTTCGAACGCGGCTGCCATGGGCTCAAGCAACCATAGTCTCGCAGGGGATTTCTGATAACACGGGCGAGACAACGGAGTTAGGGCGCCAGGGGTTACTAGGCTCTCCAGCTCCCACAACCTGTACTCCATTCCTGTACTCAGATCTCTGCCATCAGATCTTCTCCAGTCTGGAGTACAGGAATCGTAACAGGGCCAGTATGTCTTTCAGATTTTTTGATTTCCTGAAGACGATCTCGGGGCGAGGAGGCAAGATTTCTTTAAGGACAGGGTCCATTAATAGGATTCCCCAGTGGTTACTGAGTGAGTCTCTAATGGATTTCTCATGACGGTTAAAGGTAGTAATAAATGGGACGGAGTCTTTCTTGGTTTCTTTGGTCTTATATTCTAGCAGCGTTGATCTCTCTAATGCCTTAGCTTTGATGGCTGCTTCTTCCACGATATTAGCTGGGTATTCTTTGTCCTTGAATCTCTTTTTGTATTTCTCTATTTGGGTTTCACATTCTTCCTGATTGCTGCAATTTCTCTTTATTCTCTTAAATTGGGAGAGGGGATGTTATTTTTCCATTTCTTCAGGTGGTTACTTTTATAATGCAGGTAACTGTTCATGTCAACTTGCTTAATGTAGTTCTTGGTTTCGACTCTTCCTTCCATCCCCATTAAAATCACATCAAGGAATTCAATCGACTATTGATCTTAGATGTAAAAACGAGATTCATCTCATTGGTGCTCAGGAATTCCAGGAATTTATAAAAGCATTCTTCCGTGCCGTCCCAAACAATTAAAATGTCATCTATGTAATGACGATAAAAGATGATATGGTTCTTAAAATCATGGTTACCATAGATAAAACACTTCTCCCAGCTGTCCATAAAAAGATTTGCGAAACTCGGTGCAAAAATCGTGCCCATTGCAGTCCCACAGCGTTGTAAGTAAAAATGATCTAAAAATTTAAAATAGTGCTGAAGAATAAAATACATGACATCACATTTAAAATCTTTATGGATGGCTGTTAGTGAGGTGTCATTTTCCATAAATTATCTGCACGCTGTTACACCTATCTTGTGGTTTATACATGTGTATAACGATTGCACGTCTATTGTTGCCCACCTATAGGTGTCTTTCCATTTGAGATCTTTCAGGGAGTTCAACACAGCAGTAGTGTCCTTTAAATATGATGGTAGCTCTTTCATATAAGTTTTTAAGAACACATCAACATACTCGTGAGTGAATGGCCGCCACAATAGGTCTTCCAGGTGGGTTTGTCTATGATGGTAGCTCTTTCATATAAGTTTTTAAGAACACATCAACATACTCGTGAGTGAATGGCCGCCACAATAGGTCTTCCAGGTGGGTTTGTCAGATTCTTGTGGATTTTGGGCAAGAAGTAGAAGATGGGGGTAGTGGGGTCTGATTTTATTAAATATTGAAATTCTTCCTTCGTAATAATATCTGTGCATAGACCGTGTAATAGAAGTGTTCTTAGTTCTCCGACAAAAACATCTTTGGGGTCACCAGACAATCTTTGTAGGAAACCAGTTAATAAAAAATACTTAGATTGCTCCCCTTTGACTCCAATGTATAAAATTTAGAGGTCGGTTTTAAACCTGATTTCGACTGATTCTCATAGTTGCTGATAACAGCGTCCTCTTTCCTTAGGAAATGTCTTTCCATGTAAATTTTCTGATATCCATACATTTTCCTGTTATTACAATTTGTTTGGGAACATATATATATATATATATATATATATATATATATACACACACACATTTTTAAGAGTTCAGACCATGACTGTTATTACCTTAGCTATCTAAATGTCTGGTTTGTAACTTGTAATCTATTGCTAATCGATTTTCTCTTCAGTCAAACTAGGTTCCTAGATATTGTCTTTTTGTTTGTCCTGTCTTCAGATAAGACAATGACAATCCAGTATTTATTGTCTTCGACAGATACTGGACAACTCTAGAACAATGGGGGTAACCAAAGGTATTTGCCTTCTTCATAGGATATCAAAGCTTTGCGTAAACAAGGCGGTCTGGTACATTGTATTAGAGTTTCTAGGAGGATAATTTATGTGTGAACCATCTTCTTGCTAATAGAAGGATGAGCAGACAGTGGGTGATTTATGCATTATATGGATTAAATATATAATTTGTCTTTGTGGCTTTTTCCATGCGAGTACAAATGCTACCGTAATTACTCATACCACGCGCTAATACACATGACCGCGTGAGTGATCATACGCAATTTGTGAATATGTGCACGCGCGGCAGAATAAGTACGCGCACGGAGGCCATCTGTGTGGTGTTTGTATGTGATGTGTGTACTGTAATATTTTCCGACTTCGACACTGCTCATTGTCTTGTGCTGCATGATGGGGTTGGTAATACTACATTACTAAAACTAGTTCAGTGTCTTGTGCTGCTCAGTGTCAGTTCTCAGTAGTATCATCAGTGCTCAGTATCACTGCTCATTGTCTTGTGCTGCATCGTGGTGCTCAGTAATATTACATTACTAATACTAGTACAGTGTCTTGTGCTACATCATGCTGCTCAGTGTAAGTTCTCAGTAATATCATCAGTGCTCAGTATCACTGCTCATTGTCTTGTGCTGCATCGTGGTGCTCAGTAATACTACATTACTAATACTAGTACAGAGCCTTGTGCTACATCATGCTGCTCAGTGTAAGTTCTGAGTAATATCATCAGTGCTCAGTATCACTGCTCATTGTCTTGTGCTGCATCGTGGTGCTCAGTAATACTACATTACTAATACTAGTACAGTGTCTTGTGCTGCATCATGCTGCTCTGTGTCAGTTCTCAGTAGTATCATCAGTGCTCAGTATCATTGGTCAGTGCTCAGTGTTTTGTGCTGCATCTTGCTGCTGTAGGTTGCTGTGGTAGTGTCCTGTCACTGTGCATAGGTCATCATCATTCCAGTCACAGTGGTATCTGGTACCTATCTAGTGGTATCTAATTCCAGACATTACTGCTGTCTAATTCCAGATATATTACTGCCATATAATTCTACACATTAACAAATGGAGAACAAAAAGTTGGAGGGTAAAATAGGGAAAGATCAAGATCCACTTTCACCTAGTGCTGAAGCTGCTGCCAATAGTCATGGCCGAGATGATGAAATACCATCAACGTCGTCTGCCAAGGCCGATGCCCAATGTCATAGTAGAGAGCATGTAAAATCCAAAAAGCAAAAGTTCAGTAAAATGACCCAAAAATCTAAATTAAAATCGTCTGAGGAGAAGCGTAAACTTGCCAATATGCCATTTGCGACACGGAATGGCAAGGAACGGCTAAGACCCTCTCCTATGTTCCTCATGACTAGTGGTTCAGCTTCACATGACGATGGAAGCACTCATCCTCCCGCTAGAAAAATGAAAAGAGTTAAGCTGGCAAAAGCACAGCAAAGAATTGTGCGTTCTAAATCACAAATCCCCAAGGAGAGTCCAAATGTGTCGGCGGGTGCGATGCCTGACCTTCCCGACACTGGACGGGAAGAGGTGGCTCCTTCCACCATTTGCACGCCCCCTGCAAGTGCTGGAAGGAGCACCCACAGTCCAGTTCCTGATATTCAAATTGAAGATGTCACTGTTGAAGTACACCAGGATGAGGATATGGGTGTTGCTGGCGCTGAGGAGGAAGCTGGAGAGATTGAAGGAGGAGCTAAAACAGAGCGATTCTGCTAGGCATGTGGGACTTGTGGATTATTTCAACGTTGTGCAAGGTTCTGCAACCCTTTGAACTTGCCACACGTGAAGTCAGTTCAGACACTGCCAGCCTGAGTCAGGTCATTCCCCTCATCAGGCTTTTGCAGAAGCAGCTGGAGAGATTGAAGGAGGAGCTAAAATCGAGCGTTTCCGCTAGGCATGTGGGACTTGTGGATGGAGCCCTTAATTCGCTTAACAAAGGATTTATGGGTGGTCAATCTGTTGAGCACTACATTTTGGCCACCGTGCTCAATCCTAAGTTTAAAGCCTACATTGTATCTCTCTTTACAGCAGACACAAGTGTGCAGATGTTCAAAGACCTGCTGGTGAGACAATTGTCAAGTCAAGCAGAACGTGACCCGCCAACAGCTCCTCCATTTTCTACCACCACTGGAGCTGCCAGGAAAAGGATAACATTTCCAAACCCACCCGCTGGCGGGATGCAGGGCAGTCAGGAGCAAGTGCTGACATCTAGTCCGGACTGAAGGACCTGCCAACGATTAAAGACATGTCTACTGTCACTGCATATGATTCTGTCACCATTGAAAGAATGGTGGAGGATTATATGAGTGACAGCATTCAATAGGCATGTCAGACGGTCCGTACGTATACTGGCAGGAAAAAGAGGCAATTTGTAGGCTCTTGCACAAACTGGCTTTATTTTACCTAAGTTGCCCCCCCTCCAGTGTATACTCCGAAAGAGTGTTTAGTTCAGCCGGTCACCTTGTCAGTGATCGGCGTAGGAGGTTACTTCCAGAAAATGTGGAGAAGATGATGTTCATCGAAATGAATTATAAAGTCCTCCGTGGAGACATTTACCAGCAATTGCTTTCAGAAAGTACACAGCAACCTGTGATGGTGGATTCCTTTGGGGACAAATTAATACTCTATGAGGAGGAGGAGAATGTACACAGTGAAAGGGGTGAGGAATCGGAGGATGAGGATGAGGTGGACATCTTGCCTGCTTCTTTTTTGGTTGGGGCCCAAACCAACCAGTAATTTCAGCCACAGTCTTGTGACAGACCCTGTCGCTGAAATGATTGGTTTGTTAAAGTGTGCATCTCCTATTTATACAACATAAAGGTGGGTGGGAGGGCCCAAGGACAATTCCATCTTGCACCTCTTTTTTTATTTATCTTTGCTTCATGTGCTGGTAGGGGACTATTTTTTTAAGTTTTATCTTGCCTGACACTGCAGTGCCACTCCTAGATGGGCCAGGTGTTTGTGCCGCCCACGTGGGTCGCTTAAATTAGTCATCCAGCGAGCTTGGTGCAAATTGTAGGACTAAAAATAATATTGTGAGAAGTGAGGTGTTCAGAATAGACTGGAAATGAGTGGAAATTATGGTTATTGAGCTTAATAATCCAATAGGATCAAAATTACCCCCAAATTCTATGATTTTAGCTGTTTTTGAGTTTTTTTTAAAAATCACCCGAATCCAAAACACATCCGAATCCAAAACCTGAAAGGGTGGTTTTGCCAAAACGCGTCCGAATCCAAAACACGACCGCGGACCCGAATCCAAAACCAAATCACAAAACACAAAAAATGCCCGCTGCACATCTCTAATGCAAACATTCAAGCCCTCTCAGAGGAACCATTTTGTGAATATTGTGCTGGACATTCTAGATAGATAGTATAATTGTAGTTAGGTAAATGAAGTATACAAGCAGTGTTGACTGCACAGTGCGACAAAGTTGAACCAAATAACTAATGCATTTGTGAAGAAGGAAACAATTGGTATCCAGATAAATTATCAAGTTCATAGTATTAGTTTGTGTTTCAGAATTTTAGTTAATTGTGGTAAGAATTAGTATAATACATCTTGCCTCAATATGCCATGTAGCGGGAGATGCTGTGAATGAGCTGACAGGTCCCGTTTAACTCTGATTGCATCAGGCATATTCTTTGCCGAAAATTAGTCTTACTCGCATCACTATGTGAGCAGGATGTACAAGCAGACTCTGCCTGTGGTGGATTTCCCAATAGGCACTTGTTTGGGGGCGGCACACCAGGCTGATTCTTTTTTTGTCATTACAACTTTTTTTTTTCTATTTTATTTTGCAACTGACGGGAATGGGACAATGGGCAGCAAATTGTGGTACAGGAGTTGGTATGTGATGAGGTTGGGGCTGCTTTGGTGGTCTTGAAGAATCTGATTTGGCCCTGAAATGAAGGGCAGTGTCGCAATGGGGGTGGGGGCTGTGACCAATAGTGCCTAGGGTCGTCCTTATGCCAAAATTCGCCCCTTGACTACTTGTGCATCGATACTTGCATAATGGGTATAAGAAATAGGTGGCTATATATATATATATATATATATATATATATATATATATATATATATATATATATATATATATATATATATATAGGAAACGCAGGTCCGGCACTCCATGCTTGGATCAGCAGCTGCGGCGGTGCCCTCACAGGAAAACGGTATAATTTGCAGAGGTGCGGTACTCATACCAAATAACAAGACATCAGAGGCGTAAAAGCTTATGCATCAACGTTTCAATATTTACATATTGTCTTCAAAATTCCTGAAGACAATATGTAAATATTGAAACGTTGATGCATAAGCTTTTACGCCTCTGATGTCTTGTTATTTGGTATGAGTGCCGCACCTCTGCAAATTATATATATATATATATATATATATATATATATATATATATATATATATATATATATATATATATATATATATATATATATATATATATAAAAAAATATACATTTGGAAGTAGCAGAAACAAAGCATATTTATTTAGAATAATATCTTATATATTATATATTTTATATATAAATATTCAGTGCCAAAAAAAACAACAACAAAAAACACTGTCACTTAACTAACAACAGAGGTCTTAGGTGCAGGTACAGGCTGCTGCCCTTCCAGTGTACCCCTGCTTCAGTGGAACTGCCAGCCAGGGAGCCAATGGAGGGTGTCTGTTCAGGGAGTAAAGCTACAGGCATGAATAATCTCAGTGGCCACATTTTTTTGGCCCTGAACCTTGGGGCCCCCCTGAACCTTGCATCCCGGGACGGGGTGTACTCTTTGTACCCCCTGTCGCATTATTTTGAGAATATGATGCATTTTACTGGAAAAAGTCACACATAAAGACGCTTGGCGCTACAGCATCAGGGCCGGCTCCAGGCCTACTAGCACCCTGAGCCAGAAATTTTCAATCTCCCCCCACCTCAATATGCGCACCACAGGCGCGTGCGCGCCTGGGAAAGTGGGCATGGCCTTGCAACTTTAAATAATGATATCAAACTATAAATATATATATTTTCACCCCCCCCCCTCTACACACACAATTAGCAGCCTTACACATAAAGCCCACAGCAGTGCTCCTTGCACATAATGTCCTCAGAATAGTTGCGGTCATTCCGGCACGACCCGTTCGCATACAGGCGTGGCCGGACCAAACGGGGGGCGGGCCGCAGCGGCTGCGTGACGTCATACGCAGCCGCTGAGGTCCAGGGAGTGAGGAGTAGCTCCCGGCAAGCTCGCTAAAGCTGCGCTGGCCGGGAGTTACTCCTGAAGTGCAAAGGCATCGCCGCTGTACGATGCCTTTGCATTTCTGTGAGTGGGGCCGAACTGACATGCAGGGCAGACTAGCCCCGTGCTGGGCGTTCCCCCGCATGTCAGGAAAGTTGATCGTAGCTGTGCAAAATTTTGCACACCTACGATCAACTCGGAATGACCCCCTCTGTCAGATACTTTTAACATTTCAGTATAGTGCCAGATACACATAATGCCCCCAGTAGAGTGGCATATACACATAATCACCCCAGTAGAGTGCCATATAGACATAATGACCCCAATAGTGCAGAGCCAGATACACATATGCCCCCAGCAGTGCTGCTCACCGCTGCTGCCCACAGGGCTCTGCTGCTCCCACTGCCAGGCTCCACTGTTTCTGCTGTGCTCTGTCTGAGGGTCCAGATGAGTCTGGAGCAGATGGGGGAGTGAAGGGAAGTTCACATCACACAGTCCAGGGAACCGCTTCTTGTTTGGTGGCTGTGGTTCAGGGGCTGTAAGTTCCAGGCTGGAAGGAGGGGGAAGAGGGAATAAAAGACAGGGGCAAGGAAGAGGTGGTGGCAAGCCAAAGCAGGATCCACAGCACCTCGGCAGTTTAGCCCATGTTCCCCATCCAGGTATCCACTCACTCAGCTTCTCCACCAGCTTCATGTGGGCTGCGGCTGGCTGACCGCTCCTCTGGCTCTGCAGGACACAATGCTGTCACCACCATGCAGTACTGCAGTAGAAGCAACTCTAGCCAACGCTGACTACATCCCAGATCACCTCTAGTGCCTGGACTCGAAGCTGGAGAACACCTAGATGTCAAAGCACAGCGGCTCCCGGCTTAGGGAGAAAGTGATCTCCCTGATTGGTACCAACCGTGCTGCTGCAGCTCACACTCACCCCTCACAAGCTCCCTCATTGTGGTATATTTAATAACATTCGTGTTTTAGCCGTTTTTAAGGGTGTTTGATTTCGAATGGTATCGGGTGCATTTTACTGCAACTTTTTGAATCCTGATACAGTCATTTACTAAGCTGCCGAGTTTTCCTCATTCGTCTTTTACGATGTCAATGTGATTCATAATGTCAGGCAGTGTTTTACGGGAGTGATGAGTAAAACACTGCCTGACAAAACACAAGGAATCCCGGCCGGATCTGTGAGATCTGTGCAGGGCTTCATTGTGTACCTTAAAACAGTGTTTAAAGAGTTAAAAAACAGAAAAAAAAATTGCGTGGGGTCCCCCCTCCTAAGCACAACCAGCCTAGGGCTCTTTGAGCCGGTCCTGGTTGTAAAAATATGGGGAAAAATTTGACAGGGGATCCCCCATATTTAAACAACCAGCACCGGGCTCTGCGCCTGGTCCTGGTGCCAAAAATACGGGGACAAAAAGCGTAGGGGTATTTTTAACACCAGCACCGGGATCCACTAGTCAGAGAGATAATGCCACAGCCGGGGGACACTTTTATATAGGTCCCTGCGGCCCTGGCATTAAATCACTAACTAGTCACCCCTGGCCGGGGTACCCTGGCGGAGTGGGGACTCCTTAAATCAAGGGGTCCCCCCCTCCAGCCACCCAAGGGCCAGGGGTGAAGCCCGTGGCTGTCCCGCTCAACCGCTGACCGCAAAGTTCCCACCATTGGATACAATAGATCGCCTATGCGCCACATTGAATCTTCAGTGCGCAGCCTGACTGACAGTACAGGAGCGCACAGCCAATCAGGAGAGGGCCACGACGTGGCGCTCCCTGATTGGCTGAAGGGACCCTCTTTGACAGTAGTCACGAGGGGTCCCGCCAGTCGGGGAAAGGGGTCCCATGGGTAAACATGTGACCCCTTTCAGTGCGCGGTTCGGGTTTTCCGGTTTGTTTTTTTGCCAAGTACGTGGATTACAACGAGGACAGAGCTACACTGGATTGTGTGAGTATAATTTTATTCACAGGTACCCCGTGGATTCTACATGGAGAAGTGGACCGAGCCTCGTGTGAACATAGGTAAGTATGTGTGTATGTAGGTGTGCATGTATGTAATAAAGCTTTACTGTCACGGTGTGTGTGTTCTGTTTTTTGTTGGGTATTTTTTTGTAGTAGTACTACAGGTACCAGCGGGCCCGTTTCCCCCCGCATGCTGGTACTTGTGGTTCTCCAAGTACCAGCTTGCGGGGGAGTCTTGCTGGGACTTGTAGCACTGCTACAAAAAACAATATTCTTATTTTTACACTTGACTATAAGCCCCCCATCCGCCGCCCTTGGATGGGGGGGACAGCCTCGGGCTTCACCCCTGGCCCTTGGGTGGCTGGAGGGGGGTACCCCTTGATTTAAGGGGTCCCCACTCCTCCAGGGTACCCCAGCCAGGGGTGACTAGTTAGTGATTTAATGCCAGGGCTGCAGGGACCTATATAAAAGTGTCCCCCGGCTGTGGCATTATCTCTCTGACTAGTGGAGCCCGGTGCTGGTGTTAAAAATATGGGGGACCCCTACGCTTTTTGTACCCCGTATTTTTGGCACCAGGACGAGGCACAGAGCCCGGTGCTGGTTGTTTAAATATGGGGGATCCCCTGTCAATTTTTTCCCCATATTTTTACAACCAGGACCAGCTCAAAGAGCCCAAGGCTGGTTATGCTTAGGAGGGGGGACCCCACGCAATTTTTTTTCCAGTTTTTACAGTAAACAGACCCTTTCCCATAGATAACCATGTACAGATCTCACTGGTCCATGCATGATTATCCAACCTCGCCTGGAAAAGACAGGTCTATTTTTATGCTGCTTTTTTTAACGAATCGCAAAAAAATACACCTGTACTTGAGCACTCAGAGACTAACACCCAAATACGAATGAATAGTGAATACCCATGTTGTATGAAATAACAGCCGCGTTTGACCGATGGTCTATTCATTCGTATTTCTGAACTTTGCAGTTAAAACCATTACGAATAGCCCAAACACTGCCGAGATTTGTGCTTAGTGAATTCCCGTGTTGGGACTTAGAAAAAAAAACACAAATCGGTCAAACTCAGATTATTAGTAAATATAGGCCATGGTTGGGACTGGAGAACCAGCAGCTATCACAGGAGGAGATGACTAGGAGAGCAGAGTTCGGCAGCGGGAGGTGAAGGAGCATAGCACTGACTGCAGGAAATGGCCAGGAGCCAGTGGCAGAACTTGCAAGTGGTGGGCACAGGTGCAACATATCCTCTGTTAACCTCATTGAAATATCACAAACTCTTTCCCTTGACACTGCTTATCCCTGACACAACTCTTCTCCCTGACCAGTGGTGAAAGTAGAATTTTTTTTTTGCAGGCACTCTATGCTTGAGCAGAAACATGACCATAGCCATGCATAACAAGGGAAGTGGTCACACATCAGAGGGGCATAGCCACGTGACTCCCCCCCTCCCACCCCCATCCTGTTTCTCGCCACTCTGGGGGTTAAACTATGTTCTTAAAACAGGCTGTCTGTACCTGTACCAATCAGAATTTCATATAGAACAATTGGAATTGTAGAGAGAGAGCAGAGCAGAGCTGCAACACAAAATATGTAATCTGTGAATTTGCTTTTCCACATATTCTGTTTTGCAGCTGATTGGACTCACTCTCTGCAATTTCAAAACCCCAGGACATGTACTATGAGCAATTCTAGTATATTTGCCACAGGCACAGTTTGTGTATACTAAACAAAAATACACCTCACCTACATGGTGGCTTGTCTGTGATGGGGGTGGGACCTTTTGAAGAAATTGATTGTCTCTGAAAAGACGGTGTCTTCAGTAGGTATTTACGGGTGGTATTCATGTGACCGGCGGTCTGCTGACCGACAGTCACATGACCTCCTCCACCATCCAGCCGGCTCAGTATCCCGATGGTTGGCATGCCGACCAACAGAGACTATTTCCACTCGTGGGTGTCCACGACACCCATAGAGTGGGAATAGAACCCGTGGCGACCGCAGGTCGCCACCGAGCCCGCAGCGTGGCAAGCGCAGCGAGCCCGCAAGGGGCTTGCTGCACTCGCCCCTCCCCGCCGGGATCCCGGCGTCGGCATGCTGCCGGGATCCCGGCGTCGGTAAGCTACACCCGGTATTTACAATTCATGTAGGAAATTCCATGGTCCAGAAGAAGCCTGTTTGTGTAAACATATAACCATCATCATTATACAATAGAGGTACAACAAGCCTTGTGCCACCTGAGTCACCTCCTGCCCCCTTTATACCCTCCAGCCTCCTACCCCGTTACTCCAGTGTCCTGTCTTTCCAGCTTCCTGTGTCTTTACCAGTATCTCCCCCTGCACCTCTCAGCCACACCATCACCCCCTCTCTACATCTCACAGCCGCTTCATCATCTCCCCCAAGCCCTGCTTCTCCCAGAAAAATAAACAGCCATAGAGTCCAAATTATAACAATGGGATCTGATTATTTTTTAACAGTTTCTTATATAGCGCAGCAAATTCTGTTGTGCTTTACAATAGGAAATAACAATGATATAACAAACAGTCATAGAGGTAGGAAGGCCCTGCTCGCAAGCTTACGATCTACAGGGAAATAGACATGTATACACAAAGATAGGTGCTATCTATTGCATAGTGGTCTACCAGATTGCAAAGGTTCTTGGTGGGCTGTATGATATGGTCGTACAGCAATGATGAACCGGGGTCGAGTGGAAGGGAAAGTGAAGAATGAGAAGACATGCGAGGATATGTGTGGACTGTGCAGAGTTAATGCAATTTGATAGGAAGGTTTATGAAAGTTATGTGGGCTGATGTGGAGAAGGAGCGGATTAAAACCTGGTAAAATTAAAATAGTATAAAAAAGAATAACCTGAAGCAGCCTATAGTCATTTGGATCCCAAAAGGACACTTCTGCATCCTGTGCTGTCAGCTGCTGCTGGTACTGTCCACATCCCTGCGTTGTGGGGGAGACTAGACCCACCAATGTCCCTTAGTGTTCCTTCCTTTTAGTCCCCATTGTCCCTTTCAGTGATCCCTCCTTTTTACTTCCAATTGTCCCATTAGTGATCCCTCCTTGTAGTCCCCATTGTCCCATTAGTGATCCCTCCTTGTAGTCCCCATTGTCCCATTAGTGATCCCTCTTTTTAGCCTCTATTGTCCCATTAGGATCCTCCTTTTAGCTTCCATTTCAGGAATCCCTCGTATAGTTTCCCCTGCCCGCATAGGCCTGGGGCACTCACCATGCTTCCTGATCTTGGCGATGTGCTTGGAGCTGGGGATCGGGACCATCTTGTTGTTCCTCCTATGCATGTTGAGTGCGGCTGGGCACACAAACAGCAGAACGTCCTCCTCCCCAGGCCTCTCGTCGTCCACTTCATCAGCCTCCATACAGCATGGCCAGTCAGCCTCACCCGGATCTCCTCCAGCTCGAAGGCGCAAGAGGCCATGGTAACCCCTCTGCCCTGCATGGTATCTTATTCCTGTCAGGGGCCGGGTGACTCGCCTTTTCCGCGCAGCAGGAGAGACATAATCACAGCGCTATGGGAGAAGGCGGGCATGTTGGAGGCGCATCAGCTGGCGGCGTTGGGCAACTAGGCAGCCTCCTATCGGTATGCACAGCAGCACTGCCTGTACAGTGTGCGTGAGGGGGTGCCTGACATTAGTCGCACGCATATGCTCATTGTAAATTTATAGCTGGTGACTTTGGACCCCTTAATATTGTTGGGCACTAGTTCTGCAACTGCCGGGCGCCCTTAGTAGCCCAGCGCCCCGCGCGGCCGCTCCTATCGAATGTGCCTGGTGCCAGCCCTGTACAGCATGGTGTGACTAGAAGGGCTGTTTAACGTGCAGGGAGACTAGAGTGGATACATCAGTATAAACTTATCAGAAAAGCAAGATTTGATTCAGCACAAGGCCGATAATATATCAAGGATGATTGGAACCAGCAAGAAAGGTGAATAACTCAAGTATATATAAATATTCTAGTTAGTGGTACTCCCTAGAGTAAGTGCATAAGTGTTTCTATGATGGGCGCAAGGTGTTTAGTGCACATGGGCCCCTGTGTCCAGCGGAGCCCACACCGCACACCCTGCACCCATATATTATACTTACCCCTCTGGAGTCCCATGGCAGCAGCCCTGCACTGTAGACACAAATCACTTGGAAAATGGTTCTGCTGCCATTTCCGAGTGATTTGCGCATGCGTACTGGAACAAGGTGCAGGCGCCATGTTCCCGGAGACCTGTGCATGTGCGGTAGGTTTTGGCATAAGGCCACAGTCTCCTCACTGCCAGAGAGGAGGGGAACCACAACAGAGGCTGCACTCTGGTCCCCTCCTCAGTGGGGGAGATTCAAATGTTTAAAAAGTCAGTTGGGTGTCTGTTTTTTCCTATCTAATAGACAGGAAAAAACAGACACCTGACCAACTTTTCAAACATTTGAATCTCCCCCAATGTGTGTCGGGCACAATGTATCTCCTAAATAGGAGAGTGAGGATAGAGGGGGTTGCATACCCCAACTCATGAAAAATTAATCAACGTTCACTGTAACAAAGGTATCTTTTAGAGATGAGCGGGTTCGGATTTAATGCCAGAATTAACGCCAGATCAGTTTTATACAGATTTTTTTTATTGGCTATCTAAAACACGTGACATTCGTGAGCCAATAAGAATTCGGTTTGAGATCCGAGTAAAACCGAACCCACTCATCTCTAGTATCTTTAGCGTCCAATGATAGGCATCGTGATGGATATATTACGACTTTTTTATCCCCTGATCTGTCCCCAAAATGAGAAGGACTTCTACAAGGGTTCATACCCTGACTCACAAGGTGTGAAGAATGGTCAATTCCATAAAGATATCTTTAGCATCCAACAGCGCCGTAACTACCTATGTGCCAGGTGTGCCTGGCACACAGCGCAGTTACACTGAGGGCGCACGGCGAGCGGCATGTAATGAGTCAAATTGACTCATTACATGCCGCCTCTACTGGGTGCCGTGCGCCGCGCTGGAGGGAGAGCAGCGCCAGAGGCAGAGAAGGAGGATGCGGTTCCCTCATCCCAGCATTCTCAGCAGGGCCAGCCAATACGGAAGGAGAGGGGAGTGTTGCAGCGGCGCCGCTACCAATGACATAGCGCTGCTGTTGCTCAAGTCCCCCTCCCTCCTCCTCCTTCTCCACTGCGGCTGCACGGGATCTCTGCCAGCACGAGGAGCCTGAGAGATGGATAGTATCTCTCTCTTTCTCTTTATGTCTCTCTCTCTCTGGTGTCTGTCTGCCGCAATGTGTAAAAAGGGGGACTGGCTGCTGCAATGTGTAAAAAGGGGGACTGGCTACTGTAATGTCTAAAAAGGGGGATGCTGTCTGCCAGAATGTGTACAAAAAGGGGACGCTGTCTGCCATGATGTGTAATAAGGGGGACACTGTCTGCCGTAATGTGTAATAAGGGGGACATTGTCTGCCGTAATGTGTAAAAAAGGGGACATTGTCTGCCGTAATGTGTAAAAAAGGGGATTGTATCTGCCGTAATGTGTAATAAGGGGGACGTTGTCTGCCGTAATGTGTAATAAGGGGGACGTTGTCTGCCGTAATGTGTAATAAGGGGGACGTTGTCTGCCGTAATGTGTAATAAGGGGGACGTTGTCTGCCGTAATGTGTAAAAAAGGGGATGCCGTCTGCCGTAATGTGTAATAAGGGGGACGCTGTCTTCTGTAATGTGTAAAAAAGGGGATGCCGTCTGCCGTAATGTGTAATAAGGGGGACGCTGTCTGCTGTAATGTGTAAAAAGGCACGCCGTCTGCTGTAATGTGTAATAAGGGGGACTGTCTGCCGTAATGTGTAATAAGGGGGACGCTGTCTGCCGTAATGTGTAATAAGGGGGACGCTGTCTGCCGTAATGTGTAAAAAGGGGGACGCTGCACTGCTCCTTTCTTGCGTGGGGGTGGCGCCAATGCCATTTCTTGCACACAGCGCTAAAACACCTAGTTACGGCACTGGCATCCAATAATAGGGATCATGATGGATAATAATCAACCCTTTCACCATCTGATAAATCCCGAAAATGAGAAGGATTTCTATAAAGGGTGCATATCCTGACTCACAATGTAACTGGAATGGTTAAACACATCAAGGTTAAAAATAAGGTACATTTACACTATATCTAAAAATCACACATTCTGAAAGGATTTTTTTTAGATACTGTACGTACTGTTAAGTAGTGGATAACCACTTCAGTGGACTAACGGAATTGTCCTCCGTATGGGGCTAATTCAGAGTTGATCACAGCAGCAAATTTGTTAGCAGTTGGGCAAAACCATGGGGGTCATTCCAACCTGATCGCTCACTGCAGTTTATCGCAGCGATTGGGTCAGATTTGCGCATGCGCCAGCGCATGCTGGACGGCCGGAGGCCGTTGCATTGTAGCGATTGCCTCTGCCTGATTGACAGGCAGAGGCGGTCGATATGCGGGAGGGGGCTGGACGGCGGTATCAAGCTGCCGTTTAGGAGGCACGGTCCGGCCAACGCAGGCGTGGCCGGACCATTGGGGGAGCGGGCCGCGGCGGCTGCGTGACGTCACATGCAGCCACTTCGACCCGGGCAGCGAGGAGGTTCTCCCGGCCAGCCGCAGTAGCTGCGCTGGCCGGGAGTTACTCCTGAAATGCAAAAGCATTGCCGCTGTGCGATGCTTTTGCATTTCTGCGGGGAAGGCCGACACTGGCATGTGGGACGGACTAGCCCTGTGCTGGGCTAAATTTAACACAGCTACGATCAACTCGGAATGACCCCCCATGTGCACTGCAGGTGTGCAGTAGCGGATCTTGCCACGGGCAAGCAGGACTTTTGCCCAGGGCGCCGCTTTCCAGAGGGCACCGGGCCATCCGGAGCATGCTGCACCATGGCAAGATACGCTACTGTGCCCCCCGCTGTGTCCCTCGCTGTGAGAGGACCTTTGTTGTGCGCTGCACGATGACGTAATCGCACACCGCACAGCATTGTGGGACTGACACAGAGGCTAGGGGTCATATTTGACCTCTAGTGTCTGTGTATGCTGTGCTATGGGAGAGACGTCATGACGTCTCTCCCATAGATCCGAGGAGAGGAGCGGCGCTGGCAGATGTCTGCAGCGGTCGGGAATCAGGAGCGGGATTTGTAATTTTTTTTTTTTGTTTAAGCGGCGCTACTCTACAGGGGGCACAAATGGGGGCACAACTCTACAGGGGGCGTAACTGACCACGCCCCCTGTATGAAGCCACGCCCTATTTTCTGCCCAGGGCGCCAAAAGAGCTAGAACCGGCTCTGCAGGTGTGGCAAATATAACATTTGCAGAGAGAGTTAGATTTGGGTGTGTTATTCTGTTTCTGTGCAGGGTAAATACTGGCTAATTTATTTTTTCACTGCAATTTAGATTTCAGTTTGAAAACACCCCACCCAAATCTAACTCTCTCTGCACATGTTATATCTGCCCCTCCCTGCAGTGCACATGGTTTTGCCCAACTTCAAATAAATTTGCTGCTACGATCAACCCTGAATTAGGCCCTATGGTGGTCATTCCAAGTTGATTGCTAGCTGCATTTGTTCGCAGCGCAGCGATCAGGCTAAAAAATGGCAGTTCTGCACATGCGTATGCAGCGCAATGCGCACGCGCGACATACGGGCACAACGAACGATGTCGTTTTGCACAGGGTCTAGCGATGCATTTCAGTCGCACTGCTTGCCGCAGAGTGATTGACATGAAGTGGGCGTTTCTGGGTGGCAACTGCCAGTTTTCAGGGAGTGTGCGGAAAAACGCAGGTGTGGCAGGAAAAATGCAGGAGTGGCTGGGCGGGTTTGTGACGTCTAAACCGGAACTGAATAGTCTGACGTGATCGCAAGCGCTGAGTAGGTTTTGAGCTACTCTGAAACTACACAAAAAATGTTTGTAGCCGCTCTGCGATACAACCGTTTGTACTTCTGCTAAGCTAAAATACACTCCCAGTGGGCGGCAGCATAGCGTTTGCACGGCTGCGAAAAACTGCTAGCGAGTGATCAACTCGGAATAACCCCCTATGTTCACAAATACTGAGAAGTCCGACCGAAGGCTGAATATATATATGTAAGCACCGAGGTCATATTAAACCACAAGGGGTTTTGAGGGTTGCCACTTTAAGGATGCGTTATGATTGTTTTTGTTTGTTATGGCATGATTAGGGGTCAGCCAATGGTGGTCAAGTGGGGAGGAGAGTTTTGTTTGAAACTAGGCTGAAGTACTCCATTTTGGGCTCTCATAGTCACTGATAATTCTTTCCCTGTGCTGTTTTCCTAATCTTTGATTTTCTATTGCATTTTCTTACTACCTTCTGTTTCATCTCCTATTCTTCACTATATATATCATTTCTATTCTTTCCCTGTTCCTCTCCCTCTCATGATGCCTCACCCCCACTGCCTCTCCCCCCCCCTCCCACTTTATGGATGTTTATACTATTGGGGGCCAGGCAGCTGCTGGCTCCCAGGCTGTTACCCGCAGCGGTCGCCAGGCGGCTCTGGTATCCGAACCTGTGCGGCCTCGTCTGCCTACAGCCCCTGCCGCCAGTTCCTGTGAAGCGAGCAGCCTTCACCGGGTACTTCTCCCGGCTATGTCTGCTGGCTTCGGAACTGCTCCCCGCCGCGCTCGCAGGTCTCAGCCCTGCGCTACTCCCGCCGGGTCCCAGCGGGAGCGCGGTCAAGTGGTGCTCTCCCCGGCGGCGGCGGTTGGCAGGGGTGTTGCTGGGGGGTCCGGGCACGGGCGTTCGTGCTCCCGCGCTCGCCGGGCTGCCCCTGCGGCTAATGTAAGTGCTACGCCCATACGGCCGAGCACCGTGGCCGCCAGGTCCAGGCAGCAGCGTAGGCGGCGGCCGCTGCCGGGTGATCAGGACGCAGGCATCCACCCTCCCGAGATCTGGGCAGTAGAGGGGGCCGGGGCTTAGCTCCGTGCCGCAGTTTCACTGGCATGCAGGATGGGAAGGCTGTGGCTGCTTGCCATCGCAGGGGACAGGCAAGGCAGGCTTCTCCCTCTCTTGTTGTGCCGCAGAATAGGAGGGTCAGGCGGCGGAGAGGTATTAGGGCTAATTATGATAAGCCTCCAGTGCAGGGGGACAATCAGGGGGAGCAGGTGGCCACAGCCTGGAACAGGGGGCTGATGGGTCCAGTAGGGTAATAGGGCTGCCGCTAGCGTCCCACTGTATAGCGTGGTGGTGAGTCATGGGGGTGCATTCACAGGATGGAGCGGCGGTTGGGACGACGGATGTGGTGTCTACAACTGCGTTCCACCATACTGCCATTCTAGGACTGGCACCTGGGCTCCCGAGTACATCAGTCATGGTGGATAGGGTCGAGCAGTCACCGCGGACCCAGGTTACGGGGGTCCGGGAGGGCTGCATAGGCACAGCACCTTCTTTAGCTCCGCTCGGGTGCTGTCTCCATTGCGCAGGGCTAAGCGGGCATGGCTACAGTGCTCCCGTTTAATTCCTCAGAGGTGCTCCACCCCCGCTGTCACGCCAGCGCTCCCTGTCACCGTCACTACCGCATCGGTGAATGCTACCCCTGAACATTTCCGAAGCGTTGGAGGCGGTCCAAAAGTTGGTGTCGCTGGCGGAAGTTTTGGCCCCATTGTTGGCGGGGTTACCTTCGCAGGCAACTGGCGCGGCAGCTGTGCAATCTGGTCTGGATACTACATCTTTGCAGATGGCGCATGGACAGGAACAGCTAGGTACCCTTGCTGGTCAGGTGCTTGCTGCATTGGGGGTTCAGACACCCCTTTCTTCCGCCCAGCTTGATACCAGGACTTCTGCTACCACTGTCTCTTTCGATGCCTCGTTGTCCGCTCCTTTTCCGGATGTCTCCACAGGTGCTACCCCGGATGTCGTGGTGGAGGCGCAAGCCGCTTTGGGTCGTGCGGCAGAAGATGATGCGGTTGCAGGTCCTTCAGGTGGGTCTTCTTTGCCTGCCAAGCGATCCAGCAATCGGGCAGTATCGTCATCTTCTTCCTATAGTTCCAGTTCGGATAGCTCAGAAGGGAAGGGGCGCAAAACGGTCAAGGCGCAGCTGTCGCCGTTCTAGACGTAGGGCTAGGAGGTCCCGCTCCTCCAGTGAAAGCAGTTCTGGGTCACCAGTGTTCCCGCGAGGGGAGGTAGTCCATTGCGATAATACGGCGGTGCTTCTGGGTTTGCGCCGTAGTATTCACGATAGAATTAAAAAGGGGAAGTATGTTAATTTGTTTGCGCTGACAGCTAAGAATAAGAAAGATCTTAGGGCAGCAAAGCGGCGAGGTGGCGTGGGTGAAGATACTTATTGTTCATATCACAGATGGCAGGCTGGGTTTTTCATGTTCGCTGCATGTTATAGGGAGACCAGGCCTCAGGAGCACATGAATGTCATCAAGTATCTCCATTTGATACATTCCATGTTCCACTCCGATAGTGATAATTCTTGGCGGACATATGATGAGGAATTCCGGCGCAAGCAGTCGGGTACCTCTGTTATTGACTTTGGGTGTAAAGATGTTGAGGTGTGGCTGGAGCTACCACGGTCAACTTCTGCCCAGGCAGTCCCCGCGCCACGGCATCCACAACCTCCCTTTCGAGGGGCTCCTCCATCACCAAATCCGAGTAGGTCTTATGCCTTCAACAATTCCAGCTGTCCGGCAGGAACCCGTTGTAGATTTAGGCATGCTTGCCTCTGCTGTGGAGGTTCGCACCCCGCTAAAGACTGCCTGCGTGCAAAAGCAGGGCCTGCCACCGCTCGACCGTCCGCAGGGGGCGGGTCTAAGTAAGGCCGCATCTCCAATCCGACTCAGCTGGATGGAGCGTTGGTTGAGGATGTATCCCAACAGGGCTGAGGCTGAGTTTTTGTATTCAGGTTTCGAGACGGTTTTCAGTTGCCAATTTTTGGGGCGGTCCCAGTGGGGTTACCAAAAAATTTGAAAGGAATTGCCGCAGGTGGTGTTGGAGAGGGTGCGAAAGGAGGTCACGTTGGGCCGAATGGCTGGACCTTTTCCTTCACCCCCTTTGGCGGACCTGGTTCTGTCTCGGTGGGGGTTGTCCCCAAGAAGGAACCAGGTAAATATCGACTGATACAGCATTTGTCTTGCCCATGGAGATCCTCGGTAAATGCTGCCATTCCTGCAGAATTGTGTCGGGTGTGATATCAGTCGTTCGATCAGGCATTGGATCTGGTTAGAGCTTCTGGTCAGGGATCCTTGTTGGCCAAGATTGATGTGCAATCTGCCTTTCACCTGCTGCCGCTACATCCTGAGTCATTTCGGTTCATGGGCTTTCGCTTGTCTAGCGGTTTCTATGTTGACAAGTGCTTGCCCATGGGCTGTTCTATTTCGTGCGCCTTTTTCAAATGTTTTAGCACTTTTCCACACTGGTGCATGAAGGCTGGCATCGGGGAAAGCGGGGTGGCTCACTACCTTGATGATTCCTGTGCATTGGGCCGGCAGATTCGCCCCGTTGCGGTGAGCTCCTGTTTTCGGTACAGGCGCTCTTTGCAGTTTCGGGGTCCCGGTGGCATGCGCTAAGACCGTAGGGTCGGTGACGAGGCTGTCCTTTTTGGGTATCGAGATTGATATACTAGCTGGCTGCTGTCGTCTTCCTCGCGAGAAGATAGATAAGTTGCATGAGGCTATTACAGTGGTGCTGTCAGTTGGTAAGCTCAAGCTGTGTCAGAAACAGTCCATGCTAGGCCTACTTCACTTCGCTTGCCAGGTGGTGCCCATGGGTAGGGTGTTTTGCAGGAAACTGGAGAACTCCACATCCGGCATTGCACTCCAGCACCATTTTGTAAGGTTGACAGCTGAGGTAAAGCGAGATTTAAGGATTTGGGATGTCTTTCTTTCCAGTTCAATGGCGTAATGATTTGGCCAGCTCCCGCCTGCAGCTACTTGCAACTTCAACTCTTTACTGATGCTGCGGGGGCGTCCGGCTTTGGGGCTTTTCTCAACGGTTCTTGGTGTGCCGCACCTTGGCCGGCGGACTGGATTCGGGAGGGGTTGACAAGGAAAATGCTGTTGCTTGAACTGTTTCCCATAGTGATGGCATTGGAGTTGTTGGGGGACCGTTTGAGCAATGCTAGCATTGTTTTTTGGTGTGACAACCTTGGAGTTGTGCAGGTGATCAATTGTCAGAGTTGCTCCTCTCTGCCGGTTGTTCGTTTGCTGTCCAGGCTGGTCCTTTGCTGCCTTATCCTTAACATTCAGTTTGTAGCAAAACGTGCCTGGGGTTCAAAATGTAATTGCGGACGCGCTTTCTAGATTTGATTGGCTTAGGCTTCGTGCACTGGCTCCACAGGCGGAGTTAGTGGGTGACCCATGTCCTCTTTATGTTTGGCAGGTGATCAGGCCGGCATGGAGGAATTAGCAACCCGTGCGTTTGCACCAAGAACATTGCGCTGCTATCGAGTGGGTTGGCTTGAATGGGAGCTTTTCCGTAAATCTGCGGCTCAGGCAGGTAAGGGCTTACGTAAGACTATGCTGGCTTTCGTATGGAGCCTTTAAACTCAAGGGCGTTCGGTTGCCGTAGTGAGGCGTATTCTAGCAGGCATTTTTTATTTCTCATCACTGTACGATAGGCCTGATCCCTCAAGGTCCTTTCTGGTGTCAAGGGCATTGAGGGGTTGGTACCGGTCAATTCCCCCGTCGGTTGATTGCAGACGACCAATTGACAATTTGCTTTTGCCCTGTCTTTTGGATTCGGTTTCAGAGATACAGTATGTTACTCTTCATATGAAAGTTTATTGTTCCGTTTAAGTTTTCCATGGCATTCCATGAAGCATTCCGGGTTTGTGAGCTTGTTGCTTCTTCCAAATGGGTTGAATGTCCCCTCTCTTGTGAGGACATAATAGTTCAACCTGAGGTTCTTTTATCTCACCTGCGGCGTTCCAAGACTGACCAGGCTGGCTATCGCTTCGGCCGTGCTCGGATGATAGGGTGTGTCCTGTGACGCTGGCTCAGGCCTTCCAGCAGGTACGGCCTGACCTGTCTGGGGCATGGTTGATGCATGCAGATGGGATCCCGGTTACAAAATACCAGTTTTGTCATGTCTTGAAGCGTGGTCTGGCTGCATTGGGCCTATCCTCGGAAGAGTTCGGGACGCATTCATTTTGTATCGGGGCTGCAACATCTGCGGCTGTCGCAGGCCATTCCGATGCTGAGATTCAGTCTCTGGGTCGGTGGAGCTCTAACGCGTTTCGGTCATATATACGTCCGAGTTTATCTGTTTTTTTGTCAACAAACATAGCTGACTGGAGGACTAACCACTCGCTGACATACTGCGGAAGTTTTTAAGGAATTTCACTTCCCCCGGAGGTCCAATTGGCACTCCAATTATGATTATATGGCGTTAGTAATGTTAGCTACTCCGGGGGTTGAGTGTTTTCGCCTCAAGGTCCGGTCGGCTACGTTTGTCTTCCCCTACTGTCCCTCGTTTGTTGCTGTGTTGTGTTGTATGGAGGTGGATCTTTGTTGGTTTTGTTGTTCTCATTTATATCTGCCCTTCATGTGCTGACTGAATTTTAACGTGTTTCAGGTGGACCTGATTGCAAGCGGTGTTGGTGCTAGGGCATTCTTATGTTTTTTGGGTGGCTTGTTGCCCAGCTGCTGTGGATGCCGATTATTTTGAACATGCTCCACTGATTCGGTGGTTAGGTTTTCAAGGGATGCGCTGGGGCTCGCTCCGGGCTCGCCTTGTGGAGGGTGTACAGTGTTTTGGATTGCCGAAGGTTTTGATGTTACACTTAGGGGGCAATGATACTGGTCAGCTGACAACTCTGGAGTTGCGTTCTGTTATCATCGGGGACTTGCATGTGATCGCTGAGGCTTTGCCTGAGTGTAAAATGGTTTGGTCTTCTTTGGTACCTAGGCGTGTTTGACGAAATGCTAGGTCTGGTGCTCGGTTGGATGTGGCTCGGAAAAAGGTAAATATCGCAGTGGCTCGTTATCTGTTGGAGAATGATGGCGGAGTGGTGGAGCATGGTTTGATTAGATTCCAGGATGCACAACTTTTCCGATCGGATGGGGTTCACCTTAGTGCTGAAGGTATGGCCATTTTCGTGGAGGATTTGTTATGCTGGTTAAGGGAGTTTCTTTAGAGATTGTTTGGTGGCGGTGCTGCAGCGTAGGCCTGGCTTTGGCGGTAAAGAACGGTTGGTTGTTAAATTTTTAGGCTTTAGTGGGTGCGCTCTCATTTGCAGTGGGGTATGGCGTAAACCAATTGTCTTGGAAGGGAAATGATTACACCACCTGAATGGATGGGTTGAACACCAACGCTTGGTTTTGTTTATGTGTTTGTTTTCCCTGTCCGTTCTTTAGTGCCGCCACCATTTAACTACTTAACTGACGATTTATTTCGCAAAAAAACGCTCCGAAATTGTCGTTTTTTTTAATGAGTGAATTAGGTGAAGAACATGAATTTAACCCTATCCCAAATGATTTTAGTTAAAAAAGGGGGAAAAAAATATTTTTTTGAATTTTTAAAAAAAATAAAATAATTTCCTCCCAAAACATCGAAACATCGATCGGGAACATCGCGACCATCAGTACATCAGGAACATCGCGACCATCGCGGCTTTCATTTTGAAAGCCGAGACAGCCTCGAGGTATGCAGGGGGGCAGCTAGGGAGGGTTTATTTACACTCCCCAGCGGCTGCCATTGTCTGCAGCCGCTGGAGGGGACAGATCCTGCCGTGCTGACCGATCAGCAGTGATCGGCAGCACGGCAGACACGGGGAGAGTGCAGGGAGGCAGAGGGACCTTCCGGTCCCTCTGACAGCAGTAGCGGAGGGAAGTTTCTCTTCCCTGATGCTGCTAACACTCTCTATCTGACTGGTCGCATCCCGTGTGACCAGGTCAGATAGAGCACTTGCAGGCATGGTCGCATCTGATGCGACCACGCCAGGCAAGTGGTTAAATAAAAAATAAAAATAGTACCTGTCAATAATAAATTTGACAAAGATTTTAAACGCAAGCACTGTTGTCTGTGTCTTTATTTTAGTTGTTAAGTTATAATAGGTAGTTGTGATTAAATACAGGTAAAGGGGGTAACACGAAAAATACCCCGATAGTGGGTTTAGTCCGACCGAAGGCTGAATATGTAAGCACTGAGGTCATATTAAACCAAAAGGGGCTTTGAGGGTTGCCACTTTAAGGATGTGTTATGATTGTTTTTGTTTGTTATGGCATGATTAGGGGTCAGCCAATGGTGGTCAAGTGGGGAGGAGAGTTTTGTTTGAAACTAGGCTGAGGCAGATTATCTGCCTCTTGGTTCCTGTTTTTCCCACCCTCCCACCCAGTTTGTGTGGTTGGTTGGTTGGTTGGTTGGTTAGTTGGTTCAGTATGTTGCGGTAAAGAATGGTTGGTTGATAAGTTTTTAAGCTTTAGTAGGTGCGCTCTCCTTGCAGTGGGCTATGGCGTAAACCAATTGTCCTGGACGGGAAATGGTTACACCACCTGAACGGGTGGGTTGTGGAGTGGAGAGTTGAATACCAACGCTTGGTTTTGTGTGTTTGTTTTCCATGTCCGTTCTTTAGTGCCGCCACCATTTAAATAAAAAATAAAAAATAGTACCTGTCAATAATAAATATGACAAAGATTTTAAACGCCAGCACTGTTGTCTGTGTCTTTATTTTAGTTGTTAAGATATAATAAGTAGTTGTGATTAAATACAGGTAAAAGGGGTAACACGAAAAATACCCCGATAGTGGGTTTATTAACCCACTCATCTTTAGCACTGCAGCAGCTTAGTAATAAACATACCTACCAGGTCTTCACCTGTTAATGTCCACAGGTGGGAAGCCAGTGAATCGGAGTAACTCTAATAATGTCATCACACTGATGTGCAGTATCACCAGTGAACATGATGTGCAATACAAACAAAACAATTAAAGAAACTGAAGTGCAGGGGTGGAGAGGTGATGAAAATTCCGTATTTCTCCTATCTTGGCACCTAGAGAAAGGATGTCTGGAATCACACACAACCTTAGTAGGTCTGTTATATATGTGGAAAGCAGTAGATACCACATGTTTTTAGTAATGGACCCATTTAGCAGTGTTGTAATGCAGAAGCTATCACTGATATCTCCTACACACAGAATACTTCCAATGTTGCCCACAATTCCCATACGCTAGTACTGCGGACCTATATTCATCAAAATCCAAAGCTGAAAGTTGTCAGAGTTTGATTGTAGGAACTCATGATATCTTCCAATAGTGCTAGTTCCCGCATCCTCATTCATTCCTTTCCATAGGCAGGGACCTTTCTAGACAAATTTACCAATGCAAATTTTAAAAGAATGAGTGTCCAGCCAATATACATAAAATATGCCCCCCAATAGACGTATAAAAATGTGCCCCACCCATATTGCTCCCCCCTATACATATAAAAGGGGCATGGCCTCGCTATAATGGCCGTGGCTTTGCTGCAATGGGTGTGGCCTTGCACTGACATAATGTCACTTACACCATATTATGCCCCTACACAGTAATGCCCCTCGTACCATATAAAGTCACCACAGTAATGCCAAAAAGAAAACCAAAGAGGAAAATAGCAGCGCTAGTTGAAATACTGAGTATAAATTTTAATAAGGATTGAGTGATAAAGAATTTTCAATTTAATAAAACATGAAATTAGGCCTCATTAAAAATTGGATACAAAAATCCAAAGACAATTTTGAACAATAAAAACAGCAATTATGGGTCATATATTTGTAACTGCCTATCACATTAACATCCGTTCCTATTGATAAATCTGGATCATATAGCAGATGGAGACAGACTGACAGCGCAGTCACACCAATACACTTTACCCGAAAACCGCTAGAGGTGTAGTCCCTTAAGAGTGTCTCTGATGTTTTGCTCAAAACCAGCCAGGTTTGGGATCCTCATTATAACACGGTGTCCTCTTTATGTAGAAAAGGGTTGATGGTGTTTCCAGTTGTAAAGGATTTGTCTCGTTTTTTCTGCAGATGGCAAAGTCCAGTAGTTGGTCCGGGTGTGATACGGCAGTAAGAACTGACGTAATTGTCGACCCAAGTAGCCTCCTCCTGACGCGTTTCGCTGCAAGCACTGCAGCTTTATCAAAGGTTTGTTGTCTTCATTATGGTTAGGTTGAGATCTTAAATCCACCCGATTTCTTCTTACTTCCGTTCCATGCTCTATACGTATAGTATAAGATCTTGGTGCTACTTGTGCTTGCACAATACCTTTCTGCACCCAAATACCTTTATCGTGATCTCTGAGACAGATTTGGTCATCCTATTTTAGATCAGAAAAGCGTTTTCTTCGTCTGTCATGGAACAGTTTCTGTTTCGCATGTTGACGTTCCTTACTCAGTCTGACCAACGCTGAGTTATGTGTATTAAGCAGTTCATCATATATCGGGAGAATTGCTCTAATCCTCCTTCCCATCAGCATTTGTGCAGGAGAAAGTCCATTCTGTAAAGGTGTGCTGCGGTAGATTAAAAGACTTTTGTAGAAATCTTCTTTACCTTCTTGAGCTTTTTTCATGAGACTCTACAGTTTTTACTGAACTTTCCACCAACCCATTTGAGCGTGGATAGTGGGGACTTGACGTAGTATGAACAAATTCCCACTCATCAGCAAATTGTCTAAATTCAGCACTGGAAAACAGAGGACCATTGTCAGTGAACACTTCCATAGGAACAGCATGCCTTGCAAAGATTGACTTGATGCAATTGATTATGGCTTTACTAGTAGTTGTATGTAGTGTCTTCACCTCAGGGTAGTTAGCAAAATAATCAGTCACAACAATGTATGTTTTCCCATTACAATCAAACAAATCTGTGCCAACTTTCTGGTACGGTCTTTCTGCATGAGAACTCAGTGGCTCGACTTGTTTCGGTCTATACGTAAGACATAATTCACATGTAGCTGTAGTCTGTGCTATGTCTTGGTTCATTCTTGGCCAATACATAACTTCACGTGCTCTCCGCTTACATTTTTTTTCTCCTAAGTGGCCTTCATGTATCTTGCACAGCATAGATTTTCTTAGTCGTGCAGGTATGACAAACCTATTGCCTTTGTAAATAATACCATCGACAACTGTAAGGTCACTGTGGTACATCCAATAATCATGGATAGACAGTGGGCACGCATGTTTTTCTGCTGGCCAACCTTTCAGAATGATATCTTTCAACACTTTCATTGTGTCATCTGTCTCAGTTTCTTTCCTAATCTGTTCTGGTCTTGCAAGAGACACTGGTAAAAAAGCTACAATCAAATTAACATAGGCTACAATCTGTTCATCCTTCAGACTTTTGGAACCTTCACTTTTGACCACAGTACGAGAAAGTGTATCAGCAATGTACATGTATTTGCCGGGACAGTACAGCAAGTGTACATCATATTTCTGTAGTCTGATAAGCATTTGTTGAATTCTCATAGGACAGTCATGTAATGATTTAGTCATGATAGCTACCAATGGCTTGTGGTCAGTTTCCACTGTAAATATTTGACCATACACAAACTGATGAAATCGCTCACATGCATATGTGATCGCTAGAAGTTCTTTTTCTATCTGAGCATACCTTGTTTCAGCACCTGTCAGTGCTCTTGATGCATAGATTACTGGTTGCCATGTATCCTCATGTTCTTGTAACAGCACTGAGCCTAGGCCAAATTGCGAAGCATCTGCTGAAATTCTTATTCTTTTCACAGGATCAAAAAATTTTAGCACTGGTTGCTCTGTAATGATCTGTTTCAAGTTTTGCCAACTTTCTTCTTGTTCATGTGACCACATCCACTCGTTATCTTTGTCCAACAACCATCTAAGAGAGGCTGTTCGTTCAGAGAGTTATGAAATAAACTTTCCTAAGTAATCATTCCGAGGAATCTTCTGACATCGTCTTTGTTGTTAGGACGTTCCATGTTCACTATGGCTGATATTTTCCTTGGGTCTGGTTTTACACCTTGATCCGAGACCACGTCGGCCATAAAGGTAAGTGTATTCACGCCAAATTAACATTTGTCCTTGTTTAGCTATAGATTCACTTTCTTGACAAGTTCCATTACTTGTCTCAATCTAGAATCATGTTCTTCCTTTGTAGATCCCCAGACAATAATGTCATCCATCATTGTTTCAACACCTGGAATATGTTCAAAAATCATGTGTATCTTTTTGTGATATACTTCTGGAGCAGACAATATTCCATATGGTAGTCAAAGAAATCTGTATTGACCTTCTGGTGTCTTAAATGTACAAAGCTTTGAACTGGCCTCATCTGGCTTCATTTGCCAGAATCCTGAAGATGCGTCCAATTTACTGAACCATTTTGCTCCCGCAAATTGCGACATGATTTCATCTCTGGTTGGTAGTTTGAAATGTTCTCATTTCATAGCTTTGTTTAAATCTCTGGGGTCTAGACATATTCTGAGTTGTCCATTTTTCTTTTCAACAATTACTAAGGAGCTTACCCATTCAGTAGGCTCATCAACTTTCTGTATCACACCCAAGGCTTCCATGCGATTTAACTCTTGTTTCAGTTTTTCTCTCAGCGCAAATGGCACTTTTCTACAGGGGTGTATCACTGAAGAAACTTGTATGTCTATATTTATTTTATGCTCTCCATGCAAACAACCTAGACCTTCAAACAAGTCTCTGTATTCTGTAAACATCGATTTGCAGTCATCTTCTACTTGTGATGTAAGCATAAAAACTTTCTTTAGCAAGCTTAGTTTCTCACAGGAACTTAATCCTAGAATCGGTTGCACATTTTTATCCACAATCAGTAGAGATGTTTTAAACTGTTGTCCCTTATATTTCAGTGTCACTAAGCATGTACCTTTCACAGGAATTCCCTCCCCAGTTTACCCTGTAACTTTCACTTTGGCTGGATGAATTTTAGGTTTTACTCTAAAAGTCTTATAGTCTTGAAACTATATTAAATTCACCTGCGCACCAGTATCAAGCTTAAAGGGAATGATAATCTCGTTCACAGTTAAAGGGACAATCCATTCTTTCTTATCTGCACTGCAAAGTTCAATGCAATCCACAAATAATTCCTTTGTTTGTTTAACAGCATGCACATTAGTTGTTTCACTTTTAATTTTACAGCATTTGGCAAAGTGATTAAGTCTACCACATTTCATGCAGGTT
Source organism: Pseudophryne corroboree (assembly GCF_028390025.1). Taxonomy (NCBI): domain Eukaryota; kingdom Metazoa; phylum Chordata; class Amphibia; order Anura; family Myobatrachidae; genus Pseudophryne; species Pseudophryne corroboree. The sequence continues at coordinate 127,670,954 of NC_086452.1, forward strand.
TTACCATAAGCTGGGCACATTTTAGGATTGTGAGCATTTCCACATCTACTACACATTTCCTTATTAGACTGTGGCTTAGACTGCTTCATTCTTGAGAATGGAGGTTTACTTAGGTCTGTGTTCTGCACTACATGGACAGCAGCATCAACTTCCTTGTGTAGCTTTTTGGCTTGAAATCTAGTTATTTCTGCAGATCTACACATAGTCACTGCCTTGTCTAGTGTTAGGTCTTGCTCTCTCAGCAGTCTCTCTCTAAGTCCATTATCAGGTATTCCACAGACAATACGATCTCTAATCAGAGAATCCTTTAAATCACGAAATTCACAGGTTTTACTGAGTGATTGCAGCTCTGTAACATACTGATCAAATCCATCTACAGACTTCTGATCTCATGTGAAGAAGTTATATCTTTCATATGTCACATTTTTCCGAGTCCATAACCTCTTCCATGATTACGAGGCTATATCTGTTATAAGCCACGGCTGTGGCTCATTAATATGTTTCATTTTGGTTATGTATTTTATGTTATACTTCTGTTTATGTTCCCCGTGGGTGTCAAGGGGTGCTCGGAGCTCACCCTTAAGGAGAGGATACTGTTATGAACCACAGGTAGTGGTTCATTCCTATTTTATGTTATAGAATGAGAATTCCAGGCGCAATATTTAAATTAGAAAATAGAAGATGAAAAAGAAAAAGAAAAGGAAATAGAGAAGACAAAATATAGGAAAATACCAGACTGAATAAAAATTACAGCGCTTTTATTTAACTCAAATTAAAAAATCTTTATGAACACAATAAATCATCAATGGAATCTATTTCCCATGTTAGTCCATCTGAGCATAAATAGATCCACACAGTCACAGCCTGATCGGCTCACAATGTCCTGGGACCTGAATTCCTTGGCCACAAGGGCTTCCAAAATGTAAACAGTGTTCTTTATAGTTTAAAAAATGATGTGTTTTAAAAACGTCACATTATGGTCCCATCATATGTATCTATGACAATAAAAATAGGGCCATATACACCCGGTATAATGACAGAGTTATTCCAGATCGTAGTGGGTACTATTTCATTTCCTGTTAGCAAGATGTATATCAGGTGTACCTTCTATCGTTTACTCTGTCCGCCGGCTCCCCGCCTTAGTCTCCGTTCAGACTCCCTCCTTGATCGTCTGGCCAGCCGCCGCCTCCCAGAGCCTCAGTGCTCCTTCGTCCTGCACTGCCGGTGGGCTACGAGAAGCACCACTCTGGCTTCCGGTTTCGCGGTCCGTGGCTTCCGGGGGTGTGAGCGGGGTGTGAATGATCGGCGTTCACTCAGGTGATAGACTCTGAATGCAGCTCCAACGCGTTTCCCCCCCTCAGGGGCTTCGTCAGGGATAGCTGCAATCCCAATCCATGTACTTTATATATGCTAAATCCAAGCCTTAATTGGACTTAATAATTCAATCAATTAAAAGGTTGTTCCATTAATTGAGACAAATTCAGTCTGGCATCAATTAAAAGAGAAGAAAAGGAAAAAGGGGGGGGGGGGGGGAAAAAAAAAAAAGGAGAAAAAAGGGAAAAAAAAGGGGGGAGAAAAAAGGTGAAAGATTGAGGTGATATATGGGCATAGATGTTCATATTTGCAATAAGTCATTTTTATATTAAATTGTATAATCATTAATTCATAAGAAGGCTGCTAAATCAAAATCTATATTTAGACCTTTAGGTGTAATTGTGTCAATCTGATAGATCCATTTTGCTTCTTCCTTGGATATTTCCATTATCTTATCGCCACCTCTCCAGTTGTTCTTTATTTTCTTGATACCCACAAATTTCAGACCTGCAGGATCGCTGTTGTGGAAATTTGTAAAATGTACTGGGACACTATGTGTTTCCACATTCTTTTTTATATTCCGTATATGCTCTGCAATACATGTTTTTAGGGGTCTGATGGTTCTCCCGACGTATTGTAGCCCGCATGGGCATTCCAGCAAATAAATGATTCCCTTCGTGTCACATGTCACAGAATCTTCAATTTTAAATTCTTTTTTGTTGGTGTTTGAACGGAAGGTTTGTATCCCCCTGGTGCTTGTTTGCTTAGAGTTTTTACAATTCTGGCATCGTAGACAATAGTGGAAACCTTTTCTTTCCCCACTGTTCATCCAGGTCTGCATTTCCACCATATTTGTGTTGGAGTGTAGGGCACTTTTTACTAGTGAGGATCTAAGATTTTTTGCTCTTCGATATATCAGGCGTGGTTTTTTAGGGAGTAATTGATTCAGTTTCTCATCTTTTAGTAAAATGGGCCAGTATTTGGTTAGAATTCCTTCCAATTCCCTTGCCTGGGAGCTGTACTGAGTAATAAAGGATACTGCATTCTTTATCCCCTCTTCTTTTTCTTTATTCTTGGGAATCATGAGGCTATTCCTATTTAGTCCACCTATTTCTTCGTGGTTCCTTTTTAATTCTGTTTCGTTGTATCCCTTTTCCATAAATCTTTTTGTCATATCCTCGGCCTGTTTCTGGTATTCGTCATTCTTAGAGCAATTTCTCTTTAATCGCTTGAACTGTCCCTTCGGAATATTCCGGAGCCAGTTTGGGTGATGAGCACTGGTTTTCTCGATGTAGGTATTGCAATCAACTTCCTTTATATAGGTTCGGGTCTCCAGTTGATTGTTCTCCACATAGATTTCCAGATCTAGAAAAACTACTTTTTCTTTACTGCAGTTCGCGGTGAAACGAAGGTTCAAATCATTCTGGTTCATATATATGATGAATCTATCCAGATGCTCTTGTGTTCCTGACCAGATGAATATTACGTCATCTATGAATCTTTTCCACAATTTTATATTATTTCTCATTGGATTGTTCCAGATTTTCTGGTTTTCCCATCCCGCCACAAACAGGTTTGCGTACCCCGGCGCGAATTTCGTCCCCATCGCGGTCCCGCGAACCTGCCTGTAGTATGTATTTTCGAACCAGAAATAGTTGTGGCTCAGGATGAATCTAATTGCCTCAATGATGAAGTTAATCTGTCGATGATGGATGAAGTTGTCTTCACATAGGATTATTTCCACGTATTCACATCCCTCTTCATGCCCAATCACACTGTATAAGGAGGTGATGTCACAAATAACTAGAGTGTAACCTTCTTTCCAATCGAACTCCGCCAGGGTTTGTAGAATATCCATGGAGTCTCTTAGATGGCTCTGTTGTTTCGGTACTAGTGGCTGAAGGAATTGGTCGATATATTCTGAGAGATTGCTGGTAGGAGAATCTATTCCTGCCACTATGGGCCTGCCTGGCGGATTCCTCCTATCCTTGTGGATTTTTGGCAGGATATAGAAAACCGGCAATTTCGGATGATCTTGGTAGATGTAATCATACTCCTTTCTGTTCACAATTCCCAAATCAAGTGCTTCTTTTAACATAATCTTCAACTCCTCTTTATATTCCCCCGTGGGGTCCTTAGGAAGCTTCTCGTAGGTGGAGGTGTCTTCTAGGATCTTCAAGGCTTCTCCTATATATTTCGACCTATCCATAATCACCAGACCGCCACCCTTGTCTGCTGGCTTGATGCATATATCTAGGTTCGCTTCTAACTCTTTTAATGCCTGGTGCTCTTGTGTTGACAAGTTGTACTTCCTATTTTTTGTGGTGAGATCTTCTAGTTCCTTCTCCACCATACGTTGAAATGTCTCTATGAAGGGACCCTTTTGATGAGTAGGGTAGAATTTAGACTTCTTTTTCAGAGTGGTATGCTGGTAGATGGAAGTTTCCATTGGGTCTACAGTATCCTCCCTGGTTTTCATAAAGTATTTTTTCAGTGTCAAGTTCCTTACGAATTTATGCAGACTAATGTATGTTTCAAATTTGTTTAAGTTCTTTTGGGGTGCATATTTTAACCCTTTACTTAAAACTGTTTCTTGTTGTTTCGTTAAAGTGACACTGCTAATGTTGAAGATCCCTTCAGTCTTTACTTCCTTATTTTCGGCCTTGCTCCTCTCGCGTATTCCTCCTCTTTTTCCTCGCTTGGTCTTAATTTTCTCTTTTGTGTCAGACTCCCCTCTGCTTTCTCCATAGGCATGCTTTGCTCTGCTAGCTCTGAAAAATGATTCATATTTTCCTCAGCACTTTCGTAATCCCGATCATTCTTTTCTTTCCGACGATTTCCTGTCATTCCTCCTCCTTTGGTATATGTTTCTAGAAAGATCATCTACCAAGATCATCCGAAATTGCCGGTTTTCTATATCCTGCCAAAAATCCACAAGGATAGGAGGAATCCACCAGGCAGGCCCATAGTGGCAGGAATAGATTCTCTTACCAGCAATCTCTCAGAATATATCGACCAATTCCTTCAGCCACTAGTACCGAAACAACAGAGCCATCTAAGAGACTCCATGGATATTCTACAAACCCTGGCGGAGTTCGATTGGAAAGAAGGTTACACTCTAGTTACTTGTGACATCACCTCCTTATACAGTGTGATTGGGCATGAAGAGGGATGTGAATACGTGGAAATAATCCTATGTGAAGACAACTTCATCCATCATCGACAGATTAACTTCATCATTGAGGCAATTAGATTCATCCTGAGCCACAACTATTTCTGGTTCGAAAATACATACTACAGGCAGGTTCGCGGGACCGCGATGGGGACGAAATTCGCGCCGGGGTACGCGAACCTGTTTGTGGCGGGATGGGAGAACCAGAAAATCTGGAACAACAATCCAATGAGAAATAATATAAAATTGTGGAAAAGATTCATAGATGACGTAATATTCATCTGGTCAGGAACACAAGAGGATCTGGATAGATTCATCATATATATGAACCAGAATGATTTGAACCTTCGTTTCACCGCGAACTGCAGTAAAGAAAAAGTAGTTTTTCTAGATCTGGAAATCTATGTGGAGAACAATCAACTGGAGACCCGAACCTATATAAAGTTAGTTGATTGCAATACCTACATCGAGAAAACCAGTGCTCATCACCCAAACTGGCTCCGGAATATTCCGAAGGGACAGTTCAAGCGATTAAAGAGAAATTGCTCTAAGAATGACGAATACCAGAAACAGGCCGAGGATATGACAAAAAGATTTATGGAAAAGGGATACAACGAAACAGAATTAAAAAGGAACCACGAAGAAATAGGTGGACTAAATAGGAATAGCCTCATGATTCCCAAGAATAAAGAAAAAGAAGAGGGGATAAAGAATGCAGTATCCTTTATTACTCAGTACAGCTCCCAGGCAAGGGAATTGGAAGGAATTCTAACCAAATACTGGCCCATTTTACTAAAAGATGAGAAACTAAATCAATTACTCCCTAAAAAACCACGCCTGATATATCGAAGAGCAAAAAATCTTAGATCCTCACTAGTAAAAAGTGCCCTACACTCCAACACAAATAAGGTGGAAATGCAGACCTGGATGAACAGTGGGGAAAGAAAAGGTTTCCACTATTGTCTACGATGCCAGAATTGTAAAAACTCTAAGCAAACAAGCACCAGGGGGATACAAACCTTCCGTTCAAACTCCAACAAAAAAGAATTTAAAATTGAAGATTCTGTGACATGTGACACGAAGGGAATCATTTATTTGCTGGAATGCCCATGCGGGCTACAATACGTCGGGAGAACCATCAGACCCCTAAAAACACGTATTGCAGAGCATATACGGAATATAAAAAAGAATGTGGAAACACATAGTGTCCCAGTACATTTTACAAATTTCCACAACAGCGATCCTGCAGGTCTGAAATTTGTGGGTATCAAGAAAATAAAGAACAACTGGAGAGGTGGCGATAAGATAATGGAAATATCCAAGGAAGAAGCAAAATGGATCTATCAGATTGACACAATTACACCTAAAGGTCTAAATATAGATTTTGATTTAGCAGCCTTCTTATGAATTAATGATTATACAATTTAATATAAAAATGACTTATTGCAAATATGAACATCTATGCCCATATATCACCTCAATCTTTCACCTTTTTTCTCCCCCCTTTTTTCTCCCCCCTTTTTTCTCCTTTTTTTTTTTTTTTTTTTTCCCCTTTTTCCTTTTCTTCTCTTTTAATTGATGCCAGACTGAATTTGTCTCAATTAATGGAACAACCTTTTAATTGATTGAATTATTAAGTCCAATTAAGGCTTGGATTTAGCATATATAAAGTACATGGATTGGGATTGCAGCTATCCCTGACGAAGCCCCTGAGGGGGGGAAACGCGTTGGAGCTGCATTCAGAGTCTATCACCCGAGTGAACGCCGATCATTCACACCCCGCTCACACCCCCGGAAGCCACGGACCGCGAAACCGGAAGCCAGAGTGGTGCTTCTCGTAGCCCACCGGCAGTGCAGGACGAAGGAGCACTGAGGCTCTGGGAGGCGGCGGCTGGCCAGACGATCAAGGAGGGAGTCTGAACGGAGACTAAGGCGGGGAGCCGGCGGACAGAGTAAACGATAGAAGGTACACCTGATATACATCTTGCTAACAGGAAATGAAATAGTACCCACTACGATCTGGAATAACTCTGTCATTATACCGGGTGTATATGGCCCTATTTTTATTGTCATAGATACATATGATGGGACCGTAATGTGACGTTTTTAAAACACATCATTTTTTAAACTATAAAGAACACTGTTTACATTTTGGAAGCCCTTGTGGCCAAGGAATTCAGGTCCCAGGACATTGTGAGCCGATCAGGCTGTGACTGTGTGGATCTATTTATGCTCAGATGGACTAACATGGGAAATAGATTCCATTGATGATTTATTGTGTTCATAAAGATTTTTTAATTTGAGTTAAATAAAAGCGCTGTAATTTTTATTCAGTCTGGTATTTTCCTATATTTTGTCTTCTCTATTTCCTTTTCTTTTTCTTTTTCATCTTCTATTTTCTAATTTAAATATTGCGCCTGGAATTCTCATTCTAAAGCTACAACCATTAAGGGTAACGGTTTGTCCTACGGCTGCAAATTTAAACACTATTCCCGTTAAGGAGTTTGCGCAGATAATATTTCCTTTATTTTATGTTATAGTTCTCTTGCAGGCCAGGATTTCCTTTTGCTCTGGTTTAGAAGATATTTGTTTGCTGTCAGTGGTGAGTCTGTGTAATTGCAGCCTGTTTCCATGTGGTTGGTCTCACCTGTCTGCTAATTGCATCTTGTCAGTTTGGAGTCATGCAACGGGGCAGCTGCATGACATAATTAATTAGGCCTCTCTGTTATATGCTGGCTGAGTGCAATTCACAGATGCTGGTGATATTTCTAGGTTTCCAGTCTTCCAGAGTGTTTGAGTTCTGAGCTTGTTCCTGCCAATTCCTGAGCTCCTGTCTAGCAGTGTCTGACTAGCTGCTTCCTGTGTCGATTCCTATGTCATTTCCCTTGTCCTGCCGTGAAGCATTCCTGTCCTGAAGTCCTGTGGCTTTGCCTGTGCCTGGTCGAGTTTCTAGCTTCTTGGTGTCCACCGGTCTGTTGTTTGGGATTCTGCCTGTCCTCCAGTTCTGAGAGTCTGTGTCGGCAGCATTGGGGGTTCCTGTCCATTTGCCAGTATTTGTACCGGTTCCGTGAGTAGCGGCTTTGCCGCGTCCGTCGGCCTAGGCCGCTGTATTCCTTGGTTGTATCTGTCACTGGTGTTTTGCAGAGGGTTCTGCTTATGCTGTCACCACCGGTACACAAAAGTATTGTGTCGGCATGTGGTCAGCATTTCCTTTGTTGTTCTTTTCCTTTGGCGGCAAGCCGCACATACATTTAGTTTTAGGCTAGTTAGTAGCCCCTGGCTTTGGTTGTTTCAGTTAGAGGGCCCCTTGTTATTACCCTGTTTCAGTTCACGCTTTGTCTCTCTTTAAGACCTGAGGGGGCATCGGAGTTGGGCAGACCTAATCCGGCCTTCAAACGCGGCTGCCATGGGCCCCAGAAACCATAGTCATGCAGGCGTGAACTGACCACACGGGTAAAACAACGGAGGTACGGTGCTAGGGGATATTTTCACACCACACCTTGTTTCAGTGTCACGTTCTGGTGCTCAGGACTCACTACGTAACATATCCCTTGTTCTGAGCACCAGGAACCTAACATTATCACCAGCCCTACCACAAAAAAGAAATAAAACTTTTTTTTTTTTGGGCCCAGTCCAGTGTCTAGTCTAGAATCCAGTCCGGTGTTTAGAATCCAGTCCTGTCTAGAATTCAGTATGCATAATCCAGTCCGGTGTTTAGAATCCAGTCCTGTCTAGAATTCAGTGTGCAGAATCCAGTCCGGTGTTTAGAAATCCAGTCCTGTCTAGAACTCAGTGTGCAGAATCCAGTCCGGTGTTTAGAAATCCAGTCCTGTCTAGAACTCAGTGTGCAGAATCCAGTCCGGTATTAAAAAAAAATATATATATCCAGTTTTGTTTTGTCTAGTTTAAAAATTCAGTCTTGCCTTGTCTAGTCTTGCCTTGTCTAGTCTTGCCTTGTCTTGTCTTGTCTAGTTTTAAATCCTCCTATGTCTACTATGCAAGCCCTGCAGGCATCTCTCTCAGCCCTGAACTCTGCTTTCAGTGCTTTGAAACCTGAGCGACTAGAAGTTTTGCAGCAATCCTTAAAGCAACTGCAAAACCTTCTGACTAAAATCTTGCTCATCTTGCCAGAAGTCGTTGAGAGTACATCTATCTCTAAAGAGACTCTTGTTCACAGTATGGTGACAAGAGAATCCTCTGGTTTAATTGAAGAGAAAAGGTTTAAAAGTTTTCTGCGGCCCAGGCTCTCAGAAGAGGAGCGTCTGCGTCGCAGAAACTTAAACTTATGCCTATATTGTGGGGGTTTAGGCCACTATCTGCAGACCTGTGAGTTGCGACAGGATATAGTTATAGTCCCAGAGGAATAATACCTTGGTTCAGCTTCTAAGTGTTATAAATGTTCCTAAGAAAAGAAGAAGGAAGTGTGATATATAAATGTTGCCTATAAGAGTCCTTAAGCACCTCCTGCTCTATACTCAGGCAGTGGTGTTACCAAGAAGGCTTTTACTTAGGTTGACAATGTATTGTTCGACTTTTTGCAGCAGATAAAAGTCTGAAAATACGATATTGCAAATTTTATATGGAGATATGTTAAGAATGAAAAAATTGCATATTTGGCAGTAACACAATGAAGTCTTAAAGTTCAAATAAAGATAAGGGAAAGAAAACGGTAGAAATAAAGGAAGGGGTGTCTTACTTCTGCTGTTCAGCTGAGTTGTTTACTGCACCTGGTGTTAATTGTTATTAAACCAGTGAACAAGCCTATGGATAGGTGAAATGGGCCGTTTGGTTAGTGGGACTTTGTGGGACTGCGCAGCCCACTCCCACATAAGGAATATACCGGTTCAGTAAGCGCCCATTTTTGGGCTACAAGATCTATAATTTATTATTTAATAATTATCTTTTTCTTATCTTTCAACATAATCATATTCTTCATATCTATCTAGCAATTCTCTTAAATCATATGCATTGATTCTGTGACAGTATGTAATATTTGTACAACAATTATGTGACTACAGCTTTTCAGTATTTTGGATTTTTATAGCATTTTGAATTTTACATCATATTTCTTTGCACTTGTTTCTATATTTTCTCTCAGTAAATATGGATAAATGGTAATAATTTCATCAGCTAAATATGATTCTTTAAGCACGCAAAAATACCTTGCTCTTGAGATATCAAATTAGCATCAGTTTATCAGTGTGTCTCTTATAATACACTAGCTTTTCATTTTATAAGGAGGAAATATATTTAGTCTAAAATTGTGGAGAGCATTAATCTACAAAATCTCTCCTTTTTCTTGGCTATCTCTCTCATTATAAAAACCTACCTGTGCATGCTATAAATTATGGCAACATTACAGTGCTCCTCCAGTAGTAATAACAGCCAAAGACCTTTATATTAACCCTTATAATTTTTCAAACACACAGCCTACTATATTTCTATTTTTCATGCTCTCTCATCCACTAATCTGGACAGCAGAAGCACTTTGGTAGTCATATTCTCTCATTCAGCAGATTACGGCCATACTCCACAGGATACGCCTGATCTCGTCCGATCTTGGAAGCAAATCTGTGGTAGGCCTGGTCAGTAACTGTGTGGGGGACCAGCAGCGAACACCAGGTGCAGTAAACAACTCAGCTGAACAGCAGAAGTAAGACACCCCTTCCTTTATTTCTACCGTTTTCTTTCCCTTATCTTTATTTGAACTTTAAGACTTCATTGTGTTACTGCCAAATATGCAATTTTTTCATTCTTAACATATCTCCATATAAAATTTGCAATGTCGTATTTTCAGACTTTTATCTGCTGCAAAAAGTCGAACAATACATTGTCAACCTAAGTAAAAGTCTTCTTGGTAACACCACTGCCTGAATATAGAGCAGGAGGTGCTTAAGGACCCTTATAGGCAACATTTATATATCACACTTCCTTCTTCTTTTCTTAGGAACATTTATAACACTTAGAAGCTGAACCAAGGTATTATTCCTCTGGGACTATAACTATATCCTGTCTCAAATTATAGACAGGTTTGTCCCAGCTAAAGTATTAATTACAAATAATTTTCACCAAGGCGTTTTACATATATATTCCTATAATAGAAGCATTATTGATATGCATGAATATTTATGTTCACAATCTTCATTTTTTGAGTCACTATATTTTTACTATATTTATTAAAAGTTAAGTTTTAGTGTCTAATAATTTTTTGACAAAGAGTGCCCCAACATAGAGTCCTTCTCCTCTCCTGTTTTGTTGCCTTAAACTACTGACTCTGGGAGCACCACCGACGAGTGATGAGTACACTCTGTGTACATAACTATTTTAAAGTTGGTCACAGATAAAGACCTGTTGCTGGTCAATATCTGTATAAATAACCTGTTGCGGAACTACCCCCCAGTAGATCGACCTGTGAGTTGCGCAAGCCAAAGTGTGGTGACAAGTCTTGCCCTCTGGCCAAGTTGAGTCAGGATACAAGACCTACTCCTGTCTCTACTGTGGCAAAGGTACTTGTCACACAACTCACACTAAAAAGCTCTCTGTCCTATAATTGGGGTCCTTGGGCAAGGGAGCCCCATTATAGATTAAGGAATCAAGAGAGAATGTTTCTTTCCTCTCTTGATTTTCTTGTTCAAGCAGAGTTGCACACCCCTGGAGCGGTACCCGATGCCCAGAGTGCTGGAGCGGTACCCGATGCCCAGAGTGCTGGAGCGGTACCCGATGCCCAGAGTGCTGGAGCGGTACCCGATGCCCAGAGTGCTGGAGCGGTACCCGATGCCCAGAGTGCTGGAGCGGTACCCGTGGTCTAGCTTATAGAGGGACATCAAATATTATAGCTCAGGTTTCCATACCAGAAGGGGTCTCAGAAGCTGTTACCCCAGGTAGGGACTTGAAAAGCGCAACCCCAGAAAGGGTATCTAAAACCATAGTTCTAGAAGGGAACTCGAGAAGCAAAACCCCAGAAGGGATCTTTGAAGTAATATCCCCAAGTGGGGTCTCAAGAGACGCAGCCTCAAAGAAGGGTCTAGAGGTCGCTTCCCCAGGAAAGAACTTAAGAGGCATAGCATTAGTGGAGGTTCTGAAGGTTATAGCTTCAGCAAAAGTCCCGGAAGTCAAAGTCCCGGGAGCAGTTTCGATAATTATCAACTCAGAGAGGGAGGCCAATGGCTCGGTCCCAGTGAGGGAAGCCGATGGCTCGGTCCCAGTGAGGGAGGCCGATGGCTCGGTCCCAGTGGGGGAGGCCGACGGCTCGGTCCCAGTAAAAGAATCCGAGGTGCTGACCCCAGCGGGGTTCCCGAAGGTCACTGCCCCAGGTGGGGTTCAGAAAGTCACTACCCCGGGTGGGGTTCAGAAAGTCACTGCCTCGGGTGGGGTTCAGAAAGTCACTGCCCCGGGTGGGGTTCAGAAAGTCATTGCCCCGGGTGGGGTTCAGAAAGTCACTGCCCCAGGTGGGGTTCAGAGAGTCTCAGCCTCGAGTAAGGTCAATAGTGACCAGGTCCTAGCAAAGCACTCTAGTCAGTCAGATGGGAAGGAAACAGATCCTGACTCTGTTGATATCTCAACATCCATAATCTTTGATGGGGACTTAATCCAATTTCTGGCGCTTTACAAACACTATTACATCATTATGTCATCTAGACCATTTCTGGGCATCACTTCAGAGAACCTTGTGCTCTATCTGATTTATTCCTTTAGAGGAGAGCCTTTTGAGTGGGCGACCAGCCTAATGTAAGTTGAAGATCCCATTCTTCAGGATCCCCCAGCATTCAGTGATGCAATTATTAAAAGATATGGTTCCAAAGAAATTGGTTCAGGTTTCTCTAGGTCACTCATCTTGTCTGCTGAGAGTTCACCGGATACTGTAGACTTGGCACAAGAGTCTCAACCCGTTGTTTTGACTGCAGGATGTGCTTTTCTCTTTTCTTCTAATAATAGTACTTTGCCTGAAAGTTCAGTTCCCAAGGGTAAGAAACCCATTTCTGATTTGAACACAGCCTTGCTGGGTGGTACCATCAGTTCAGAGAATGTTTGGGGAATTACCTTGGTCAGACCTAAAGAGCTTTGTAAAAAGAAGAAGAAGAAGAAATAATTTTTGACTCTTGCCTTGATATATTGACAATGCTAAATTCCTTTGTCGTATAAACAACCCTTTATGAAGCTAAGAACACTGTACGCTGTTTACTTAAGAAGTACCGTAATGGTACGCTATCTGCGTAGCGATCGCTCAGCCGTAGGCGAGACGCTCAAGCGTCACGTTCGCTCGCGGCCCAGTGATCACAGGACACGTTATTGGTTATGTCTAGGGGAATGATTCGCTGTAGCGTAGCGAACGCTCGAGACCACGAGGAGGTCACCAGCGATGCAGACGCTTACAACACTATACCTTTATGTTAAAACCTTATACCAATGAAATACACTGAATACCTTAATGTGAGTACAGGGTGTAAGTGCAACCTTGTGTAACCTGACTATCTACAAAGCTGCTTGAGCGTCACCGACGCTCAAGTGAACACTTAACACTATAGAAAATACACAGATACTGGTTTAGGTTCCAAGGCCTATTAACTGTATTATATCTAATATACTTGTAAAAGGGGATAACAGTACATATGATACACTACAATATAACAGAGACTTCCTAACCACAGATCTAAACAATAAATACAAAAAGACAATACTACACTGACCTAAATGCAATACAATACAATGCTATAATACTATGAGATATATAAGAGAAAAGAGGAGAGAGAGATAGAGAGAGAAGAGAGAGAAATTGGCTCACAGAAAGACAATGATTATGGAGAGAAAACTTACGCACAAAGGGTATGATCGCCTGCGCCTCGATATCCAGCTCCCGATTATCAGCAGATAACCGTTGATGAGAGTGAGTGAGTTTGGATATGGTCGGCCTGCCTATTTATGCCCCACACACAATGCAATCTCATAGTCCCTACAATCCCATTGTCCATTGGCCGAAGGAATTCGGCCCTGCATCATAACAAAGGGTCATAGGGTGATTCATACAGGTGGGCTGTGACGATTTCCAACAGCTCAGGTGGGTGGGAAACTGGGTTTCCCGCCGCATACCTGAGTATGTGCAAATCATAGAAATGGACATAAACTTCTTATGTCCATAACTATTCGCACGAGCGATTAATACGCTCCAAACCAACACCGGAATATTGCTAATTAAATACTCTTCCGATGGGCACCAAACACTGCGGTATGATTCCTGTTAGACCCTTCGTACGATGCAAAGAGGGATTCCTCAGCTCAGGGACCTTCTATGTTAACTAAACTTTCAGAAACTACCAAAGGGACCATGATCTATTAACTACATTAATTGTGAACATTTGTAACGAATGAGTCGCACGCTACGATCACATAAACTCTACCGTAAATGCGCATACCGCGCCTGCGTGTGCACGTTATTGCGGGTATGCGCTTCCACGGGAGAGCGTACGCACGCGCAGCACGGACCAGTGTGCGGTGCAAATATGGCAGTGTGCATAGAGACATTTTTCTGACTTCGACAGTCCACCCTTTGGCAGTCAATAATAACTGCCACAAAACTTTTAAGGAGAAAAATGTAAGTCAGGGGTTAATTGATTTCCATGGTGGGGTAAGGAAGAAGAGAGGAGTAGGTGTGAAAAGGGTATGACCTGGTGAGAAAGTAGAAGCATGTGTGTATGAGTCCATGTTTGGGGGGTCATGTATCATCGTGCCGTACGTGTGGTAAATCAAGCTTCGAGGTATTGCGAAGTATACATTTGAATTCCTTCTTATCCCGTACTAAGGGTCTGTGGATGGGCTGTCAAACTCTACCGAGCTCATTTCGGCTGTGGTTGCAACAAAATGGGGATGCACATTTTAGTTGATGATACATGAATGGGGGAGGTATGTGGTTGCTGATATCTGTGCCTGTATTCCCTGTCGACTATGTGTGTCATTACCTGAGGGTTGTAGAGATGAAGATAAAGAACACTTATGGAAAATGCAATGGTATTCTATGTCAGGGAAATGTACATCTGTCGTCGAAGTCGTTTTCGGTATCTGTTGAGAGTCGTCTTCTTTGCGCTGTATTGCTCCTTAGGCATGAGCAAATAGCTTTGTCTAAGCCATCAGATTTACAAAAAATGTTGGGCTAGCGTGAGTTTAAAAGTACTAGGGAAACTGGGGATCCATGGCAAAGTTCATCAAGTGTCCATTTGTCAAGTGGTCAAAAGCTTCATCTTTGGTCTGGTCCGTTGTCTTGTCTGTATACCGTCTCGTCAGCTTCCTCGTCCAAGGGGTCTTTGTATCTTGGAGAAAAGCAGAAAAACAGGTGAAAGAAACGGACCGTATAATCGCATTTTCATCACATTCTGGTTTCTATCATTGGGTCATAAATCAAATCCAGGTTAATTACGGTCTCCTCACTCCTCAAGCTCATCACTCTTGTACTTTGTTTGCACCTCATTAAAGCCTGCCCGCATCTAAATATCAATCCAATCGATATAACGACACCCAAGATACATAGTAGAAACTTTCCAACATCCATTATGACTCCTTGAGCCCAGTCTCCCAAACCGGAGAACCAATTTCGCGGGTTCAACCATGACACCCAACCAGTCAGCTAATTACCTACAGCAGCAAGGGTGAGATTGTGTTTTCGACGAAATTCCCACTTTAATTGCAGAATATCGTCCATCTTTTGGTCTATGACCTCTACCGGATCCTCGGTGCTATTTGTGATATACGTGCAACACTTTATGCCGTACTGTGTTGCCAAGGTAACACAATATCCGCCTGTTACTGCTGTAAGATAATTAAGAACCATCCTATGCTGAACTAGTTCTGTTTTGTAAGCTTGAAGTTCTCTTCCAGTGTATCTAAACGTGTCATCATACATCTCAGTGATATTATCTAACAAATTGGCGAGTGCGGAAATGTATTTATAATTCATCACTCCTCGAGCGGTACGTGTGAAATCTAACGCTACCAGAACCTGAATCCCGGTGGATTCATGGATAAGATCAGAGGCCGGATGCTCTAACCTTTCTGACAGTTGTCTTTTAACCCGGTGCTCGTAGTGAGTGTGAGTATAAGGAGCTTGGGCACCACGGTGTATGTCCTTCATTTTGTCATGTGTAACAGTCATCACTTCAGGCAATACTTTTCCAATATAACACAATCCTTCAGAGTTTGGGGCTAGCCACTTGTACGCCTTTCTCCCGCATATGAAATATGCATCATCGGGGAGAACATAAGGGACGGAGAAGGACATGACCATGTTACAAACCTTCCAGGTGAAATCTCCTGACCCTAATTCTTCCATCTGCTTAATGCACGTATCAGTTTGTATGACATGTGCACAGTATCCTGGTGATACCTCTCCAACTCTAGTAATCCTATTTCCTAAGGTATATCGATACCGAAAAGATTTTCCTCTACTGGCTATGTGGCGTACGAGCTCGGTATCTGTAGGCATTCTATCTGCTCTGTGTGAAAAGGTCATGGTAAGGTTGCTCCATGACACTTCCCAATTTCCCGGTTTTCTAGGATTGGAGATGTTAAAACATATGAGGGACCTATCCACATGGTATTGGTGGAGCTTCAAACTAGGAGGGCTGGAGATGTTAAACCTCCGGTCCACCGGTCTCCCACCACTTAGCTCAAGTACCTCCCCTAACGTTAAAGGAAATGGTACTAGCCCTGATTTGCTGTGACCCTGAGGTACTTGAGAGCATACCCAACAATCGGTCTTGTTTAATACATTACCCACTAAGGAGTGATAGTCACTCAATGGATGCCGGTCCATATGGATATTAAAACTGGATTGGCATTTCTTTATGCATCCATCTTCAACCAGATTATCACAAAGCCTACAGATACAATTTTCTTCAGCTAACAATCCATCACAATTTCTTCTATCGGATCGTTTTCTGATACTCGCCTTTGCTTGTCGGTTTGGTTGATCTTGGAAAACTACGCCTCCATCATCATAATCGGAACCCATTCCAGAACCTCTCTCGACCTCTATGGTACTCTCGCCGGAACAGACTGCTCTGGTCAACATCATGGTTAACATCAAAATCCGGATCACAGTCTCTTGGGGCAAGTCCATCTTTGAGGAGGAAATGGAGAAGAATGAGAAGGGGGAAAAAGAAATTTTTAAGGGAGAGGGGATGGGAAGTGGAGAAAAACAATAAAAGGGAGAAGGGAGTCGACAGCTGCTTTCGATCTTCAAGGCTCAGGTGCCGCCTCAGTCCTCCTGGAACAGACACTCCAGTGATACAACCTCTACCGTCTGTTCCTTATCACGGGACTTCTCTGGATCAGCAACCTTTTTGCAGTGGGATGAATGGACCCAAGTCTCTCTCTCAGCAACCTTCAATGCTGTGGTGCTAGTCAATAAGACCTGGTATGGTCCTTCCCATCTATCAATAAGACAACCTGAGCGTAGAAAATTTCGTATCATTACATAATCCCCAGGTTCAATGTCATGACAATTACTATCTGGTAAATCAGGAATCACCAACTTCAGATTATCATTTTGATTCCTCAACTGCTTACTCATGTTAATCAAGTATTTTACAGTTACTTCATTGTTACATTTCAAATCATCCTGAGGGTTAATCATGACATGCGGTTGTCGACCAAACAGAATTTCAAAAGGAGACAGATTAAGAGGGGACCTGGGAGTGGTTCTGATGCTATACAAAACAATGGGTAAAGCTTCTGGCCACGTCAATCCTGTCTCTGCCATTACTTTACTCAATTTATTTTTAATAGTGCTGTTCACTCTTTCGACCTTCGCGCTCGCCTGTGGACGGTACGGAGTGTGCAGCTTGCTATCAATTCCCATCAACTTACACATTCCTTGGAAGACATCACCTGTAAAATGGGTACCCCTATCACTTTCAATGATTCTAGGGATACCATATCTACATACAAATTCCTGCACAATTTTCTTAGCTGTAAACATAGCGGTATTTGTAGCTGCTGGAAAAGCTTCGACCCAATTCGAGAAAACATCTATACAGACAAGTACATACTTCAAATTTCTACATGGGGGTAATTGAATGAAGTCAATTTGTATTACTTGGAAAGGGCCGCCGGCAGGTGGGATATGGGATGGTTCTGTAGGTATTGCTTTTCCAATATTCTTTCTCAGACAGGTAAGGCATGACATTGCTCTTTTACTCGCATGAGAGGAGAATCCTGGGGCGCACCAGTATGCTCTTACCAATTTGCACATCCCCTCCTTGCCTAGATGAGTCAGCCCGTGAGCTGCCTCAGCCAGACATGGAAGGTATGCCCTGGGGGCCACTGGTTTACCATGTCCATCCGTCCAGAGCCCTGAGGACTCCTGGCCATATCCCTTTGCCTTCCAGACTGCTCTTTCCTGGGTGGAACACAAATTCTGCATCTCACACAACTTCTGTGTGTTGATGGTATTAAATACCATCAACTGTGTGGTGTCTGTCCGTATGGGGGTAGCAGCTGCAAGCTTTGCGGCTTCGTCTGCTCGGCTGTTACCAAGGGATACTGGGTCTTGGCTATATGTGTGTGCTTTACATTTGATAACAGCCACTCTGTCGGGTTCCTGTATCGCTGTTAGAAGCCTTTTTATATAAGCTGCATGCGCTATCGGTGTACCAGCTGCCGTCATGAAATTTCTGAGCCGCCATAGGGCTCCGAAATCATGTACTACCCCGAACGCGTATCTGGAATCGGTGTAGATATTGGCAGACTTACCCTTAGCCAATTCACATGCTCTGGTTAGGGCGACCAGTTCAGCAACCTGGGCTGAGTGAGGTGGGCCTAGCGGTTCCGCTTCTATGGTGTCTTGGTCATCTACGACTGCGTATCCAGTACACAAGTCTCCCGAGTCTGACTGTCTGTGACAACTACCGTCCGTGTAGAACGTGAGTTCCGCATCTTCCAGTGGATTGTCACTGATGTCAGGCCTTGCGGTAAAATTTTGGGTCAAATATTCCATACAATCATGTGCATCTTCCTTTGCATTAAATCCTCCTTCCCCATCACTCTCACCTTCCACCCTTTGTGTCTGACCAGGCACACCTGGGAGAAATGTTGCAGGGTTTAATGCACTGCATCTCCTTATGGTGATGTTTACGGGGGCCATTAGTGCTAATTCCCATCTCGTAAACCTTGCTGATGAGACGTGTCTGGTTTGGGCAGAATTCAATAAGGCCGATACCGCATGTGGTGTATGGATTGTGAGGTTGTGGCCTAGCACGACATCTTCGCTTTTCGTCACTAGCAATGCTATCGCCGCAACGCTACGCAATCATGTGGGGAGGGATCGCGCTACCGTGTCTAGCTGCGCGCTGTAGTATGCAATTGGCCTGCTGGCATCACCGTGTTTTTGTGTTAGTACACCTGCTGCGCACCCAGCACTTTCTGTTCCGTATAGTTCGAAGGGTTTCCCATAGTCTGGCATACCTAGTGCCGGTGCCTGCGTTAGGCACTGTTTGAGTCTCTCAAATGCTGTTTCGGATTCGTCTGTATGCGAAATTCGATCAGGCTTGTTTGAGGAGACCATTTCCTGCAAAGGTAGCGCCAATATGGAAAACCCTGGGATCCAATTACGGCAATACCCACACATTCCTAAAAACGTCCTTATCTGTTGCTGGGTTTGTGGCAGTGTCATGTCTCTAATGGCTTGGATTCTATCAGCGGTCAGGTGTCTCAGTCCTTGTGTTAGACAGTGTCCCAAATATTTTACCCTAGTCTGGCATAATTGTAACTTGTCTTTGGAAACCTTGTGACCTGTGTCTGAAAGATGAAACAGGAGCTGTTTCGTATCCTTCAGGGAAGCTTCCAGTGAATCTGAACACAGCAGTAAATCATCCACATACTGTATCAATACTGATCCACTCTCTGGTTGGAAAGACTGTAAACAATCATGCAAAGCCTGAGAAAATATACTTGGACTGTCTATGAAACCTTGGGGTAACCGAGTCCACGTGTATTGGACTCCTCTGTATGTGAATGCAAACAAATATTGGCTGTCAGGGTGCAGAGGTACCGAAAAGAAAGCGGAGCAGAGGTCAATAACAGTGAAAAATTTGGCAGTGGGAGGAATTTGCATTAGGATGACAGCTGGATTAGGCACTACGGGGAACTGACTCTCAACTATTTTGTTAATCCCCCTTAGATCCTGCACTAGCCTGTAACCCCTCCCCCCACTCTTTTTAACAGGGAAGATGGGACTATTTGCTGTGCTGGACGTTCTTACTAGAATGCCCTGTTGTAGCAAGCGCTCTATTACGGGGAAAACTCCTAACTCCACCTCTGGCTTCAGAGGATACTGTGGGATTTTTGGAGCTATCCTACCATCTTTTACTTGTACTACTACTGGAGCTACGTTTGCCATTAATCCAGTGTCCTGCCCATCTTTTGTCCAAAGTGACTCTGGTATCTGAGATGTCATCTCTTCTACTTGGGATGGATTCCTATTTGTCATAATGGTGTGTGACATTAATTTTGATGGGGAGTCTAACATGTCTCGTACCTCCTGAGCGTGATTCTCAGGTATGTCCAAGAATACACCTTCAGGAGTACAATAGATGACGCAACCCATTTTACATAGTAAGTCTCTTCCCAGGAGATTGGTTGGTGCCGATGCAGCCAGCAAAAAGGAATGCTTGGTATGCAAAGGCCCTATTGTAATCTCGGCTGGTTTGCTAACAGGGTAGTGCTGGACTACTCCTGTTACTCCCATGGCTGGAATTGTCCTACCAGTGGTTCTCATGCCCACTGTCGAATTTATCACTGACTTGGCCGCCCCTGTGTCTACAAGAAAGTTTAAAGTTTTACCAGCTACATTGATTGCAATCTCTGGTTCACTTCCAAGACTAGCAATCAATTTAACTGGTTGCAGATTACAGGTATGGCCACACCCCTATTGGGTATGCTGACCTCCCTGAATCCCATTGGCAGCAACTACTTGTGCGGGGTTTAGCTGGGAACTACCAGAGGCATGCCAATCTCTGTTCGGGGGATATCTTTTTGTTTCCCCTGTATGTGGCTCAAAACTCCGCCTCTGTGGACCCTGCTCCCAATGTCGTGTGTTGTGTTGTTGTCTAGGGGGTTGAAAAGATCTTTGTACATTCTTTGATCTACATTCTCGTGCAAAGTGTCCCGGTTTGTTACAAGAAAAACATGTTATTACACTTGCCTTACCCACAGGATTCGGTGGTACATACGCAGGCTGCCTTGTGGTCAGCGCCTGTATACTTACGGACATCAACTTATCACTTTGCGCCTCCCTGTGCCTAGTGATATTTCTGTCGTGATCAATAGCAGCCTCTCTCAATGTGGACACTGACAGACCTCGCCAACATGGTTGTGTGGTCTGTACCCTAGCTTTTAATGTTTCTTTCAAACCATCCATCAGTACAGATACTGCTACTTCCCGATGGTTTGGGTTGGTCTTTATGTCTTCTATACCAGTGTATTTTGCCATTTCTAATAGTGCCCGGTGGAAATATTCTGCTGCCGTTTCGGACTCTTTTTGTTTAATGGAAAATATTTTATTCCATTTAACAACGGCGGGGAAATACTCTTTTAGCTGTAAATTTATCCTTTTTACATTATCCTTGTTGTACACGTCTGTAAGCGGTACATCTTTATCCAATGCACAATCAGCTAAAAATTGAGTTGCATCAACATTGGAAGGTAAACAAGCTCTTAGCAGTATCTGCCAATCCTTGTTGTTGGGTTCTACTGTGTTACCTAAATCCCTGATGTATTTTTGGCTAGCAACTAAGTCCTTCCTGGGGTCAGGAAATTCGGACACTATTGTTCTTAATTCCATTCGGGAAAATGGAGTGTACATGGCAATGTTCCTTATGGGAGTGGCTCCAGACACATCTGTTTTTCCATTGGGAACTGCTATTACCCTTACAGGAGCAATTCTAACAGCCTCCTCATTCTGTATAGATTCTACAACTTGTTGTGGTACAATTGTTTCAGTGTAGTGCATGGTGCCGTACTTACCCGTTGACACGACCTCACCTATCCCTCCGCTAGGGGCTTTCACTAATCTCGTGGGTGTCGCTGTGCCTACTGTGGTCTCTGCTATGGTGGCCGCAAGAGAGAGCGCTGAAATTGTTGCCGAATCGTCTTCTTGATCACACTCCTGGGGAAGGTTCAAAACAGGGTACAACTTGCACGGGTTAATACTTGCATGAGTTATTTGGTTTACATCATTAACATTTACAGTGTTACTAAGAGTTTGTGTTTTACAACCCAGTGCGTTTCTCTCCGTAATCAACTTCTCTCCTGCAATGTATGGTGGAGGAGGAGCTGTGGCAATAAACTTCCTGACTGCCCCAGATCCTGCCGCCAGAGCCAAACCTCTCTGTATCTCACCTTCCTGGTGCCATAACTGTAAGTAATCATGATGCTGAATTCGTCTCTTTGATGATTTTACGAGACATATCCTCCTCCTTAAATTTTGTAACACCTCTGGACTAAAGCTACCTATTCTTGGGAACTTGTCCCTGTCTTGTACAGTCATTCTCTCCCATTCATCACATAAAACCTCTGTGTGACTACCGTATTTTTCACACATGATGTATCTTGCCGACCCGACTGGTCGGTTCACAGAATCAACCTGAACCTGGGTTGATCGCCCCCTACCTGAGCAACTGGCCCCCATAGTCTGTAGGTGTTGCTTAGTCCTCCTTGGATTTCTGTATCAAGGTTTTCAGCAAGCCTTTACAGACAACCAAATTACTCCACAGTAGGCCGGCGGTGGCGGTTTACCGAGTACCCCACTCACTCGCCCACCTCGACCAATACGACCTGATCACACCGATATGGTGCTGGCGTACTCTATACAGGGCCCCTATGGAACCTTCAGTTTACTGGAACATATGAGGGTTACCCGAAGGACACTTACTCTTTCCAGTAAAGTTGGGGTTGTTAGATAGTTCCTGAGTGACCAGCGAACTTCCCTTCCAAAAATAAAAAATTACACAAATCACGTCAGAATGTACAAATAGCGTTTGTGACCACTTTACTCTGATGGTATTAGGTCAGATTACTAACTACTGCACACAATTACGTGCGGTCCAATCGTTCAGTACACGAGCACTACTTGTCATGTACTGAAAGATCAATGGAATCGATGTTTCCGGCCGCGATTCCTTCAGCAAGAGCTTGTATGGCCTATATGGGTTCTGCACCAACACCCCAGGCGTTGTGCCACTGGACTTTTATAGCGGACCTCTTTTGTCTATTTTACCTGTTACCTTATGACCTCCTGGTCTTGTTACCTTATGACCTCCTGGTCTTGTTACCTTATGGTCCGCTATACTCTAATGCTCAAATATTATTTAACCAGAGATGCCTCCCTAGCCACCGTATATGTCACTTACACGTATGTCCCTTGACGAGTACTCGGCTTTCCTTGTGGTTCCACCTTTTAAATTGTATAAACACACTCACTCAACACATGTACACTTTGTTTCTATGTCTATTTCTGCGCAGAAATTGTCTTTAGGCCAAAAGTGTTACCAATTAGGAGCAGGATCTGTTAAACTAAATTTCAGATTTTCCAAAAATAGATTTGCGTTATTTACCGCGTCGCGTTATCTACCGCTGTGCGTTAATTATCGCCTTTGCGTTACTTCACTTTATCACAACTTGAGCTACGTGGGCGTAACCAGACGCTACGTTGCGTAATGAACGCTGCGTGCGCCTGCCTTTTGGATTGCGTACGCTAGTCTTTGTTAGCGACACGTGTACGCAATGCAAAGGATCCACCGTAACACAATATATACTTTTATCAATGTAAATGATCCCTGATCATCTACCGCAATCCACACTGATTGCCTCGTATCTCGGACAAGCCGTGTGTTGTTCTATATTTTAACTATTACCTCTACTATTAAATAACAGCAAATCTCCTTTTTAGCCCTTTCTATCAACTATAAAATTGGCAAACAGGAATAGTGATATACGAAAATGAAATACACAAGTGAAAAGAAATGCAGGTATGTATGCGTACGCAAGACAAAAAGAAAAATAAAACAGTTTTAAAAAGACACAAGCGTTTTGTTCTTACTTCCGGTTACCGGGTTCCTTCAGCACTCTTTATCCAAGCGAAGCAGACGCTTATCCCGTCAGCAACTGCGAGACAACCTCCCACCCTTTTGCTGGGGGATAATGTCTGCTGATCTACCTAGTGCAGATATGAGAAGGATCGGACGAGCGCCCAATTGACAATGCTAAATTCCTTTGTCGTATAAACAACCCTTTATGAAGCTAAGAACACTGTACGCTGTTTACTTAAGAAGTACCGTAATGGTACGCTATCTGCGTAGCGATCGCTCAGCCGTAGGCGAGACGCTCAAGCGTCACGTTCGCTCGCGGCCCAGTGATCACAGGACACGTTATTGGTTATGTCTAGGGGAATGATTCGCTGTAGCGTAGCGAACGCTCGAGACCACGAGGAGGTCACCAGCGATGCAGACGCTTACAACACTATACCTTTATGTTAAAACCTTATACCAATGAAATACACTGAATACCTTAATGTGAGTACAGGGTGTAAGTGCAACCTTGTGTAACCTGACTATCTACAAAGCTGCTTGAGCGTCACCGACGCTCAAGTGAACACTTAACACTATAGAAAATACACAGATACTGGTTTAGGTTCCAAGGCCTATTAACTGTATTATATCTAATATACTTGTAAAAGGGGATAACAGTACATATTATACACTACAATATAACAGAGACTTCCTAACCACAGATCTAAACAATAAATACAAAAAGACAATACTACACTGACCTAAATGCAATACAATACAATGCTATAATACTATGAGATATATAAGAGAAAAGAGGAGAGAGAGATAGAGAGAGAAGAGAGAGAAATTGGCTCACAGTAAGACAATGATTACGGAGAGAAAACTTACGCACAAAGGGTAACGATCGCCTGCGCCTCGATATCCAGCTCCCGATTATCAGCAGATAACCGTTGATGAGAGTGAGTGAGTTTGGATATGGTCGGCCTGCCTATTTATGCCCCACACACAATGCAATCTCATAGTCCCTACAATCCCATTGTCCATTGGCCGAAGGAATTCGGCCCTGCATCATAACAAAGGGTCATAGGGTGATTCATACAGGTGGGCTGTGACGATTTCCAACAGCTCAGGTGGGTGGGAAACTGGGTTTCCCGCCGCATACCTGAGTATGTGCAAATCATAGAAATGGACATAAACTTCTTATGTCCATAACTATTCGCACGAGCGATTAATACGCTCCAAACCAACACCGGAATATTGCTAATTAAATACTCTTCCGATGGGCACCAAACACTGCGGTATGATTCCTGTTAGACCCTTCGTACGATGCAAAGAGGGATTCCTCAGCTCAGGGACCTTCTATGTTAACTAAACTTTCAGAAACTACCAAAGGGACCATGATCTATTAACTACATTAATTGTGAACATTTGTAACGAATGAGTCGCACGCTACGATCACATAAACTCTACCGTAAATGCGCATACCGCGCCTGCGTGTGCACGTTATTGCGGGTATGCGCTTCCACGGGAGAGCGTACGCACGCGCAGCACGGACCAGTGTGCGGTGCAAATATGGCAGTGTGCATAGAGACATTTTTCTGACTTCGACAATATATATATTAAAAAAAAAAAAGATTTTTTTTCCTTGTCTTGTGTCCAGTGGCCACCGTCAAGGGGAGGGCATTGTTACAAGCTGTTGTTACAGCTTGTTTCTGTTTTCTTGTCTGTTAGACCAGTGTGTCAGGTTTTTTTTTGTATCCCTTGTTTTGGATAGTCTGAATTTTGGGGTCCTTTGACCCCTCCTCAAGGGGGGGGGGTAATGTTATGAGCCACGGCTGTGGCTCATTCATATGTTTCATTTTGGTTATGTATTTTATGTTATACTTCTGTTTATGTTCCCCGGGGGTGTCATGGGGTGCACGGAGCTAACCCTTAAGGAGAGGATACTGTTATGAACCACAGGTAGTGGTTCATTCCTATTTTATGTTATAGTTCTCTTGCAGGCCAGGATTTCCTTTTGCTCTGGTTTAGATGATATTTGTTTGCTGTCAGTGGTGAGTCTGTGTAATTGCAGCCTGTTTCCATGTGGTTGGTCTCACCTGTCTGCTAATTGCATCTTGTCAGTTTGGAGTCATGCAACGGGGCAGCTGCACAACATAATTAATTAGGCCTCTCTGTTATATGCTGGCTGAGTGCAATTCACAGATGCTGGTGATATTTCTAGGTTTCCAGTCTTCCAGAGTGTTTGAGTTCTGAGCTTGTTCCTGCCAATTCCTGTGCTCCTGTCTAGCAGTGTCTGACTAGCTGCTTCCTGTGTCGATTCCTGTGTCAGTTCCCGCGTCCTGCCGTGAAGCATTCCTGTCCTGAAGTTCTGTGGCTTTGCCTGTGCCTGGTCGTGTTTCTAGCTTCTTGGTGTCCACCGGTCTGTCGTTTGGGATTCTGCCTGTCCTCCAGTTCTGAGAGTCTGTGTCGGCAGCATTGGGGGTTCCTGTCCGTTTGCCAGTATTTGTACCGGTTCCGTGAGTAGCGGCTTTGCCGCGTCCGTCGGCCTAGGCCACTGTATTCCTTGGTTGTATCTGTCACTGGTGTTTTGCAGAGGGTTCTGCTTATGCTGTCAACGCCGGTACACAAAAGTATTGTGTCGGCGTGTGGTCAGCATTTCCTTTGTTGTTCTTTTCCTTTGGCGGCAAGCTGCACATACATTTAGTTTTAGGCTAGTTAGTAGCCCCTGGCTTTGGTTGTTTCAGTTAGAGGGCCCCTTGTTATTACCCTGTCTCAGTTCACGCTTTGTCTCTCTTTAAGACCTGAGGGGGCATCGGAGTTGGGCAGACCTAATCCACCCTTCAAATGCGGCTGCCATGGGCCCAAGAAACCATAGTAATGCAGGCGTGAACTGACCACACGGGTAAAACAACGGAGGTAGGGTGCTAGGGGCTATTTTCACACCACACCTTGTTTCAGTGTCACGTTCTGGTGCTCAGGACTCACTACGCAACATCTCCCTTGTTCTGAGCACCAGGAACCTAACAATATCTGTATGTGTAGATGCAAAAAAATTATATATCAAATTTATAATAAACAGGCGCTGAAATGAGTAGTTCCTCCAAACTGCTGTAGGTAGGAGAAAGTTAATCTCCTTAATGAAAGTAACACAAGAAATAAAAATTACAGCGCTTATACAACTGATGTTAATAATTTATAAATTTAATAATTATAACATACTAAATTACCAAACATATAAAAAAATTGATGATAGAATATATTAAAATTGCTCATAGACCAATTCATGGACATACACTATGCTCCTCAAAATCACCTTAATAAGGCAAAAGGTCCATGTGTTAAATTCGGACACAGAGTCTAGATTAGACCAGGCCTAGTACAGTTTGTTACCCAACATGTGTTCCAATGCAGGGATCCGGATTCAGGTCCTTAGTTATGGAATGGATTCTGGTTCACAGTCTGTGGTGATGACGTTGTGATGTCCTGCACACTGTGTTCCACTTTAGATGAATCCTATGGAGTTATTCCTTGTTGGACCAAATGGAATCGGGATCCTGGTTCACTTGTAGCAAAGAGGTTGGTCGTCCTGGATTTGGAGCCTTTGACAAAGCTGCCTGGAGCGGCAAAACGCGTAAGTTAACATTGCTCCAGACCATTGGACTTCATTTAAGGCAAACCTCACTGTTGGCTTCAAATCCAGGACGACCCACCTCTTTGCTAAAAGTGAACCAGGATCCCGATTCCATTTGGTCCAACAAGGAATAACTCCATAGGATTAATCTAAAGTGGAACACAGTGTGCAGGACATCACAACGTCATCCCCACAGACTTTGAACCAGAATCCATTCCATAACTAAGGACCTGAATCCGTATCCCTGCATTGGAACACATGTTGGGTAACAAATTGTACTAGTCCTGGTCTAATCTAGACTCTGTGTCCGAATTTAACACATGGAACTTTTGCCTTATTAAGGTCATTTTGAGGAGCATAGTGTATGTCCATGAATTGGTCTATGAGCAATTTTAATATATTCTATTATCAATTTTTTTATATGTTTGGTACTTTAGTATGTTGTAATTATTAAATTTATACATTATTAGCATGAGTTGTATAAGCGCTGTAATTTTTATTTCTTGTATATCTGTATGTGTAGCTGATCTGTATGTAAAAGAAAAAAAACTTTATTGTAAAATGTACAGTAACAGAACACTAGTGTGTCCATAACAGTACTAATCATTATGGGATACGGTTATGTGACCAACGGTTGGGAGAGCGCCAGTCACTATACCGACACCAGAATCCTGCCCTATGTAAAGCCCCACAGTTGGCATGCCGACTGACAGGGACTATTTCCACTCGTGGGTGTCCACAACATCCATAGAGTGGGAATAGAACCTGTGTCGAGCGCAGCGGGTCCGCAAGGTGTTTTATTGTGCTTCTCCTTCCCCCCTTCTGATATCCAAACCGTCGGTCACCCATACCCAATCCATCATTATCACTATCTGCTCCCCCTCTTCCTCTTCCTGGTGTCAGTGGTGCTGTTCTGGACCTGTAAAAAAAAAAAAAAACTAACTAATGTAAGTTTGCCTCAGAAGAATTTGAAAATAAACCCAAACTATACTATAATACAAGTCTTTACTTGAACCCTTAATAACAACACAGTTATTGTATACTGAGATACTGTGACAAGGGAATACCAATATAGTGCTGTACAAGAATTAGAATGAGCAACAGTGGAAATGTTTATGATGTGAAAACCAATACAGTACTTCCAAATGATTTCTCCATTTCTGATGATGTACAGTACTCTACAGTACTTGAGGTATAATGTGACTGTAAAGAGTAGGTAATTTTGGGTCGGGAATATACTGTATACATGACAGTAGGTTGGCAACTCTGAATACAGGAATACCAGGTCATTGTAGGTCAGTGTGGTTACCAAAAGAAGTATCAACTATATACAGTACTACAGTAATGTATACTATAGTGAATTGTGAAAGGGTGGACATGATGGAAATCTATCAACTAGTGATGAGCGGGTTCGGTTCGTCGGAATCCGAACACCCCCGAACTTCACCCTTTTTACACGGGTCCGAGGCAGATTCGAACCTTCCCGCCTTGCTCAGTTAACCCGAGCGCGCCCGAACGTCATCATCCCGCTGTCGGATTCTCACGAGATTCGGATTCTATATAAAGCCGCATGTTGTCGCCTTTTTTCACTCGTGCATTGGAAATGATAGTGAGAGGACGTGACTGGCATCCTCTCACTTTGTTTCAGGGGGCTGCAGTGCAAATATCTTTATTCTGGGGACCAGCAGTATTATAGGAGGAGTACAGTGCAGAGTTTTGCTGACCAGTGACCACCAGTATTATACGTTGTCTGCCTGAAAAACGCTCCATATCTGTGCTCAGTGTGCTGCATATATCTGTGCTCACACTGCTTTATTGTGGGGACTGGGGACCAGCAGTATTATATAGGAGGAGTACAGTGCAGAGTTTTGCTGACCAGTGACCACCAGTATTATTATACGTTGTCTGCCTGAAAAATGCTCCATATCTGTGCTCAGTGTGCTGCATATATCTGTGCTCATACTGCTTTATTGTGGGTACTGGGGACCACCAGTATATTATATAGGAGGAGTACAGTGCAGAGTTTTGCTGACCAGTGACCACCAGTATTATACGTTGTCTGCCTGAAAAACGCTCCATATCTGTGCTCAGTGTGCTGCATATATCTGTGCTCACACTGCTTTATTGTGGGTACTGGGGACCACCAGTATATTATATAGGAGGAGTACAGTGCAGAGTTTTGCTGACCAGTGACCACCAGTATTATACGTTGTCTGCCTGAAAAACGCTCCATATCTGTGCTCAGTGTGCTGCATATATCTGTGCTCACACTGCTTTATTGTGGGGACTGGGGACCAGCAGTATTATATAGGAGGAGTACAGTGCAGAGTTTTGCTGACCAGTGACCACCAGTATTATTATACGTTGTCTGCCTGAAAAATGCTCCATATCTGTGCTCAGTGTGCTGCATATATCTGTGCTCATACTGCTTTATTGTGGGTACTGGGGACCACCAGTATATTATATAGGAGGAGTACAGTGCAGAGTTTTGCTGACCAGTGACCACCAGTATTATACGTTGTCTGCCTGAAAAACGCTCCATATCTGTGCTCAGTGTGCTGCATATATCTGTGCTCACACTGCTTTATTGTGGGTACTGGGGACCACCAGTATATTATATAGGAGGAGTACAGTGCAGAGTTTTGCTGACCAGTGACCACCAGTATTATACGTTGTCTGCCTGAAAAACGCTCCATATCTGTGCTCAGTGTGCTGCATATATCTGTGCTCACACTGCTTTATTGTGGGGACTGGGGACCAGCAGTATTATATAGGAGGAGTACAGTGCAGAGTTTTGCTGACCAGTGACCACCAGTATTATACGTTGTTTGCCTGAAAAACGCTCCATATCTGTGCTCAGTGTGTTGTATATATATCGGTGCTCACACTGCTTCATTGTGGGTACTGGGGACAACCAGTATATTATATAGGAGGAGTACAGTGCAGAGTTTTGCTGACCAGTGACCACCAGTATTATACGTTGTCTGCCTGAAAAAACGCTCCATATCTGTGCTCAGTGTGCTGCATATATCTGTGCTCACACTGCTTTATTGTGGGGACTGGGGACCAGCAGTATTATATAGGAGAAGTACAGTGCAGAGTTTTGCTGACCAGTGACCACCAGTATTATACGTTGATCTATTACTGGAATATAATTCCACACATTAAAAAATGGAGAAAAAAAAATGTGGAGGATAAAATAGGGAAAGATCAAGATCCACTTCCACTTCGTGCTGAAGCTGCTGCCACTAGTCATGGCCGAGACGATGAAATTCCATCAACGTCGTCTGCCAAGGCCGATGCCCAATGTCATAGTAGAGAGCATGTAAAATCCCAAAAAATAAAGCTCAGTAAAATGACCCAAAAATCTAAATCAAAATCGTCTGAGGAGAAGCGTAAACTTGCCAATGTGCCATTTATGACACGGAGTGGCAAGCAACGGCTGAGGCCCTGGCCTATGTTCAAGGCTAGTGGTTCAGCTTCACCTGAGGATGGAAGCACTCATCCTCCTGCTAGAAAACTTAAAAGAGTTAAGATGGCAAAAGCACAGCAAAGAACTGTGCGTTCTTCTAAATCACAAATCCCTAAGGAGAGTCCAATTGTGTCGGTTGCGATGCCTGACCTTCCCAACACTGGACGGGAAGAGCTTGCGCCTTCCACCATTTGCACGCCCCCTGCAAGTGCTGGAAGGAGCACCCGCAGTCCAGTTCCTGATAATCAAATTGAAGATGTCACTGTTGAAGTACACCAGGATGAGGATATGGGTGTTGCTGGCGCTTGGGAGGAAATTGACAAGGAGGATTCTGATGGTGAGGTGGTTTGTTTACGTCAGACATATGGGGAGACACCTGTTGTCCGTGGGATGAATATGGCCATTGACATGCCTGGTCAAAATACAAAAAAAATCACCTCTTCGTTGTGTGGAATTATTTCAACAGAAATGCGGACAACTGGTGTCAAGCCGTGTGTTGCCTTTGTCAAGCTGTAATAAGTAGGGGTAAGGACGTTAACCACCTAGGAACATCCTCCCTTATACGTCACCTGGAGCGCATTCATCAGAAGTCAGTGACAAGTTCAAAAACTTTGGATGACAGCGGAAGCAGTCCACTCACCACACCACCAACTCCCTCGGTGTCAATTTCCTCCTTAGACAGGAAAGCCAATAGTCCTGCAGGCCATGTCACTGGCAAGTCTGAGGAGTCCTCTCTTGCCTGGGATTCCTCCGATGCATCCTTGGGTGTAACGCCTACTGCTGCTGGTGCTGCTGTTGTTGCTGCTGGGAATCGATCGTCATCCCAGAGGGGAAGTAGGAAGACCACTTGTACTACTTCCAGTAAGCAATTGACAGTCCAAAAGTCCTTTGCGAGGAAGATGAAATATCACAGCAGTCATCCTGCTGCAAAGCGGATAACTCAGGCCTTGCAGCCTGGGCAGTCAGAAACGTGTGTCCGGTATCCACCGTTAATTCACAGGCAACTAGAGACTTGATTGAGGTACTGTGTCCCCGGTACCAAATACCATCTAGGTTCCATTTCTCTAGGCAGGCGATACCGAAAATGTACACAGACCTCAGAAAAAGACTCACCAGTGTCCTAAAAAATGCAGTTGTACCCAATGTCCACTTAACCACGGACATGTGGACAAGTGGAGCAGGGCAGACTCAGGATTATATGACTGTGACAGCCCACTGGGTAGATGTATTGCCTCCCGCAGCAAGAACAGCAGCGGCGGCACCAGTAGCAGCATCTCGCAAACGCCAACTCATTCCTAGGCAGGCTACGCTTTGTATCACCGCTTTCCATAAGAGGCACACAGTTGACAACCTCTTACGGAAACTGAGGAACATCATCACAGAATTGCTTACCCCAATTGGACTCTCCTGGGGATTTGTAACATCGGACAACGCCACCAATATTGTGCGTGCAATACATCTGGGCAAATTCCAGCACGTCCCATGTTTTGCACATACATTGAATTTGGTGGTGCAGAATTATTTAAAAAACGACAGGGGCGTGCAAGAGCTGTCGGTGGCCCGAACAATTGCGGGCTACTTTCGGCATTCAGCCACCGCGTGCCGAAGACTGGAGCACCAGCAAACAGTCCTGAACCTGCCCTGCCATCATCTGAAGCAAGAGGTGGTAATGAGGTGGAATTCAACCCTCTATATGCTTCAGAGGATGGAGGAGCAGCAAAAGGCCATTCAAGCCTATACATCTGCCCACGATATAGGCAAAGGAGGGGGAATGCACCTGACTCAAGCGCAGTGGAGAATGATTTCAACGTTGTGCAAGGTTCTGCAACCCTTTGAACTTGCCATACCTGAAGTCAGTTCAGACACTGCCAGCTTGAGTCAGGTCATTCCCCTCATCAGGCTTTTGCAGAAGAAGCTGGAGACATTGAAGGAGGAGCTAAAACAGAGCGATTCCGCTAGGCATGTGGGACTTGTGGATGGAGCCCTTAATTCGCTTAACCAGGATTCACGGGTGGTCAACCTGTTGAAATCAGAGCACTACATTTTGGCCACCGTGCTCGATCCTAGATTTAAAACCTACATTGTATCTCTCTTTCCGGCAGACACAAGTCTGCAGAGGTTCAAAGACCTGCTGGTGAGAAAATTGTCAAGTTAAGCGGAACGTGACCCGTCAACAGCTCCTCCTTCACATTCTCCCGCAACTGGGGCTGCGAGGAAAAGGCTAAGAATTCCGAGCCCACTCGCTGGCGGTGATGCAGGACAGTCTGGAGCGAGTGCTGACATCTGGTCCGGACTGAAGGACCTGCCAACGATTACTGACATGTCATCTACTGTCACTGCATATGATTCTGTCACCATTGAAAGAGTGGTGGAGGATTATATGAGTGACCGCATCCAAGTAGGCACGTCAGACAGTCCGTACGTATACTGGCAGGAAAAAGAGGCAATTTGGAGGCCCTTGCACAAACTGGCTTTATTTTACCTAAGTTGCCCCCCCTCCAGTGTGTACTCCGAAAGAGTGTTTAGTGCAGCCGCTCACCTTGTCAGCAATCGGCGTACGAGGTTACTTCCAGAAAATGTGGAGAAGATGATGTTCATCAAAATGAATTATAATCAATTCCTCCGTGGAGACATTCACCAGCAGCAATTGCCTCCAGAAAGTACACAGGGACCTTAGATGGTGGATTCCAGTGGGGACGAATTAATAATCTGTGAGGAGGGGGATGTACACAGTGAAAGGGGTGAGGAATCAGACGATGAGGAGAAGGTGGACATCTTGTCTCTGTAGAGCCAGTTTGTGAAAGGAGAGATTGATTGCTTCTTTTTTGGTGGGGGCCCAAACCAACCAGTCATTTCAGTCACAGTCGTGTGGCAGACCCTGTCGCTGAAATGATGGGTTCGTTAAAGTGTGCATGTCCTGTTTATACAACATAAGGGTGGGTGGGAGGGCCCAAGGACAATTCCATCTTGCACCTCTTTTTTCTTTCATTTTTCTTTGCATCATGTGCTGTTTGGGGACTATTTTTTTGAAGTGCCATCCTGCCTGACACTACAGTGCCACTCCTAGATGGGCCAGGTGTTTGTGTCGGCCACTTGGGTCGCTTAGCTTAGTCACACAGCTACCTCATTGCGCCTCTTTTTTTCTTTGCATCATGTGCTGTTTGGGGACTATTTTTTTGAAGTGCCATCCTTTCTGACACTGCAGTGCCACTCCTAGATGGGCCAGGTGTTTGTGTCGGCCACTTGGGTCGCTTAGCTTAGTCACACAGCTACCTCATAGCGCCTCTTTTTTTCTTTGCATCATGTGCTGTTTGGGGACTATTTTTTTGAAGTGCCATCCTGCCTGACACTGCAGTGCCACT
Organism: Pseudophryne corroboree; assembly: GCF_028390025.1. Classification (NCBI taxonomy): domain Eukaryota; kingdom Metazoa; phylum Chordata; class Amphibia; order Anura; family Myobatrachidae; genus Pseudophryne; species Pseudophryne corroboree. Next base: position 127,704,960 of record NC_086452.1, read on the forward strand.
CCTAGATGGGCCAGGTGTTTGTGTCGGCCACTTGGGTCGTTTAGATTAGTCACACAGCTACCTCATTGCGCCTCTTTTTTTCTTTGCATCATGTGCTGTTTGGGGACTATTTTTTTGAAGTGCCATCCTGTCTGACACTGCAGTGCCACTCCTAGATGGGCCAGGTGTTTGTGTCGGCCACTTAGGTCGCATAGCTTAGTCATCCAGCGACCTCGGTGCAATTTTAGGACTAAAAATAATATTGTGAGGTGTGAGGTGTTCAGAATAGACTGGAAATGAGTGTAAATTATGGTTATTGAGGTTAATAATACTATGGGATCAAAATTACCCCCTAATTCTATGATTTAAGCTGTTATTGAGGTTTTTTTTTTAAAAAAACACCCGAATCCAAAACACACCCGAATCCGACAAAAAATTTTCAGGGAGGTTTTGCCAAAACGCGTCCGAATCCAAAACATGGCCGCGGAACCGAATCCAAAACCAAAACACAAAACCCGAAAAATTTCCGGTGCACATCACTACTATCAACTATACAGTATTAATTTTTCAATAAGGTACAGGTGTACAGTAGGTCGAGAGACATTCTTAAAAGAAACAGAAGTACAGTCGTAGAACACAGTGCATTCTACAGTACTCTACAGTACACCTCCTCCTCCACTCTTTCTGCCTCATGGCGTGGATTGCGGCTTGTGAGAAAAAACAGAGTAATGTAACATTGCCTCAAAACAATTTGAATAAAATAAACCCCATCTATACTATTCTTAATTATTTTTATTATTATTATTACACTTTATTTATAATGTAACCTACCTCTTTACCCAAGCATGCAGTATGTAAGCTTCCATCCCAAAATATGAGTAAATTAATACCTATGAATGGGGTCTACTTGGACAAACCCATTCCTCAAGATTGCAGATATGTGTGATGCAACCTGGAATGTACTGTATGTAATATGTCCAATTTAGTGTTATACATACTGCCACTTACAGTTTGGATACTGCTCAACAAGTAGACAATTTATTCAGTAGAACAATTGTTTTCTTGTTCAAAATTCCAGCAGCAATAACATACATTAATATTAAACAGTTACTTATTCCTAACAGTCAAAGTGTAACCCTCTAATATAAGTCACCTAATTCTCTATTGCCAGCTCAAAGGCTTGAGTGTACTGTCTATGAATAACATTGTACCCAGTGGTCGAAGTGGAAATTTTTAAGTGGGGGTGTAGAAAAGTTAAGGATGCAATTATGCGTGTGCCGAAGGCGCGCGCTCCAGAAAAGGGGGTGTGGCCACTCAAAAGGGGGAGTGTCCAGTGTAGTAGAACCCCTTATACTATCTAGTACTGGTGCCCCTCTCACCTTATAGCACACGGTACGAGTCGAAATTCACATTATAGCACACGGTACGAGCCAAAATTCACATTATAGCACACGGTACGAGCCGAAATTCACAATATAGCACATGGTAAGAGTCGAAATACAAATTATAGCACACTGAATAAGCCAAAATTCACATTATAGCACACTGAAAGAGCCAAAATTCACATTATAGCACACAGAATGAGCAGAAATTCACATTATAGCACACGGTATGATCCACAATTCACATTATGTCACATGGTATGATCCACAATTCACATTATGTCACACGGCATGATCCACAATTCACATTATGACACACAGAATGATCCACAATTCACATTATGACACACGGTATGATCCACAATTCACATTAAGACACACGATATGATCCACAATTCACATTAAGACACACGGTATGATCCACAATTCCCATTATGAGACACGGTATGATCCACAATTCACATTATGACACACGGTATGATCCACAATTATGGGAGAGGGAGAGGGACATAGGGACAGTAACAGGGAGAGTGACAGCAGGGACAGTGACAGAGAGAGTGACAGCAGTGACAGGGAGAGTGAGACCCTACCTATCCCCTATTGATTATAGGCACATTGCCCCAGGAACAGGTTGGAGTGACCTGGGCCTTGCGCCCAGATCACCCTTAATCACCAGAGGGGGGGCACTTATTAACTGGGCCTAGCACCCCCTAACTGCACACAGGCCAGAGGCCTGACTTCACCCACAGGCTTAGCACCCGACTAACATGGGGCCAGTTGGGTGACCAGGGCCTAATGCCCAGGGTCACCTTATATACCTAAAGGGCCACTCTGAACTAGGGCCTTATGCCCTCTACATGGGGACAGGCCTAATGCCTGAATTAACCTCATGGGCCTAGTGCCCGCCTACTACGCCACAGGCCTCTAACCTGATTGTGCCCGTGGGCCTAGTGCCCGAACCCTGATGGTCTAAGGAGGGGGGGTGACAGATGCCCTCACCGAGGGCCTACCTCTCCTGGTGGGAGAGGCACCAGGGGGGAGCTTCATTAGCTCTTTTCCGTTCCAACCCTGGTGGCCTCTCCGGTCCTCAGCTTCTATCTTCTGCTGCTGGCCCATCCTGGCCAGTGGCGATGCCTCTTCTGTCTTCTGCTGCTGGCCTGTCCTGGCCAGCGGCGCCGACTTTTCTGTCTTCTGCCGCAGGACATCTTCCTCCTGGAGTGCGTCTTCTGGCCGGAGCTCTTTGCCGCTCTTCCGCGTGGCCTCCTCTCTTCTCCTCATCCCAGCAGTATCTGACGTCAGTTGCCAGGGGCGGGGCCTATGACGCAGTGAGCGCTGATTGGCTCATTGCGGCCGCCTGTGATTGGCTTCCGATCCGTGAGCCGTGATTGGTTCACAGATGGCGCCAATCTTTAAATGCCGCTGCCGCCTCATCAGCGCTGGGATCAGTCACTTGATCCCAGCGCTGTCCGCAGCCACATCCTGCTGGTCCACCAGCGCTGGGGACAGACACACTGCCCCAGCGCTGTCTGCTGCAGAGTCCTGTAGGGGACGCAGGTCCCCTGCATGCTGCTGCTATTAAAAAAAAACTGATTGTACCAATATAAAGGCCTTCTGTGACTACAGTATGGCAAATTATGCCCTTGAGCCTCAGTGCTAAGCAATTTGGCCATTGTAAACTAGACATTACCCATATATATGTGTTGGGGGAGGATTATAAAAACCTGTCTATGAAAATTTCTAAGATCTTCCGCTCATACAGTTGATTGAATGTTTGGTACCTCTTCTAGCAAAATGTTACCTTTCATTATCCTACAATTGGAGTCTGGGGAGAGGGGTTAAGTTACTCCAGTTCCACATTTAAGTACCTCTCCAGTAGGTACCTGTATTCTTTTTAAAGTGGATAAATATAGCCAATGTCTCTGCTTTATTCAATACTATGCTTGTGAAGTAAGGTCCCCAGTGCCAACTCCTGGACTAGGGCCCTCATTCCGAGTTGATCGCTCGCAAGGCGATTTTAGCAGAGTTACACATGCTAAGCCGCCGCCTACTGGGAGTGAATCTTAGCTTCTTAAAATTGCGAACGATGTATTCGCAATATTGCGATTACAAACTACTTAGCAGTTTCAGAGTAGCTTCAGACTTACTCGGCATCTGCGATCAGTTCAGTGCTTGTCGTTCCTGGTTTGACGTCACAAACACACCCAGCGTTCGCCCAGACACTCCCCCGTTTCTCCAGCCACTCCCGCGTTTTTTCCGGAAACTGTAGCGTTTTTTCCCACACGCCCTTAAAACGGCCTGTTTCCGCCCAGTAACACCCATTTCCTGTCAATCACATTACGATCGCCGGTGCGAACAAAAAGCCGTGAGTAAAAATACTATCTTCATAGCAAAATTACTTGGCGCAGTCGCAGTGCGAACATTGCGCATGCGTACTAAGCAGAAAAACGCTGCGATGCGCAGAAAATTACCGAGCGAACGACTCGGAATGAGGGCCTAGATTTGATGAAATGCTAATGCATTACCAAAATTGACCACAAGATGTTGCTGTTGTTTAGTAAATGGGAATAATTTGCAGAGTATGTGGAAAGAGCATCAGTTTATGTTACCAGCGCTATATATATATATATATATATAAAATTGTAGAAAAGCGCAGCGGCACTCAGCAGACTTGAATTAATCTTTTATTAATGCCGTGGAGCCGACATGTTTCGGGGCTTGTACCCCGTCCTCAGGGCCAGACAAAAGTGAGACAATCACAAAAAAACACATTTAAATACCATAACCATAATGAACACAAGATAACTAAGTGTACTCACCTACTCCACGCCGTGCTCGCCCGATCGTGTCCGGCGTCAGTATCCGTGTCACGGATTGGTGACGTCCGTAGCACAATTAGCCGCGCCTCCATCCCCATGGCAACAACCAGGTCCAGGCTGTCTCTCATGGGGTCTGTTGCCCACCAATCACTGCCCGGCGTCCAATGCCGCTTTCACTTCCCTAACCCCGCCGATGACGTGGCTGCACTTAGTGTAGCAGGGGTGTCACTATGGCAACCGTTCACCCAATGCTGGAACGGACGCCAAAGATCTAAAGAAACATAATAAACAAAATAAACAAAAACATACATGAGCAAAAAGACAATGTGCAGTGATACAACTTATACATAAAAGTCTATTAAAAACTGGATCTTCTAGTAATCATCCCCTCCTCAGCCGCTAGGCAATTAATAAGCTACTCTATGTTTAGTCTGTGCTGATATAACTATAGATACAATACAATAATCCCTGGATGATGTTGTTACACGTACTCAATCATTAGTTACATTTAAACTAAAGGAAGCATTGCAGTCCCAAATTCTCATTTAATCCTCCCGGTGACAGTGTACCCAGAGTATAGATCCATCTAGTTTCCCTCTGAAGCAGTGTTCTTGCCCTATTACCTCCCCTAAGGGACAGGGGCACATGATCTATCAGTATTGCTCTGATACTTGCTACTCCATGTTTTGCCATTATACAATGGCGTGCAAAGGGTTGATCGCTTGTGCCCTTCTCGTGGGCCTTTTTAATAGCACTTCGATGCAGCGCTATTCTCTCCCGAAACTGCCTAACAGTAAATTAGGCTGTTACAAATGTCTGGGCTGTGCAACCAGTAAAATTCTGATCACAGGTACCACCTTTAACCACCCACATTCAGCCTATCATTTAACAGATTTCATAGGCTTGACAATTACTATATCTAATGTGCATTGCTTGCAGTAGACCAAGCTTTAGTCCTGGCTGTAGATGTGTGCATCATTAATCATCTCACCACTACAGTGCTAGCATCTGACTATTTGCAGATGAAACTGCTCCCAAAATCATCATGCTAGCACTTGCATTGGTGGACAGTGGGGAGTCTAGCCTCTTTTGCAGCAGCCCTGCTTCACCATATCACCTCAGATGCTTTTTAGCAGCTGGGTCCACCTTCACCTGAAGCTAAGTCCTGGCTGGACCTGGCTGCACTGGAAGTGAAGGCTGCCACCACTGCTCTATTAACCCCTGGCTGTCACTCAAATTTCAGCAATGAGGTAAGCCCTCTAGAGCTCCACTCTCCCTGATGCCTATCACCGGCCTACAGCTGCCTGCTTATAGCTCTGTCTATACTGTATGTTACCTTACAGCAGATGACTGGAGTCACAGTGCAGGAGCTGGAGATCAGAAGACCGGAGCTGGAAGAGAGCACTGGGAGAGCGATCATCGGGGGCTCTACTTATATTTAAAAAAATATTATTCTTTTTTAACAGTGATCAGCCTGTATGTTCATAGAACACATTGCTGATCACACTGCCAGGTCCCTGCACAGTTTCCTTTGCCTGCGGGCAGAGAAATCCATGTAGAAGTAGGATACACTGGTGATCCCTCTGGTAATGCAATCTAAGGATAGTGTTATTATCACAGGGCTCACTGCAGTATTTTATTTACATTATTTTTAGTAAATTTGGACAGATTGCATTTACCATTATAAGCATGGGAAATACAATCTTGTTACTATAAAAAAAAGCGAATTAAAGGGTTTGAAGCAGTTTTTTATGAAAATTGCTCCAAAAGCCATTTAATTCATTCAGGTGATACTAAAGCAATGTTAATAAATTGGCCACTATTTATTTTATCTTTCTGTGGAGCAGTAGCCAAAGTAGGGCCAAGTGGTCACTATACTGGGGTGAATCATCAGAGGTCAGTATTCAGGTACACCCAATTGAAAATTAATGGAGGCCTTAATGTACGAGGAGGCCTGTTTCTACCTAATTTTTTTTTACTAGGATCTGAGTACACAGACCCATTGGTAGGGTTATTACGTGTGCAGGTAGCACTGTCATCCACATCACTTCCTGGTTCTTTTTCCAAACTGATCCTAAATTACGATCATCCAAAATAGTACCTAATGACACAGGATGCTTTTCTCCCATAACCTCCCTCAAGCTACACTTGGAGTAAGGGAAACGATCTCCCTAAGGCACCAGAGGTAAGTCACACTTGAAGTAAGGGGGTACAACACCTAAAGGGACATCATCATAGTGGAAACATCGGCTACCTCCCTCAATGTCCATTAGATCATCACTGTCATTTCACCCATTCTCCTTTCCCTCCAATATAGTTTGGCTTCCTGAAGATCACAATTGTCTTCTCAGTGGCTCTCTTACCCCTCCAGCTGTCACACAAATCTCAGAAAGGAGGTAACTCATCTAGGGCTTCAGTCTCCTTGATGCCCACAGCCAGCTTATAGTTACCCTCTTATAGCGCTGTCTATTGATCGGCTAAGGCTATGAGGTGCAAAGCTCTAGAGGGAGAACGCCAGTTTACTACCACCACTACATGAGCTCCTTTTATACTCTAGAGATAACTGTTGCAAAGTGTCCTCGCGTCCCTCAATTTCCTAGTGCAGGTGCCCGCTATGCACCCCAGTAGTAGTGTGTGCAACTCTGGAAACCTTCTGGTGGCTCCCACTTTCCCTCAAATCCTTGCAATGTTGGCACTTACTCCCACTGCCCATACCTTTATTCATGCATTGCAAATGTATTACTAATATTACAGAACTATCTAGTAACAGAATATTTAGCAACTATCATCCACTTTTACATATATGAAATGTATCTATTATACCTTTATACATTTTATATATATATATATATATATATATATATATAAAATGCTGTATTTATAACAATCCTATATACTTAAATATTCCATATAATATATGTTATCTTAATAACTGCAGTTTTACACCATGAATGGTCTTTGTTACAATAAGGCCCCATAAGTGGTCTGCAGCACCATACATATACCAACAGTAGGACAGTAGTACATGGTAAACATAACATTACTGTACATTACATTACAGTAACCAAAACATAAACATAACACAAGTAACAATTAGCACCACAGTTTTCAGTACACAATGCGGCTGGAAAGCAAGGTGAGCAAGGGAGAAATCGGCAAAGGAAGGAACATGACTCCAATAGTGATGACAGAACTAGTAGAAGTAGAGCCGCAGAGATGAATGGGAGAACAAGTGAGGGGGATTCTGGGCTAAAATGCCACTGAATATGTGAAGGCTGTCATTGAACTGGTAGAGAAGAGGGTTGTCACAACTGGATGGAGGAGAACCCTGCTCCTTGGAGCTTACAATCTAGGGGAGAGGGGAGACAGACAGATGACATGAGGCTTGAGCATGTAGGTCAGATCCTGAGGGCAGGAAGTAAGGAAGGTATAGATGACCAAGGTAGCAAGGTGGGGTGAGCAACGTGGTGACAAGGTTATGTGGTGGAAGGGTATGCATTCATGAACAGTTGGGTTTTCAATGTACATTTGAAACTATGCAAGGTCAGGGATAGCCTGAAAGAGAGAGAGAGTTCAATCCAGTGTAGGAGCAGCACAGGAGAAATATAGGATTAGAGCGTGAGATGCTGTAACCAGGGAAAAGGAGAGGTGACAATCATTGGCTGACCGGAGAGGGTGGGGAAGTGTGTAAGGAGATGATGTTGGTGATAGCAGTGGAGTCTATTCAGTACAGGAGATAGAGGACAGGAGGGAGAGAGACATTCTTAAAAAGGAACAGAAGTACAGTCAGGCCAGGCGCTACCTGCTCAGCAAAGGGACGCAAAGCAGGTAGGCGCCGGGTAGGAGAGGCGCTCTGCCTGCTTTGCATCCCTGTGCTGCGCCTTGGACCCTGCTGCTGCTGCTGGCTGCTGTGCCTGTCACACTGACAGGCAGCGGCGCCGGCAGCATGATGAAGCCTCCTCCTTCCTATGACAGCGTTATGTCACACTCCACGGCCCAGCCCAAAAAGGGGGCAGAGCTACATGGCGCCGGGGGCAGAGCTACATGGGACCAGTCTGCAGAGGAGGACAAACAGAATGTTGGGGGAGTGTGTGGGGGGAGAGGAGGGGTGTGTGTGTGGGGGGGAGGGTGTGCGTGTGTGTGTGGGGCGGGGAGGGTGTGCGTGTGTGTGTGGGGGGAGGGGTGTGCGTGATGGGCAGGCCCGGCAGAACCCGCTCAGCAAAGGGATGCAGAGCAGGTAGGCACTGGCCTGGAGAGGCGCTGTCTGTGCTCTGCATCCCTTTGCTGTCTGTTGGTGCTGCCGGCTGCCACTGCGCCTGTCACACTATTACAGGCAGAGGCACCGGCAGGTATGTGTGATATGTATTTATTTTTTTTAACAACAAACCATGTCCTCTCTGGAGTCCAGAGTGGGTCAGCAAACCCCACCCCTCCAGCTCACCCAGTGTGATTGCAGCAAGCACCGCCCCCTCAAGCACCTCATATTGCTGCTGCTGAAATCAGCCACGCTGTGCCCCTCCGCTGCCACCATGAAGCACCCCCCCAGAGTCTTTACAGCTGCGGTGATCAGCGCACAAGGGGAAACGCGCTCGCCTGACCCCAAGTAATTAGACCAGCATTGTGGTGGCCGCTGTGGGCAGAGAGAGACAGGCAGCACTGAGGCAGATATCTGGTATCCTGAGTGGGTGGCTCTGAGCGATGCACAGCAGGTCAGGTCATTCGGCAGGGGGAGGGTACAGCCCGGGCTGCAAGCTCCTATGGTAACATACCCACTGAGACTCCAGGATCTCGTGATATTACAGGCACCCTGATGTCACGCTGTACACCTCCTACTATGTATTCTGCTACTGTGTCACCACCCCATGTTCTGTCACTGTGTCACCACCCCCCGTGTTCTGTCACTGTGTCACAACCTCCCCGTGTTCTGTCACTGTCACCCCCAACGTTCTGTCACTGTGCCCCCCCCCGTGTTCTGTCACTGTGTCACACACCCTCTCTGTGCCCTGTCACGTCACTCTGTCACCCCCCTCCCCCAGTTTGTGTTATGTAATTGTGTCACAATCCCCCCTCTGTGTTCAGTCCCAGTCACAGTGTCACTCAGTTGCTGTGCCGACCCCACCCCCACGTGTTCTCTCACAGCCACTGTGCTGCCCTCCCCTAGATACCCTGCACAGGGCCGTAACTAACACTGTGCCAGTGGTGCCTGGTGCAGTGCATATGCACTGTAGGCACAGAGCCGCTGGCAGTAGCCTCACGGACCTGCCACCGCTGCAGCATCAAACACATGGGAGGGAGGGCGCAAATTAATAATTTGCAGGGAGGCACCGAACACCCTAGCACCGGCCCTGAGTACAGTGGTAGAACATAATATACTGTACAGTGCTGGGGATGGCTGCTGGGCCCTGCTGCCCTCCCTTCTGTCTCCACCTCCTCCATGTGGATGTGGTGTAGTTCTGAGCCAGTGAAAAAAATATAACTAATGTATTTTGCCTCAAAACAATAAAAAAATAAAAAAATAAACCCTGACTGTACTTCAGTATAAGCCTTTAAAACACAATATGTAGAGTACATGAGGAAGAGAGACATTCATAAAAGGAAGAAAAGTACTGTAAAGTTGTAAAACACAAAGTACTGAACAGTACTTACTTTGCTGTGGAGGTTTTATGGGCTGCCTCCTGCTGTGGTGCAATTGACGTACTGTGAAAAAAAACAATGTAATGTAAGATTACCTGAACACAATTTGAGTAAATATGAACTCCAACTACTGTATATTACAAGTCTTTACCTGAGCCCTCAATAACAATACAAACGGATACTGTACACTACAAAGAATTGTCCGTAAGGCAGCCATTGGCTCTGATAGGGTAAAAACATTGGCCCTCCATGAAATAAAAACACACACTTGGCCCCAACAAAGTAACAAAGAAACACACACATATATTGTAGCCAGGGCTTAAAGTGGTCCTGGACAGGTGGTGGAACTCATTTACCTGGACGCCGACCCCTTCCACCCCCCACCCACCCCCCACACCACACTCACATTAAGCGGAGTCTGGGCAAGTGCTAGCGTTTTCTGCACCCCCCAGAAATCTGTAAATTAGGACCCTACATACCATACTTTATAAAGGGACATTGATCTCACAAAGAAGTAGCGTGGTCACATAATAGTACCCCCAATTCAAATTACACCACACAGGGGCACAATCTTATTCACTTTACACCACATAGTAATGCCCCTTGTTCAGGTTACATCACTTAGTAGTGCCCTTTATGCACATTGCACTACACCATGGTACCCTCTTAACATGTTATGCCACACAGTAGTGCTCATCAGTAACACTAACACCGCCTGTATCATATATTGATGTAAATGATGAGGCAGGTTTTTCTGTTGGAATTACTGTGCAGGACAATGGAGAACTAGTTCCCCCTACAATTACAGGTGGTGGGGATTCACCCTTTTATTTGGGGGATCCCCACTTCCTGAGGAATCCCAAGCTAAGGGTGATCCATTTGGGGCTGGTTATTGTGATGGCAGGTGGACTCTATGATGTCCATCACCCTGCCATGGCATTAACCCCCGACTGGCTGAAGTCCGTGCTGGTTACTGGAAAAATGGGTGAGTGTAATAAAAAGGAAATTAAAAAAAGGTAAACATTGATGGCAACCATTGGATGGTGAATGGTCATCCTTACTTATGGCAGGCATTTGCGGGAGGGAAAATTAAATAGAGGTGCCATGAATAATAAGATATTACTTTTTATTATTAGAATTACAATAATCAGGGCTGGTCTGGGACTAAAAATAGGCCCTGGCATTTAAAGAACACAGACAGACCCACCTTGTGTGATTATCTGGGTCCTGGCATAGACTCATCCCCTTACTATTCCTGACTACTCTTACATCTTAGCCTATGCTCTTACAGATATAATTAATATTAGAACAACATATAAGTGTTCATTATTATCTGTAAAAACAAAATACACATAACAGAGATCTGCCTGCAGCGGATTCAAACATGTGCCATAATCAGACATTTAGTATTTGGTTGGTTCTGCTAGTTAAAGCTGGCATTTCATTGGTCACACACAAAGAAAAGGAAAGGCATTTTTCCAAGTGACCAAGCCCTAGCTTAGCAGTTGTAGAGAATTAGTGTTGACTGTAGGAAATTTCTTTAGGCTGGGGTGATGAACACAGCTGAGGAGACATTTATTTACACCAAAGCCATTTTGGTGGCCTGTGCAAATAAAGAGCATTGGTGCCCCCCCCCCCCCCCCCTCCCTCCATAATTGAAGCAGGGAGATTGCACACCTCCTGTTTGCATTTATTTTTTAAAAACACATGTGCTGTCCTATTGGGAAAAAAACAGGCGTGGTCTCACATAGAAAAAAAAAATGGATGTGGTCTAACACAGTAGTACCCTCAATTCAAATGATGCCACGCAGTTGTGCCTTTAGTCACATTACACCACACAGTACAGTAGTGTCCCTACACAGTATGCCACACAGTAGATCCCATTCACGTTATACCACACAGAGCCCATTCACATTATGCCACACAATAATGCCCAAGTGTAACATGATATTTAATCACTATCATTTAAAAAATATAATTGTCACAGACAAATTATAGTTTTGCAAACAGGCCAAGGCATATGGGTTTTAAGATAAAGTCTGTGAAGCTTTAGGAAACAGATTGTCTTTGCATGGACGAGCAGTTATGAAATTAGGAACTCAATTGAGAATAGTGACTGCATTGAAGACTAGACAATAGAATATTTGCTAACAACAATAAGTTTCACTTTGATTGTCACCTAGATTTCTGTAAGTTAAATCATTTTGAAAGACATTTGGCAAGACCTCATTGCACTACAAAGAAGTAAAGGCTTTTATCATAGAGCCTTGATCTAAATTACGGTATTATGTAACAATGGATTGAATACTATATTGGTTATTTTTAGAGATGAGCGGGTGATCGGGACTTTAAGCCAGACTTGGAAACCAGAGCGAGGCAAAACGTCTTCATCCCGCTGTCATATTCTTGCGGGTTTTGGATTCCATATAAACACCAGCGCGTCGCCGCCATTTTCACTCCGGACTTGGAGAGCGAGGGAGACAGACCTCTGTTTCTCTGTGGGTGTTGGTGTTGGGTGGAGTTAGTGTGTGTTCTGTAGGGGTGCTGCTTCAGTCACTGTGGTGTACCTGTGCTGTGTTAGAGGTGCTGTCCTGGCTTTCACTGGTGTTTCATGTGCTGTTACGGGTGCTGCAGCTGTATATAAGTGTAGCTGTCCTCCTGTATGCTGTAAAATATAGGGGTGCTGTCTGTTAAAATATCATTACAGTGGCCCTGTATGCTATAAAAATTCAGGGGTGTAGTTGTTAAAAATTAAAAGCACACTGCTCCTGTATGCTGTAAAATATAGGAGTGCCGCTGTTAAAATAACATTACACTGGCCCTGTATGCTGTAAAAATTAAATGGTGCAGTTGTTAAAAATTAAAAGCACACTGGTCCTGTTTGCTGTAAAAATATAGAGGTACTGCTGTTAAAATAACATTTCACTGGCCCTGTCTGCTGCAAAAATTCCAGGGAGCAGTTGTTAAAAATTAAAAGCACACTGGTCCTGTATGCTGTAAAAATATAGGGGTGCTGCTGTTAAAATAAAATGGGTGGGAGGGCCAAAGGACAATTCCATCTTGCACCTCTTATTTTTTTCTTTGTATTACGTGCTGTTTGGGGCCTAGTTTTTAAACTACCATCCTGTCTGGCACTGCATTGCCACTCCTAGATGGGCCAGGAGTTTGTGCCGCCCACTTTTGTCGCTTAGCTTAATCATCCAGCGACCTCGGTGCAACCTTTTGGCCTAAAAACAATATTGTGATGCGTGAGGTGTTAAGAATAGACTGGAAATGGGTGGAAATTAATGTTATTGAGGTTAATAATATAATAGGATAAAAAAAACCCAGTGAATTTAGCTGTTTTTATGTTTTTTTTAAAAAACCATGCAGATGCACAAAAACAAAACCCGAATGGGTGGTTTTGGCAAAACCAATCCTGATCCAAAATACGAGCGGGAATCCAGATCCAAAGTCAAAACACAAAACCCGAAAAGTGTCCGCCGCACATCTCTAGTTATTTTACAAGACTGTCAATAGCCAGAGTATCCTGGTTCTATCTGGATTTCAACACACAATGAGAAAAAGACCAGCTAGGGATATACTGTAAATATGAGGTGTGTGCCTGCAGAAGTTAGAACTGAAGGAAGGGTGGAGATGGAAGTGACTCACAAGACATTGGAGATGGAAGCCTCAGAGACACACATAATGGTAGATATGTTTGATCAGGTGCGGATCATTAGATCGACAGTATCTAGGTCAACAATGTTTAGGTCGACCACTATAGGTCGACAGTCATTAGGTCGACAGGATTTGAAGGTCGACGGTCTCTAGGTCGACATGTTCTAGGTCGACAGGACAAAAGGTCGACATGCGTTTTTCATGTTTTTCTCCATACAGTGACTGGGAAGCCAAATTAGTGCACTGTGTACCCTTGCTTCACTCGCCATGTTTCAGGCAAGGTGCCTCGCACTGCTACCGCAGCGCTCGGCACAGGTTACTATTCCCAATCGTAGTCCACATGGATATCGTTTAGTGATGTGCACCGGAAATTTTTCGGGTTTTGTGTTTTGGTTTTGGGTTCGGTTCCGCGGCCGTGTTTTGGATTCGGACGCGTTTTGGCAAAACCTCACCGAAATTTTTTTGTCGGATTCGGGTGTGTTTTGTATTCGGGTGTTTTTTTCAAAAAACCTTAAAAAACAGCTTAAATCATAGAATGTGGGGGTCATTTTGATCCCATAGTATTATTAACCTCAATAACCATAATTTCCACTCATTTTCAGTCTATTCTGAACACCTCACACCTCACAATATTATTTTTAGTCCTAAAATCTGCACCGAGGTCGCTGGATGGCTAAGCTAAGCGACACAAGTGGCCGACACAAACACCTGGCCCATCTAGAGTGGCACTGCAGTGTCAGGCAGGATGGCACTTCAAAAAAATTGTCCCCAAACAGCACATGATGCAAAGAAAAAAAGAGGCGCAATGAGGTAGCTGTGTGACTAAGCTAAGCGACACAAGTGGCCGACACAAACACCTGGCCCATCTAGGAGTGGCACTGCAGTGTCAGACAGGATGACCCTTCAAAAAAATACTCCCCAAACAGCACATGATGCAAAGAAAAATGAAAGAAAAAAGAGGTGCAAGATGGAATTGTCCTTGGGCCCTCCCACCCACCCTTATGTTGTATAAACAGGACATGAACACTTTAACGAACCCATCATTTCAGTGACAGGGTCTGCCACACGACTGTGACTGAAATGACTGGTTGGTTTGGGCCCCCACCAAAAAAGAAGCAATCAATCTCTCCTTGCACAAACTGGCTCTACAAAGGCAAGATGTTCACCTCATCATCATCCTCCGATTCCTCACCCCTTTCACTGTGTACATCCCCCTCCTCACAGATTATTAATTTGTCCCCACTGGAATCCACCATCTCAGGTCCCCGTGTACTTTCTGGAGGCAATTGCTGCTGGTGAATGTCTCCACGGAGGAATTGATTATAATTCATTTTAATGAACATCATCTTCTCCACATTTTCTGGAAGTAACCTCGTACGCCGATTGCTGACAAGGTGAGCGGCTGCACTAAACACTCTTTCGGAGTACACACTTGAGGGAGGGCAATTTAGGTAGAATAAATCCAGTTTGTGCAAGGGCCTCCAAATTGCCTCTTTTTCCTGCCAGTATACGTACGGACTGTCTGACGTGCCTACTTGGATGCGGTCACTCATATAATCCTCCACCATTCTATCAATGGTGAGAGAATCATATGCAGTGACAGTAAACGACATGTCAGTAATCGTTGGCAGGTCCTTCAGTCCGGACCACATGTCAGCACTCGCTCCAGACTGCCCTGCATCACCGCCAGCGGGTGGGCTCGGAATTCTTAGACTTTTACTCGCACCCCCAGTTGCGGGAGAATGTGAAGGAGGAGATGGTGACGGGTCACGTTCCGCTTGACTTGACAATTTTCTCACCAGCAGGTCTTTGAACCTCTGCAGACTTGTGTCTGCCGGAAAGAGAGATACAACGAAGGTTTTAAATCTAGGATCGAGCACGGTGGCCAAAATGTAGTGCTCTGATTTCAACAGATTGACCACCCGTGAATCCTGGTTAAGCGAATTAAGGGCTCCATCCACAAGTCCCACATGCCTAGCGGAATCGCTCTGTTTTAGCTCCTCCTTAAATGTCTCCAGCTTCTTCTGCAAAAGCCTGATGAGGGGAATGACCTGACTCAGGCTGGCAGTGTCTGAACTGACTTCACGTGTGGCAAGTTCAAAGGGTTGCAGAACCTTGCACAACGTTGAAATCATTCTCCACTGCGCTTGAGTCAGGTGCATTCCACCTCCTTTGCCTATATCGTGGCCAGATGTCTAGGCTTGAATGGCCTTTTGCTGCGCCTCCATCCTCTGAAGCATATAGAGGGTTGAATTCCACCTCGTTACCACCTCTTGCTTCAGATGATGGCAGGGCAGGTTCAGGACTGTTTGCTGGTGCTCCAGTCTTCTGTACGCGGTGCCTGAATGCCGAAAGTGGCCTGCAATTCTTCGGGCCACCGACAGCATCTCTTGCACGCCCCTGTCGTTTTTTAAATAATTCTGCACCACCAAATTCAAGGTATGTGCAAAACATGGGAGGTGCTGGAATTTGCCCAGATGTAATGCACGCACAATATTGGTGGCGTTGTCCGATGTCACAAATCCCCAGGAGAGTCCAATTGGGGTAAGCCATTCTGCGATGATCTTCCTCGGTTGCCGTAAGAGGTTTTCAGCTGTGTGCCTATTCTGGAAAGCGGTGATACAAAGCGTAGCCTGCCTAGGAACGAGTTGGCGTTTGCGAGATGCTGCTACTGGTGCCGCCGCTGCTGTTCTTGCAGTGGGAGGCAATACATCTACCCAGTGGGCTGTCACAGTCATATAGTCCTGAGTCTGCCCTGCTCCACTTGTCCACATGTCCGTGGTTAAGTGGACATTGGGTACAACTGCATTTTTTAGGACACTGGTGAGTCTTTTTCTGAGGTCTGTGTACATTTTCGGTATCGCCTGCCTAGAGAAATGGAACCTAGATGGTATTTGGTACCGGGGACACAGTACCTCAATCAAGTCTATAGTTGGCTCTGAATTAACGATGGATACCGGAACCACGTTTCTCACCGCCCAGGCTGCCAAGGCCTCAGTTATCCGCTTTGCAGCAGGATGACTGCTGTGATATTTCATCTTCCTCGCAAAGGACTGTTGGATTGTCAATTGCTTACTGGAAGTAGTACAAGTGGTCTTCCGACTTCCCCTCTGGGATGCTGATCGACTCCCAGCAGCAACAACAGCAGCGCCAGCATCAGTAGGCGTTACACTCAAGGATGCATCGGAGGAATCCCAGGCAGGAGAGGACTCGTCAGACTTGCCAGTGACATGGCCTGCAGGATTATTGGCTTTCCTGGGTAAGGAGGAAATTGACACTGAGGGAGTTGGTGGTGTGGTTTGCAGGAGCTTGGTTACAGATTTAGTGGTCAGTGGACTGCTTCCGCTGTCACCCAAAGTTTTTGAACTTGTCACTGACTTATGATGAATGCACTGCAGGTGACGTATAAGGGAGGATGTTCCGAGGTGGTTAACGTCCTTACCCCTACTTATTACAGATTGACAAAGGCAACACACGGCTTGACACCTGTTGTCCGCATTTGTGCTGAAATAATTCCACACCGAAGAGCTGATTTTTTTTGTATTTTGACCAGGCATGTCAATGGCCATATTCCTACCACGGACAACAGGTTTCTCCCTGGGTGCCTGACTTAAACAAACCACCTCACCATCAGAATCCTCCTTGTCAATTTCCTCCCCAGCGCCAGCTACACCCATATCCTCATCCTGGTGTACTTCAACAGTGACATCTTCAATTTGACTATCAGGAACTGGACTGCGGGTGCTCCTTCCAGCACTTGCAGGGGGCGTGCAAATGGTGGAAGGCGCATGCTCTTCCCGTCCAGTGTTGGGAAGGTCAGGCATCGCAACCGACACAATTGGACTCTCCTTGGGGATTTGTGATTCCGATGAACGCACAGTTCTTTGCTGTGCTTTTGCCAGCTTAAGTCTTTTCTTTTTTCTAGCGAGAGGATGAGTGCTTCCATCCTCATGTGAAGCTGAACCACTAGCCATGAACATAGGCCAGGGCCTCAGCCGTTCCTTGCCACTCCGTGTCGTAAATTGCATATTGGCAAGTTTACGCTTCTCCTCAGACGCTTTTAATTTTGATTTTTGGGTCATTTTACTGAACTTTTGTGTTTTGGATTTTACATGCTCTCTACTATGACATTGGGCATCGGCCTTGGCAGACGACGTTGATGGCATTTCATCGTCTCGGCCATGACTAGTGGCAGCAGCTTCAGCACGAGGTGGAAGTGGATCTTGATCTTTCCCTATTTTTTTAACCTCCACATTTTTGTTCTCCATATTTTAATGTGTGGAATTATATGCCAGTATCAATAGCAATGGCCTACTACTATATATACTGCGCACAACTAAAATGCACCACAGGTATACAATGTAGATGGATAGTATACTTAATGGATGACGAGTGACGACACAGAGGTAGGTACAGCAGTGGCCTACCGTACTGCTCTGTGGGGCTGGTCTCTTCCAAGTGCTGCTGGGATTTCTAAGTGTGAGTTGTAAATAGCAAAAAGGTGAACTCTGATTAATCTCTGTCTATCCATATAGGGATAGTAATTTTGTGAGAGAAAGTAATCTGATTCTGATTGTTTGTATCTATACTGTTTCTTTTTGTTTTAATATATCTGTACTGGGTTTTTTGTTAACTCAGGTGTGAGTAATCAGGAGGGGGAGGGCTGATTGAAGCAGCTGGGTGAGCCTATATAAGCAGTGACTAGACTCTTGGAGCCTGCTCTGTGGGGCTGGTCTCTTCCAAGTGCTGCTGGGATTTCTAAGTGTGAGTTGTAAATAGCAAAAAGGTGAACTCTGATTAATCTCTGTCTATCCATATAGGGATAGTAATTTTGTGAGAGAAAGTAATCTGATTCTGATTGTTTGTATCTATACTGTTTCTTTTTGTTTTAATATATCTGTACTGGGTTTTTTGTTAACTCAGGTGTGAGTAATCAGGAGGGGGAGGGCTGATTGAAGCAGCTGGGTGAGCCTATATAAGCAGTGACTAGACTCTTGGAGCCTGCTCTGTGGGGCTGGTCTCTTCCAAGTGCTGCTGGGATTTCTAAGTGTGAGTTGTAAACAGCAAAAAGGTGAGTTAGAATACAGAAAAAGGTGAGTTTTATAATACACAATCAGGAACACACATTTACAGTACCATTAAACTTCTGGTGAGGCTGCAAGGGGCTGACCTTGTGAGTGAGTGAGAGGGTCTCTTACTTGGAGTAGCAGAGGGGCTGTGATTGTGCGGGTGTGAGGGGCATTTTTTTTTTCTTAGCAGGAGCTGGAAGCCGAGTGAAAAGGAGGAGCAGTGAGCTGGAACAACTGCAACTGCTAAGTGGAGTATAGGTGCCGCAGGAGAGAGTACTACGGCTGCATAAAAGTGAAGGACCAAGAACCGCACAAAGATAGATAAGTAACAATATGGGAGGGGCCGTGATTGAGGACCTCACTCAGTGCATGTCGTGCAAGATGTATGCACACCTGGAGCTACCGGCCCAGAGTGAATACATCTGCACGAGGTGTGTGCGAACGGTTGCCCTGGAAGCCCAGGTAACTGATCTAGAGCAAACCGTTACGCGACTGAGGGAGATTCACAATCTTGAGCGTAGTTTAGACAGAACGGTGGAGGAGTTGCGGGAGGGGGTCACTGGTAGAAGAGGATGATCAGGTAGCCAGTTGGGTCACAGTTAGAAGGAAGAAAAAGAGGGGGAGGCACGACATCTCCGAACTATCAAACCCGAACAAATTTGCCCGATTGGACGAGGAATCGGAGGATGATAGTGAAGAAATGACGGTGCCGGAGGAGACTGCTCCCTCTAGCATCCAGAGGTGCGGTCCCTCTGGCGCGGTTGGGATAAAAGATAGAGAGGTACCTAGTCAAATGGTGGTGGTAGGGGATTCTATCATCAGGAAGGCAGATAGGGCAATCTGCTACCGGGACCGTGATCGCCGTACAGTCTGTTGTCTCCCGGGTGCTCGGGTACGGCACATCGCGGACCGGGTAGATAGATTGTTGGGAGGGGCTGGCAAAGACCCGGCGGTCTTGGTGCACGTTGGCACCAATGACAAAGTTAGCGGAAGGTGGGATGTCCTAAAGAAAGACTATAGGGACTTAGGAAAGAAACTGAAGGCAAGGACATCTAAGGTAATATTCTCGGAATTATTACCCATGCCATGCGCTAGTCCAGGGAGGCAGAGGGAGATTAGGGAGGTAAATGTGTGGTTTAGGGATTGGTGCAGGAAAGAGGGGTTTGTGTTCCTGGAACACTGGGCGGACTTCTCAGTCAGGCGCCATCTCTTTTGTCGTGACGGATTGCACCTGACTGTGGAGGGGGCAGCGGTGCTGGGGGGAAGGATGGTTAGAAGGTTGGAGGAGATTTTAAACTAGGAGCCTGGGGGGAGGGTTTAGCTAGAAACTACGGGTCATGCAGTGAGAATAGTGGGGATGGCGGTAGTAAACAAAATGGGGGAGAAGTTGGGGGGAGGGTAAGAGCAGGCGGTAAGGTTACTAACATGGGTACTAAGAGGGATTTTACCAAAGCACTAACCAATGACGATTACAGGTCATCCTTGCCACATAAGGTGAAAGATGTCCCTAACGCAAGGGAAAATACTTATCTTAGTTGTATGTATGTAAACGCCAGAAGCATTACTGGTAAAAAGGGTGAACTAGAAATACTTGCAGCAAGCAAACAGTATGATATTATAGGCATTTCTGAAACTTGGTGGGATGAATCTCATGATTGGACAGTCAATCTAGAGGGCTATACACTGTTTAGGAGAGACAGACAAATAAAAAGGGTGGAGGGGTGTGTCTGTACATGAAGCCGTTTTTAAAACCTAATATATGGGAAGATATTCAGGAGGGGACTGTAGACACTGTTGAGACATTGGGGTAAATTTACTAAGATTCGTATTTTCCCGTTTCCGGTCAAAGTTCAATCACGAATGACATCGAAAGTGTAAAACTGCAACTTTTTGAATTGATTACGACTAATTTACTAAGCTGTCGTATTCGGGTTTTTCTTTTGTTCCGATGTCGATGTCATTCGTGGTTTTTTTTTCTATTTTTACGGCAGTGATTAGCAAAACACTGCCGACTTTTTTTACAATCAATCTCGGCCGGATCTGTGTGATCCGTGCTGGGGTTTATTTTTTTTTTTATAAAACACTGTAAAATAATAAAAAAAATTGCGTGGGGTCCCCCCTCCTAAGCATAACCAGCCTCGGGCTCTTTGAGCCGATCCAGGTTGCAGAAATATGGGGAAAAAAATGACAGGGGTTCCCCCATATTTAAGCAACCAGCATCGGGCTCTGCGCCTGGTCCTGGTCCCAAAAATACGGGGGACAAAAAGAGTAGGGGTCCCCCGTATTTTTAAAACCAGCACCGGGCTCCACTAGCTGGACAGATAATGCCACAGCCGGGGGTAACTTTTATATAGTGCCCTGCGGCCGTGGCATCAAAAATCCAACTAGTCACTCCTGGCCGGGGTACCCTGGGGGAGTGGGGACCCCTTAAATCAAGGGGTCCCCCCCCCCAGCCACCCAAGGGCCAGGGGTGAAGCCCGAGGCTGTCCCCCCCATCCAATGGGCTGCGGATGGGGAGGCTGATAGCCTTTGTTGTAAAAGAAAATATATTGTTTTTAGTAGCAGTACTACAAGGCCCAGCAAGCCTCCCCCGCATGCTGGTACTTGGAGAACCACAAGTACCAGCATGCGACGGAAAAACGGGCCCGCTGGTACCTGTAGTACTACTACTAAAAAAATACCCAAAAAAAGACAAGACACACACACCGTGAAAGTATAATTTTATTACATACATACACACATACATACATACTTACCTTATGTTCCCACGCAGGTCGGTCCTCTTCTCCAGTAGAATCCAAGGGGTACCTGTTGAAGAAATTATACTCACGAGATCCAGGGGTCCAGGCTCCTCGGGAAATCCAGGGGTAATCCACGTAGTTGAAAAAAAAAAAAAAACGGTGTCCCGACCACGAACTGAAAGGGGACCCATGTTTGCACATGGGTCACCTTTCCACGAATGCCAGAAACCCACTCTGACTTCTGTCTAAGTGGGTTTCTTTAGCCAATCAGGGAGCGCCACGTTGTAGCACTCTCCTGATCAGCTGTGTGGTCCTGTCCTCACTGACAGGCAGCACACGGCAGTGTTTCAATGTAGCGCCTATGCGCTACATTGTAACCAATGATGGGAACTTTCTGCTCAGCGGTGACGTCACTTTAGGTCAACCGCAGGGCAGAAAGTTCCCATCATTGGTTACAATGTAGCGCATAGACGCTACATTGTAACACTGCCGTGTGCTGCCTGTCAGTGAGGACAGGACCACACAGCTGATCAGGAGAGTGCTACAACGTGGCGCTCCCTGATTGGCTGAAGAAACCCACTTAGACAGAAGTCAAAGTGGGTTTCTGGCATTCGTGGAAAGGTGACCCATGTGCAAACATGGGACCCCTTTTAGTTCGTGGTCGGGACACCGTTTTGTTATTTTTTTCAAGTACGTGGATTACCCCTGGATTTCCCGAGGAGCCTGGACCCCTGGATCTCGTGAGTATAATTTCTTCAACAGGTACCCCTTGGATTCTACTGGAGAAGAGGACCGACCTGCATGGGAACTTAAGGTAAGTATGTATGTATGTGTGTATGTATGTAATAAAATTATACTTTCACGGTGTGTGTGTCTTGTCTTTTTTTGGGTATTTTTTTAGTAGTAGTACTACAGGTACCAGCGGGCCCGTTTTTCCGTCGCATGCTGGTACTTGTGGTTCTCCAAGTACCAGCATGCGGGGGAGGCTTGCTGGGCCTTGTAGTACTGCTACTAAAAACAATATCTTTTCTTTTACAACAAAGGCTATCAGCCTCCCCATCCGCAGCCCATTGGATGGGGGGGGACCAGCCTCGGGCTTCACCCCTGGCCCTTGGGTGGCTGGGGGGGGGGACCCCTTGATTGAAGGGGTCCCCACTCCCCCAGGGTACCCCGGCCAGGAGTGACTAGTTGGATTTTTGATGCCACGGCCGCAGGGCACTATATAAAAGTGACCCCCGGCTGTGGCATTATCTGTCCAGCTAGTGGAGCCCGGTGCTGGTTTTAAAAATACGGGGGACCCCTACTCTTTTTGTCCCCCGTATTTTTGGGACCAG
The DNA here is from genome assembly GCF_028390025.1 of Pseudophryne corroboree. Lineage (NCBI taxonomy): Eukaryota > Metazoa > Chordata > Amphibia > Anura > Myobatrachidae > Pseudophryne > Pseudophryne corroboree. Next base: position 127,727,575 of record NC_086452.1, read on the forward strand.
GACCAGGCGCAGAGCCCGATGCTGGTTGCTTAAATATGGGGGAACCCCTGTCATTTTTTTTCCCATATTTCTGCAACCAGGATCGGCTCAAAGAGCCCGAGGCTGGTTATGCTTAGGAGGGGGGACCCCACGCAATTTTTTTTGAAAAAATAAGCACTTTCCCACCCCTTCCCACTGATATACATGCACGGATCTCATGGATCCGTGCATGCCTATCCAATCACGAATAAAAAAAAAAGGTCTGTTTTTTTTTAGCACTTTTTTACGAGTTGTAATTTTTCACGGCAGTGTTTGTTTGTTTTTTGCTTTGCACTTCTTAGTAAATGACCGAGATTCATACTTAAACAGCCGCGTTTTGACCGATGGTGTATTCATTCGTAATTTTTTACTTGGACTTGCAAAAAATTACGAATGCCCTCATCTCTGCCGTGATTAGTGTTTAGTAAATTACCGAGATGACACTTTGATGAAAAAACGGCATCTCGGTCAAAATCGGGAGCTTAGTAAATTTCCCCCATTATGGGTAGAAATTGCATGCGGGGAAAAAGAAATAAAAAAGTTAGTATTGGGTGTATGCTATAGGCCGCCTGGTATCAACGCATCTGATGATGAATTGTTACTAAAGCAAATTGAAAGAGCAGCAGGAGTAGGAGACATAGTAGTGATGGGAGATTTTAACTATCCAGAGATAAACTGGAAAAACGATTCATGTGATACTGCTAGGGGCAATATGTTTTTAAACACTAAATGATAACTACTTAGTCCAACTAATTGAGGAACCAACTAGGTACAATGCAATCTTTGACCTGGTATTAACAAACAATCAGGATTTGATATCGGGTATTATAGTAGGGGAACCCATAGGAAACAGCGACCACAATATGGTCACATTCAATATCAGTTTCTACAAACAGCCCTATACTGGCTCAACTAGGACTTTAAACTTTAGCAAAGCAAATTTTTAAAAGATGAGGGTATTTTTCAGGGATATTGAATGGGAAGGTTTGTTTTTAGGAAAAAATACTACGGAGAAATGGGAGGTACTAAAATTCCTGCTAGCTAAAAATTAGAGATGAGCGCCGGAAATTTTTCGGGTTTTGTGTTTTGGTTTTGGGTTCGGTTCCGCGGCCGTGTTTTGGGTTCGACCGCGTTTTGGCAAAACCTCACCGAATTTTTTTTGTCGGATTCGGGTGTGTTTTGGATTCGGGTGTTTTTTTCAAAAAACCCTAAAAAACAGCTTAAATCATAGAATTTGGGGGTCATTTTGATCCCAAAGTATTATTAACCTCAAAAAACATAATTTACACTCATTTTCAGCCTATTCTGAACACATCACACCTCACAATATTATTTTTAGTCCTAAAATTTGCACCGAGGTCGCTGTGTGAGTAAGATAAGCGACCCTAGTGGCCGACACAAACACCGGGCCCATCTAGGAGTGGCACTGCAGTGTCACGCAGGATGTCCCTTCCAAAAAACCCTCCCCAAACAGCACATGACGCAAAGAAAAAAAGAGGCGCAATGAGGTAGCTGTGTGAGTAAGATTAGCGACCCTAGTGGCCGACACAAACACCGGGCCCATCTAGGAGTGGCACTGCAGTGTCACGCAGGATGTCCCTTCCAAAAAACCCTCCCCAAACAGCACATGACGCAAAGAAAAAAAGAGGCGCAATGAGGTAGCTGACTGTGTGAGAAAGATAAGCGACCCTAGTGGCCGACACAAACACCGGGCCCATCTAGGAGTGGCACTGCAGTGTCACGCAGGATGTCCCTTCCAAAAAACCCTCCCCAAACAGCACATGACGCAAAGAAAAAAAGAGGCGCAATGAGGTAGCTGTGTGAGTAAGATTAGCGACCCTAGTGGCCGACACAAACACCGGGCCCATCTAGGAGTGGCACTGCAGTGTCACGCAGGATGTCCCTTCCAAAAAACCCTCCCCAAACAGCACATGACGCAAAGAAAAAAAGAGGCGCAATGAGGTAGCTGACTGTGTGAGAAAGATAAGCGACCCTAGTGACCGACACAAACACCGGGCCCATCTAGGAGTGGCACTGCAGTGTCACGCAGGATGTCCCTTCCAAAAAACCCTCCCCAAACAGCACATGACGCAAAGAAAAAAAGAGGCGCAATGAGGTAGCTGTGTGAGAAAGATAAGCGACCCTAGTGGCCGACACAAACACCGGGCCCATCTAGGAGTGGCACTGCAGTGTCACGCAGGATGTCCCGTCCAAAAAACCCTCCCCAAACAGCACATGACGCAAAGAAAAATAAAAGAAAAAAGAGGTGCAAGATGGAATTGTCCTTGGGCCCTTCCCACCCACCCTTATGTTGTATAAACAAAACAGGACATGCACACTTTAACCAACCCATCATTTCAGTGACAGGGTCTGCCACACGACTGTGACTGAAATGACGGGTTGGTTTGGACCCCCACCAAAAAAGAAGCAATTAATCTCTCCTTGCACAAACTGGCTCTACAGAGGCAAGATGTCCACCTCATCATCATCCTCCGATATATCACCGTGTACATCCCCCTCCTCACAGATTATCAATTCGTCCCCACTGGAATCCACCATGTCAGCTCCCTGTGTACTTTGTGGAGGCAATTGCTGCTGGTCAATGTCTCCGCGGAGGAATTGATTATAATTCATTTTAATGAACATCATCTTCTCCACATTTTCTGGATGTAACCTCGTACGCCGATTGCTGACAAGGTGAGCGGCGGCACTAAACACTCTTTCGGAGTACACACTTGTGGGAGGGCAACTTAGGTAGAATAAAGCCAGTTTGTGCAAGGGCCTCCAAATTGCCTCTTTTTCCTGCCAGTATAAGTACGGACTGTGTGACGTGCCTACTTGGATGCGGTCACTCATATAATCCTCCACCATTCTATCAATGGTGATAGAATCATATGCAGTGACAGTAGACGACATGTCCGTAATGGTTGTCAGGTCCTTCAGTCCGGACCAGATGTCAGCATCAGCAGTCGCTCCAGACTGCCCTGCATCACCGCCAGCGGGTGGGCTCGGAATTCTGAGCCTTTTCCTCGCACCCCCAGTTGCGGGAGAATGTGAAGGAGGAGATGTTGACAGGTCGCGTTCCGCTTGACTTGACAATTTTCTCACCAGCAGGTCTTTGAAACCCAGCAGACTTGTGTGCGCCGGAAAGAGAGATCCAAGGTAGGTTTTAAATCTAGGATCGAGCACGGTGGCCAAAATGTAGTGCTCTGATTTCAACAGATTGACCACCCGTGAATCCTTGTTAAGCGAATTAAGGGCTCCATCCACAAGTCCCACATGCCTAGCGGAATCGCTCTGTCTTAGCTCCTCCTTCAATGTCTCCAGCTTCTTCTGCAAAAGCCTGATGAGGGGAATGACCTGACTCAGGCTGGCAGTGTCTGAACTGACTTCACGTGTGGCAAGTTCAAAAGGTTGCAGAACCTTGCACAACGTTGAAATCATTCTCCACTGCGCTTGAGACAGGTGCATTCCACCTCCTATATCGTGGTCAGTTGTATAGGCTTGAATGGCCTTTTGCTGCTCCTCCAACCTCTGAAGCATATAGAGGGTTGAATTCCACCTCGTTACCACCTCCTGCTTCAGATGATGGCAGGGCAGGTTCAGGCGTTTTTGGTGGTGCTCCAGTCTTCTGTACGTGCTGCCTGTACGCCGAAAGTGTCCCGCAATTTTTCTGGCCACCGACAGCATCTCTTGCACGCCCCTGTCGTTTTTTAAAAAATTCTGCACCACCAAATTCAAGGTATGTGCAAAACATGGGACGTGCTGGAATTTGCCCAGATGTAATGCACGCACAATATTGCTGGCGTTGTCCGATGCCACAAATCCACAGGAGAGTCCAATTGGGGTAAGCCATTCCGCGATGATCTTCCTCAGTTGCCGTAAGAGGTTTTCAGCTGTGTGCGTATTCTGGAAACCGGTGATACAAAGCGTAGCCTGCCTAGGAACGAGTTGGCGTTTGTGAGATGCTGCTACTGGTGCCGCCGCTGCTGTTCTTGCGGCGGGAGTCCATACATCTACCCAGTGGGCTGTCACAGTCATATAGTCCTGACCCTGCCCTGCTCCACTTGTCCACATGTCCGTGGTTAAGTGGACATTGGGTACAGCTGCATTTTTTAGGACACTGGTGACTCTTTTTCTGAGGTCTGTGTACATTTTCGGTATCGCAACCCTAGAGAAATGGAACCTAGATGGTATTTGGTACCGGGGACACAGTACCTCCAACAAGTCTTTAGTTGGCTCTGCAGTAATGATGGATACCGGAACCACGTTTCTCACCACCCAGGATGTCAAGGCCTCAGTTATCCGCTTTGCAGTAGGATGACTGCTGTGATATTTAATCTTCCTCGCAAATGACTGTTGGACAGTCAATTGCTTGGTGGAAGTAGTAAAAGTGGTCTTACGACTTCCTCTCTGGGATGACCATCGACTCCCAGCAGCAACAACAGCAGCGCCAGCAGCAGTAGGCGTTACACGCAAGGATGCATCGGAGGAATCCCAGGCAGGAGAGGAATCGTCAGAATTGCCAGTGACATGGCCTGCAGGACTATTGGCATTCCTGGGGAAGGAGGAAATTGACACTGAGGGAGTTGGTGGGGTGGTTTGCGTGAGCTTGGTTACAAGAGGAAGGGATTTACTGGTCAGTGGAGTGCTTCCGCTGTCACCCAAAGTTTTTGAACTTGTCACTGACTTATTATGAATGCGCTGCAGGTGACGTATAAGGGAGGATGTTCCGAGGTGGTTAACGTCCTTACCCCTACTTATTACAGCTTGACAAAGGGAACACACGGCTTGACACCTGTTGTCCGCATTTCTGGTGAAATACCTCCACACCGAAGAGCTGATTTTTTTGGTATTTTCACCTGGCATGTCAACGGCCATATTCGTCCCACGGACAACAGGTGTCTCCCCGGGTGCCTGACTTAAACAAACCACCTCACCATCAGAATCCTCCTTGTCAATTTCCTCCCCAGCGCCAGCAACACCCATATCCTCCTCATCCTGGTGGACTTCAACACTGACATCTTCAATCTCACTATCAGGAACTGGACTGCGGGTGCTCCTTCCAGCACTTGCAGGGGGCGTGCAAATGGTGGAAGGCGCATGCTCTTCACATCCAGTGTTGGGAAGGTCAGGCATCGCAACCGACACAATTGGACTCTCCTTGTGGATTTGGGATTTCGAAGAACGCACAGTTCTTTGCTGTGCTTTTGCCAGCTTGAGTCGTTTCATTTTTCTAGCGAGAGGCTGAGTGCTTCCATCCTCATGTGAAGCTGAACCACTAGCCATGAACATAGGCCAGGGCCTCAGCCGTTCCTTGCCACTCCGTGTGGTAAATGGCATATTGGCAAGTTTACGCTTCTCCTCCGACAATTTTAGTTTAGGTTTTGGAGTCCTTTTTTTTCTGATATTTGGTGTTTTGGATTTGACATGCTCTGTACTATGACATTGGGCATCGGCCTTGGCAGACGACGTTGCTGGCATTTCATCGTCTCGGCCATGACTAGTGGCAGCAGCTTCAGCACGAGGTGGAAGTGGATCTTGATCTTTCCCTAATTTTGGAACCTCAACTTTTTTGTTCTCCATATTTTATAGGCAGAACTAAAAGGCACCTCAGGTAAACAATGGAGATGGATGGATTGGATACTAGTATACAATTATGGACGGACTGCCACGGTTAGGTGGTATAAAATAACCACGGTTAGGTGGTATATATTATAATAATAATACAATTATGGATGGACGGACTGCCTGCCGACTGCCGACACAGAGGTAGCCACAGCCGTGAACTACCGCACTGTACACTGGTTGATAAAGAGATAGTAGTATACTCGTAACAACTAGTATGACACTATGACGACGGTATAAAGAAAGAAAAAAAAATACCACAGTTAGGTGGTATATATTATAATAATAATACAATTATGGATGGACGGACTGCCTGCCGACTGCCGACACAGAGGTAGCCACAGCCGTGAACTACCGCACTGTACACTGGTTGATAAAGAGATAGTAGTATACTCGTAACAACTAGTATGACACTATGACGACGGTATAAAGAATGAAAAAAAAACCACGGTTAGGTGGTATATATTATAATAATAATACAATTATGGATGGACGGACTGCCTGCCGACTGCCGACACAGAGGTAGCCACAGCCGTGAACTACCGCACTGTACACTGGTTGATAAAGAGATAGTAGTATACTCGTAACAACTAGTATGACACTATGACGACGGTATAAAGAAAGAAAAAAAAATACCACAGTTAGGTGGTATATATTATAATAATAATACAATTATGGATGGACGGACTGCCTGCCGACTGCCGACACAGAGGTAGCCACAGCCGTGAACTACCGCACTGTACACTGGTTGATAAAGAGATAGTAGTATACTCGTAACAACTAGTATGACACTATGACGACGGTATAAAGAAAGAAAAAAAAATACCACAGTTAGGTGGTATATATTATAATAATAATACAATTATGGATGGACGGACTGCCTGCCGACTGCCGACACAGAGGTAGCCACAGCCGTGAACTACCGCACTGTACACTGGTTGATAAAGAGATAGTAGTATACTCGTAACAACTAGTATGACACTATGATGACGGTATAAAGAAAGAAAAAAAAATACCACAGTTAGGTGGTATATATTATAATAATAATACAATTATGGATGGACGGACTGCCTGCCGACTGCCGACACAGAGGTAGCCACAGCCGTGAACTACCGCACTGTACACTGGTTGATAAAGAGATAGTAGTATACTCGTAACAACTAGTATGACACTATGACGACGGTATAAAGAATGAAAAAAAAATACCACAGTTAGGTGGTATATATTATAATAATAATACAATTATGGATGGACGGACTGCCTGCCGACTGCCGACACAGAGGTAGCCACAGCCGTGAACTACCGCACTGTACACTGGTTGATAAAGAGATAGTAGTATACTCGTAACAACTAGTATGACACTATGACGACGGTATAAAGAATGAAAAAAAAACCACGGTTAGGTGGTATATATTATAATAATAATACAATTATGGACGGACTGCCTGCCGACTGCCGACACAGAGGTAGCCACAGCCGTGAACTACCGCACTGTACACTGGTTGATAAAGAGATAGTAGTATACTCGTAACAACTAGTATGACACTATGACGACGGTATAAAGAATGAAAAAAAAAACACGGTTAGGTGGTATATATTATAATAATAATACAATTATGGATGGACGGACTGCCTGCCGACTGCCGACACAGAGGTAGCCACAGCCGTGAACTACCGCACTGTACACTGGTTGATAAAGAGATAGTAGTATACTCGTAACAACTAGTATGACACTATGACGACGGTATAAAGAATGAAAAAAAAACCACGGTTAGGTGGTATATATTATAATAATAATACAATTATGGATGGACGGACTGCCTGCCGACTGCCGACACAGAGGTAGCCACAGCCGTGAACTACCGCACTGTACACTGGTTGATAAAGAGATAGTAGTATACTCGTAACAACTAGTATGACACTATGACGACGGTATAAAGAAAGAAAAAAAAATACCACGGTTAGGTGGTATATATTGTAATACAATTATGGATGGACGGACTGCCTGCCGAGTTCCGACTGCCGACACAGAGGTAGCCACAGCCGTGAACTACCGCACTGTACTGTGTCTGCTGCTAATATAGACTGGTTGATAAAGAGATAGTATACAATACATACAACAATATACTACTATACTGGTGGTCAGGCACTGGTCACCACTAGTCACACTGGCAGTGGCACTCCTGCAGCAAAAGTGTGCACTGTTTAATTTTAAATTAATATAATATTATGTACTCCTGGGGGCTCCTGCTATAACAACCTGCAGTGCTCCCCAGTCTCCCCCACAATTATTATAAGCTTTGCCTTTTATACATTGATGTGCAGCACACTGGGCTGAGCTGAGTGCACACAGACTGAGTCACACTGTGTGACTGGCTGCTGCTGTGTATCGTTTTTTTTCAGGCAGAGAACGGATATAGCAGAGAACGGATATATTATATTAAAATAAATAAAAGTTAACTAACAACAACTGCACTGGTCACTGTGGTAAACTCTGTCTGACTCTGCACAATCTCTCTCTCTCTTCTAATCTAATTTCTAATGGAGAGGACGCCAGCCACGTCCTCTCCCTATCAATCTCAATGCACGTGTGAAAATGGCGGCGACGCGCGGCTCCTTATATAGAATCCGAGTCTCGCGAGAATCCGACAGCGTCATGATGACGTTCGGGCGCGCTCGGGTTAACCGAGCAAGGCGGGAGGATCCGAGTCTGCTCGGACCCGTGAAAAAAACATGAAGTTCGTGCGGGTTCGGTTTCAGAGAAACCGAACCCGCTCATCTCTACTAAAAATACACTCAAATATATTCCTATGAGTAGCAAAAAAGGGAATAAAAATCATAAACCGATGTGGCTTAACAAAAAGATTAAGGAACTTATGGGCAAGAAAAGGCGAGCATTTAAAAAATACAAATCTGACGGGGAAGCAGAGTCATTTCAGCACTATAAGGAATGTAACAAAAATTGCAAAAAGGAAATAAGAGTGGCTAAAGTAGAAACTGAAAAACTAGTAGCAAAGGAAAGCAAAGCGAATCCCAAAAAATTATTTAAATACATTAATAGCAAGAGATTAAAAAAGGAGAGTATAGGACCTTTAAAAGACAAGTTGGGAGTCTTAAGCAAAAATGATAATGACATAGCGGACACACTAAATGAGTTTTTTTCAACAGTATTCACTAGAGAGGACCCAATTCAGGGACTGACACACAATCTCAATAATGAGAATATCACACTGATAGGTACTTATTTAAGCGAGGAAGTAGTCTGTGACCGATTAAAACATTTAAAGATTAATAAATCACCAGGGCCCGATGGTATTCATCCAAGGGTTCTAATGGAGCTTCACTCTGAACTGGCAAAACCGCTATCTTTGATCTTTGAGGATTCAGTTATATCAGGTATGGTTCCCAAAGACTGGCGTATAGCGGAAGTAGTGCCTATATTCAAAAAGGGAAGTAAAGCTGAACCAGGTAATTATAGACCAGTTAGTCTTACATCTATAGTGGGGAAAGTATTGGAAGGTATTCTAAGAGATAGTATTCAGAAGTTCCTTGAAACCAATAAGGTCATTAAAAGGAATCAACATGGGTTTATGAAGGACAGATCCTGTCAAACTAACTTACTTGGCTTTTATGAAACAGTAAGCGCAAACCTAGATCAGGGTAAAGACGTGGATGTAATCTTTTTAGACTTTGCCAAAACGTTCGATACTGTACCACACATGAGACTTATCTACAAGCTACAAGAATCAGGGCTAGGAAGCACAATATGCACTTGGGTCAAGAACTGGTTAGATAATAGGAAGCAGCGCGTTGTGGTTAATGGATCTTTTTCAACTTGGACTGAAGTGCTAAGTGGTGTGCCGCAAGGCTCAGTATTAGGACCGCTATTGTTCAATATTTTCATTAACGACCTAACAGAAGGTCTAGAGAGCATGGTGTCAATTTTTGCAGATGATACCAAATTGTGTAAGGCTATAAATACAGAGGAGGATGCCGAGTCTCTTCAGAACGACTTAGTTAAATTAGAAGCATGGGCAGCCAAATGGAGAATGCGCTTCAACACAGACAAGTGTAAGGTAATGCACTGTGGTAACAAGAACAAAAATTACACCTACCTACTAAATGGGGTAAAATTAGGGGATTCTGTACTGGAAAATGACTTAGGTGTCCTCATAGATAGCAAGCTAAGCAGTAGTACCCAAAGTAGGACTGCAGCAAAGAAGGCTAATAAGATATTAGCATGCATAAAACGGGGTATTGATGCTAGGGACGAGAGTATTATACTCCCGTTATATAAATCACTAGTGAGGCCACACCTTGAATACTGTGTACAATTCTGGGCACCATACTACAAAAAGGATATCCTTGAGCTTGAAAAGGTACAGAGGAGGGCGACCAAACTAATTAAGGGCATGGAGACGATGGAATACAAGGAAAGGCTTGAAAGACTAGGCATGTTTACATTGGAAAAGCGGAGACTAAGAGTGTTATGATTCCAGTACTCCTGACCGGAGGAGATCTCATAGCAATGGCCAGAGTACTGGAAGGGAATGCTGGTTACGGGAGCTGGAAAGACTAGTTGCCCCTGGCGCCCTAACTCTATTGTCTCACCCGTGCTATCGGAAATCCCTTGCGAGACTATGGTTTCTTGAGCCCCTGGCAGCCACGTTTGAAAGGCGGATTATGTCTGCCCAACTCCGGTGCCCCCCCGTCTTAGTGAGAGACAAAGGGAAATCCGAGGCAGGATGATGACAAGAGGACCTCTGACTGACAACAGGCCAAGGGCAAAAAGCTAACTAACCAAACCAGAAGTATGCACGGAAAACCCGCCAGATAAAAGGACAACCAAAATCCACTAGTGCGTTACTCCTACCCAGCACCGCTGGATACCAGAGTGGATCTGTGGGAGCGGAATCCTCCGCAAAAGCTCCGAAACACAAATAATAAATAATAAGTAATAAAGCGGCCAAGCCGCAACACACGGCTACGCCGTGACTCACGAACACCACTGGATGTTTAAAGGTGCTCAGTCAGGACTCCAGGAACAGATGACAACTTCCGAGTACAGGACAACTGAGGACAGGAACGACCGGGTACAGCAGGACTGGAAACACTCTCAGCAAACAGATACAGCATGCAGGAAGCTATTACCGGCGTCTGTGAGAAGCCCTGGGAGTGTACTTAACAGGGAGTCCTCCAATCAGCTGTTTAGAGGCTGATTGGACTAAATGCCGTGCAGCTGCCTTGCTGCACGGCCAGGAAACAGGTGCCCTTATAAATTTAAATGGACCCAGCAACGGGGAACGCGGTCCGCCTGTGGCGTCCCCGTTGCTAGGGTCCGTGCGGCTCCGTGCGCCCGGCATCTAGCGTTGCCAGGGAGCCGGCGGCTGTACGCGCACGGCGTCCCTGGTTGCTAGGCGCCGGGCCGCACCGACGAGCGGACCCCGGCGCCTAACAGTACCCCCCCCTTGAGGAGGGGTCAAGGAACCCCTAAAGCCAGGTTTCCGTGAAAATGCCCTCTTGAGCATCGGGGCATGGAGATCCTTATCCAGGACCCAAGACCTTTCCTCTGGACCATAGCCTTTCCAGTGCACCAGAAAATAAAGCCGACCCCGGGACAATTTGGAATCGAGAACCTTCTCCACCAAGAACTCCTGATGTCCCTGTACATCTACTGGTGATTTCCCCTGAGAGATCTTCCGAGGAAATCTACTGGAAGAAACGTATGGTTTCAACAGGGAGCAATGGAACGTATTTCCGATCCGGAGAGCTCTTGGTAAACGTAACCGGAAAGCAACTGGATTGATTTTTTTAATAATATGAAATGGTCCAATAAATTTGGGGCCCAATCTAGCTGAGGTTTGTCGAAGTCTAATGTTACGAGTCGACAACCATACCCTGTCTCCCACCTTAAAAGTGCAAGGACGCCGGAGCCTGTCAGAAAAATTTTTCTCTCGAAATGCCGCTGACTCTGAGATGAGAGGTTAAGGTTAGCGAGGAAACAGAAGAATGTTGAAAAAAAGAATTAGCTCTGGGGTGAAAACCAAAAACTGAAAAGAATGGAGACACATTAGTGGAGGAATGACAAGAATTGTTGTAAGCAAACTCCGCCAAAGGAAGAAACTCGGACCAATCATTCTGGAGTTTGGCTGAGTACAAACGCAAATACTGTTTTAATGATTGATTAACTCGCTCGGTCTTCCCGTTGGATTGGGGATGGTAGTCGGATGTTAAAGACAATTTCATCTTTAATGAGGCACAAAAAGACTTCCAGAATTGTGCAATGAATTGTGGACCCCGATCAGAAACAATATCAGTGGGCAACCCATGAAGTCTGAAAACATGGCAGAGAAACAAAACAACCAATCCCTGGGCAGATGGCAGTCGGGGAAGAGCAATGAAATGGGCCATCTTGCTAAAACGGTCCACTACCACCCATATGACTCGGAATCCGGCTGACAGAGGAAGGTCTACCACAAAATCCATGGAAATATGAGACCATGGCCTGAGAGGAACATTTAAGGGCATAAGTTGCCTGATAGGCATGGAACGGGGAACCTTATGCTGTGCACAGACCTGACAAGAAAAAACAAACTCCTTAATGTCTTTAGAAAGACCAGGCCACCATACTGAGCGGGAGACTAATTCCAAAGTCTTAGAGATCCCCGGATGCCCGGCAACTTTGCTATCATGAAACTCAGTCAAAACAGTAGCTCTCAAAAACTCAGGGACATAAAGACGACCAGCAGGAGTATTTCCAGGAGCTTGATGTTGAAGCTGCTTTAACTGGGTAAATAAATCTTGTGTGAGGCCTGCCCAAATGACTGAAGATGGAAGTATGGGAGTAACAGGACTGTTATTATGAACTGGAAGAAAACTGCGTGACAGGGCATCCGCCTTGGTATTCTTGGAACCTGGCCTAAAAGTGATAATAAACTTGAAACGAGTAAAAAATAAAGCCCAACGAGCCTGCCGGGCATTCAGCCGCTTAGCTGATTCGATGTACTGAAGATTTTTGCGGTCAGTCAATACTGAAATGGTATGTGTTGCTCCCTCAAGCCAATGCCTCCACTCCTCGAAAGCCCATTTAATAGCCAGTAACTCCCGGTTACCAACATCGTAGTTGGATTCAGCGGATGAGAATTTCCTGGACATAAAGGCACAAGGATGTAGTTCCAGAGAGTCCGGATCCTTCTGAGATAGGATAGCCCCCACTCCAACCTCCGAGGCATCAACCTCAACAATGAAGGGCAATTCTGGGTTGGGATGTCTGAGGACTGGAGCTGAGACAAAAGCTTGTTTCAAGGCCTGAAAGGATAACTCAGCTTCACGTGACCAGTTGGTAGGATCCGCTCCCTTCTTAGTCAGTGCCACAATGGGAGCAACCAGGTCGGAAAAAGAATGAATAAATCTTCTATAATAATTCGCAAACCCTAAAAAGCGCTGAATTGCTTTTAAGTTGGTGGGTTGCGCCCAACTAAGGATGGCTTGGAGCTTCTTCGGTTCCATACAGAATCCCCGAGGGGAAATAATGTACCCTAAAAAGGATACCTCCGTGACATGAAACTCACACTTCTCCAGCTTGGCATATAGATGATTTTCACGTAATTTTTGAAGAACCTGACGCACCTGGGTAACATGTTGTTCAATTGAATCAGAATAGATCAGGATGTCGTCTAAGTAAACGACCACTAATCTTCCTAGAAAATCACGGAGCACATCGTTAATGAGATCCTGGAAAACTGCCGGAGCGTTAGACAAGCCGAACGGCATCACCAGATACTCGTAGTGACCCGACTGAGTACTGAAAGCCGTCTACCACTCATCTCCCGACTTGATTCGAATGAGGTTATACGCTCCCCTCAGGTCAATTTTAGAAAAAATCACAGCAGAACACAGCTGATCAAAGAGGACAGAAATCAGCGGCAGAGGGTAAGTATTTTTAACTGAGATCTTATTCAGGGCTCTAAAGTCAATGCAAGGTCTGAGTGATCCATCTTTTTTCTCCACAAAGAAGAAGCCTGCACTTAAAGGGGATTTAGATGGCCTGATAAATCCTTTCCCTAGGCTCTCCTTAACATACTCATTCATGGCCGCAGTTTCTGGCCCGGATAATGCATATAACCTTCCCTTTGGCAATGTGGCACCAGGAATTAGCTCAATAGCACAATCATAAGGCCGATGGGGAGGCAGAATGTCTGCATTGCCCTTGGAAAACACATCAACAAAGTCCTGGTATTCCACGGGAATGAGTTCGGGAATGGCAGCAGCTATTCTGACGGGAAACGTAATACATTCCTTATTACAGATGGTACCCCATTGTGAAATCTCCCCCGACTGCCAATCAATGATGGGATTATGAAAGGCCAGCCAAGGGTGACCCAGAACCACTGGAACTGCTGGGCAATGGGTAAGGAAAAACTCGATCTTTTCGGAATGAAGAGCTCCTACCGTAAGTAGTACAGGGGGTGTACAGAGGGAAATAACCCCATTGGACAAGGGACTCCCATCTAAACCATGCATGGTGATACACCTACCCAAGGCTAACTGAGGAATACCTAAGGCCTTGGCCCACGTTAAGTCCATAAAGTTCCCTGCAGCTCCACTGTCAACAAAAGCCGACACCGAAGAACTGAGGCTGCCAAAGGAAACTTTAGCTGGGACTAAAAGGGAGTTATTCGAGGAGATAAGCTGCAGACCAAAGTGAACCCCTTCACAATTCACTTGGTCGAGGCGTTTTCCCGACTTGTTCGGACAATTACGGGCAAAATGTCCCTTACCCCCACAGTACAAACAAAGACCAGAGTTTTGCCTTCTGGCTCTTTCTTCTGGAGACAGCCGGGAGAGACCCATCTGCATGGGCTCCTCTAAGTCCTCAGGAATGGAAAATACACATGGAGTAGACCTGACAGGTGCTCTTTTTTCAGCCCTCCGCTCTCTGAGACGACGATCAATCTTAATAGAAAGCTCCATGAGTTTATCGAGAGTCTCAGGAGCGGGATACTGAAGGAGACTGTCTTTTATAGACTCTGATAAGCCGATGCGAAACTGCGCAGGGCTGGGTCATTCCAGCCACAGTCGTTCGAACAACGGCGAAACTCTGTACAAAAAACCTCTGCAGGATTTCTACCCTGTCTGAGAGCGCGTAACTGACTCTCAGCGGATGCCTCTCTATCAGGGTCATCATACAAAAGCCCTAAAGACCCAAAAAAGGCGTCTACTGACAACAACGCCGGATCCTCTGCTTTTAAACCGAATGCCCAGGTCTGAGGATCCCGCTGGAGCAAAGAAATAATAATTCCGACCCGCTGAGATTCAGTACCTGAGGAGATCGGTCTTAAACGAAAATAAAGTTTACAGGATTTTTTAAAATTAAAAAACTCCTTCCTATCACCAGAAAAACGGTCAGGCAAGTGCATTTTTGGTTCAGGGACTACCCTCGGGGAAGTTCGTAAAAGATCTTCCTGCGACTTCACCCGAAGGGAAAGATCCTGAAACATCTGAGTAAGTTCTTGAATCTGGCTGACTAGGAGCTGACCAGGATTTGGCCCTAAACCTGTGGGATTCATGAGGCCGATAACTCTTACAAAACTGAATACGTAAAAAATTAAACCCTGTTTAATTTTAAGTTTTTTGGTTTGGCCGGTAATAATGTTATGATTCCAGTACTCCTGACCGGAGGAGATCTCATAGCAATGGCCAGAGTACTGGAAGGGAATGCTGGTTACGGGTGCTGGAAAGACTAGTTGCCCCTGGCGCCCTAACTCTATTGTCTCACCCGTGCTATCGGAAATCCCTTGCGAGACTATGGTTTCTTGAGCCCCTGGCAGCCACGTTTGAAAGGCGGATTATGTCTGCCCAACTCCGGTGCCCCCCGGTCTTAGTGAGAGACAAAGGGAAATCCGAGGCAGGATGATGACAAGAGGACCTCTGACTGACAACAGGCCAGGGGCAACAAGCTAACTAACCAAACCAGAAGTATGCGCGGAAAACCCGCCAGATAAAAGGACAACCAAAATCCACTAGTCCGTTACTCCTACCCAGCACCGCTGGATACCAGAGTGGATCTGTGGGAGCGGAATCCTCCGCAAAAGCTCCGAAACACAAATAATAAATAATAAGTAATAAAGCGGCCAAGCCGCAACACACGGCTACGCCGTGACTCACGAACACCACTGGATGTTTAAAGGTGCTCAGTCAGGACTCCAGGAACAGATGACAACTTCCGAGTACAGGACAACTGAGGACAGGAACGACCGGGTACAGCAGGACTGGAAACACTCTCAGCAAACAGATACAGCATGCAGGAAGCTATTACCGGCGTCTGTGAGAAGCCCTGGGAGTGTACTTAACAGGGAGTCCTCCAATCAGCTGTTTAGAGGCTGATTGGACTAAATGCCGTGCAGCTGCCTTGCTGCACGGCCAGGAAACAGGTGCCCTTATAAATTTAAATGGACCCAGCAACGGGGAACTCGGTCCGCCAGTGGCGTCCCCGTTGCTAGGGTCCGTGCGGCTCCGTGCGCTCGGCGTCTAGCGTTGCCAGGGAGCCGGCGGCTGTACGCGCACGGCGTCCCTGGTTGCTAGGCGCCGGGCCGCACCGACGAGCGGACCCCGGCGCCTAACAAAGAGGGGATATGATCAACATCTACAAATATATAAGGGGACAATACACAGAGCTTGGGAGGGACCTGTTTTTGGTTAGATCAACACAGAGGACTCGTGGACACTCGCTCAGGTTAGAGGAGAGGAGATTCCGCACAATACGGCGTAAAGGCTTTTTCACGGTAAGGACAATACGTGTTTGGAATTCCCTGCCCGAGGGAGTTGTAATGGCGGAATCTGTCAACACCTTTAAGAATGGGTTAGATAAATTCCTATTGGAAAAGGATATCCAGGGGTATGGTGCATAGTCATGCATTATAGTTACTATAAATAGGGATAAAATGCAATGGCTGACAGCAGCATCAGTCAGAAATTTTAGTCAAATCATCATGCATAGGACACCACAAATAGGTTGAACTTGATGGACAATTGTCTTTTTTCAACCTCAGATACTAGGTAACTATGTAACTATGTACTGCTATATATAGTATACTGGTGGACACTGTCAGCAAACTGCTAAACTAGTCTAAAATGCACCACAGGTATAGAATGTAGATGGATAGTATACTTAATGGATGACGAGTGACGACACAGAGGTAGGTACAGCAGTGGCCTACCATACTGCTATATATAGTATACTGGTGGACACTGTCAGCAAACTGCTAAACTAGTCTAAATTGCACCACAGGTATACAATGTAGATGTATAGTATACTTAATGGATGACGAGTGACGACACAGAGGTAGGTACAGCAGTGGCCTACCGTACTGCTATATATAGTATACTGGTGGACACTGTCAGAAAAACTGCTAAACTAGTCTAAAATGCACCACAGGTATAGAATGTAGATGGATAGTATACTTAATGGATGACGAGTGACGACACAGAGGTAGGTACAGCAGTGCACTCTGCACTGTACTCCTCCTATATAATATTAATTATACTGGTGGTCCTCAGTCCCCACAATAAAGCAGCACACTGTGAGCACAGATATGGAGTGTTTTTCAGGCAGACAACGTATACTGGTGGTCACTGTCAGCAAAACTCTGCACTGTACTCCTGCTATAGCTGCTCCCCAGTCCCCACAATTAAGCAGTGTGAGCACTCAGCACAGATATATCATGCAGCACACTGAGCACAGATATGGTATGGAGCGTTTTTTTCAGGCAGAGAACGGATAAAAAAAACTGGTGGTCACTTATCAGCAAAACTCTGCACTGTACTCCTAACAGCTGCTCCCCAATCCTCCCCACAATTAAGCAATAAAAAACAAACAAGAATCAACTGTCTTCTACAATAAACGGAGAGGACGCCAGCCACGTCCTCTCCCTATCATCTCCAATGCACGAGTGAAAATGGCGGCGACGCGCGGTTGCTTATATAGAATCCGAATCTCGTGAGAATCCGACAGCGGGATGATGACGTTCGGGCGCGCTCGGGTTAACCGAGCCATACGGGAGAATCCGAGTATGGCTCGGACCCGTGTAAAAAGCTAAAGTTCGGGGGGGTTCGGTTTCTCGGAAACCGAACCCGCTCATCACTAATATCGTTAAGTATGAAAAACGAAAAAAAGGAAATTTTTTGGAAAAACTCATGTCGACCTTTTGACATGTCGACCTAGAACATGTTGACCTAGAAACCCTGTCGACCTTCAAACCCTGTCGACCTAGTGACTGTCGACCTAAACATTGTCAACCTAGACACTGTCGATCTTCAGATTCGATCCAGTTTGATCCTTTATATAGCGTTTATGTAAACTATGGGGGTGATTCCGAGTTGTTCGCTCGCTAGCTGCTTTTAGCAGCATTGCACACGCTAAGCCGCCGCCCTCTGGGAGTGTATTTTAGCTTAGCAGAATTGCGAACGAAAGATTAGCAGAATTGCGAATAGAAATTTCTTAGCAGTTTCTGAGTAGCTCCAGACTTACTCACACATAATGATCAGTTCAGTCAGTTTCGTTCCTGGTTTGACGTCACACACACGCCCAGCGTTCGGCCAGCCACTCCCCCGTTTCTCCAGATACTCCCGCGTTTTTCCGCACATTCCCAGAAAACGGTCAGTTTCCGCCCAGAAACACCCACTTCCTGTCAATCACACTACGATCAGCAGAACGATCAAAAAAACTTAGTTACGCCGTAAGTAAAATACCAAACGTTTGTGCTAATTTCCTTGGCGCAGGCGCACTGCGTACATAGCGCATGCGCAGTTAGCGACTAATTGCTCCGTAGCAAAAAAAAAATAACGAGCGAACAACTCGGAATGACCCCCTATGTACCATGCTATCTTCAAACTCTCTTTCTCTCTTTTCTCTTTCTTTTTATTTGAAAACATATTGAAATACTGTATGATAACTTACAATGTGCAAATACTGAATAACAATTGAAGATCAGTTGTTAATGACAATATAATTTATTTAATACTGAAATGCGTGAAATCTTTCTTGAATAGGATTATCCTAATGCTTTTAAAGGTATATCATTGGTTATTAATTAAGAGAAGTTATTAAATGATAAAAACAGTAGTTTTGCTTTATGAATATGAGATTAAATTAAGAAGGAAACACTTCTATGCCCCCCACAGCCTCTCACTTCCCCTGTGTCCTTCAAGCAGCCTCTAACATAGTGCTTTCATTTTATATGGGCTCAACTGGCAGTTGCCCAAAGACCCCAGGAGTATAAAGGCCCTAGGCTAATAGCTGAGAGTCACTTTTTTCCAGGGGTACCAGATTTTTTGTAATCGCCCCTGGTAACTGTAGATATCTGACTTCAAAGCAGTGGTCCCCATCTGAGCTTGTTAATTGTTCTTCACCCAGATATCTCAAGTTCTGTCTGACTTAGAGCTTTTCTGATGGTACTTTCCAAAAGCTGGGACTCTCCCTTTTTGGAGGACACTGGCAGCATGTCTCTACTATGCCCAGAACCAGAGATATCAGCCTTCCAGCAGCTGGTCCCTGCTCCTGCTCCATATGCCTCATATGCAGTTTTATATTTTCGTTGGTGGATTGCTCTGGCTCCTGAACTCTGATCCCTAAGTCCCCAGTACCTCCTGAAAAAAAAGTAGGCCACTCCACTATCCACCCCTTCCCTGCATATTAAACACCCCCTACCACTCTGGAAGTTATGTACTGGGGCCCCTTTATTCAGCCCAATGCCCCCTTCTACAGTTTAGTATTCTCCCTCCCCATCTCTCACCATATGTGCAGTAAAGTAGTAATTAGCAGAAATTACTGCTCCAGGTCCTACTTACTGAGCGGGAGATAGAACACCCCATACCGCCAGCGGGACATCAAAGCTGCCCCTGATTGCACTCCACCCCTACCGCTGGAGGATGGGTAGGGGTCCCAGAGCATTGCTTTTCCCAGGGGCCTACACTGCTGTTAAGACAGACCTGCTCTAGCCATCAGTAGGTTTAGATTTGGTGCCTTTCCACCAGATGGTGCACTGGCTGGCAGCCATGGCGAGATAGTGTTGCTGTCATTTGGAATCTGGCACTGGTCACAAGCCACTTGGTTCTCACGGACCAGGAGACTATCAGTAGCCATCACTGCAGTCGATCCTGATTGACTGACAGTCCAGGAGCTCTGAGTGGTTCGCGGACAGATTCAAAATTACATTGTCACTGTCTTTCACATGGCTTCATCCTGGTGCACCAGCCATAGCCAGTTGGTAGCCAGGCACCAGATACATACCACTGCCACCCCCTTGGTGGCCCTGGCACTAATAATAATAATAATAATAATAATAATGTATACAGTAGAGTAATACTGTACTCAGTATATGTGAGGCAAGCCCTCAGCCTCTGGAGCTGCCTGGCAACCCTCCTAACAAGGTTGCTTCAGTGTCGCTGGCACAACCAGATGCTGCTTTCCCGGCTGACCCTGGCCAGGATCAAACATCTGGCTTTTTACATTTGCCCAACACTTCTCCATGTTACTGGCCAGGGGCATATACTGTAACTAAAATCTCTCTCCTTAATGAAAATCTCTTACTTACTGTAAGGGTGCTGTCTGGCCACCATTTTTACACAGTATATTAATACAATGTAGTATACACCAAAAATGGTGGAGATTAACAATACAGCAAAGATGCTAGAGGTTAACATAACAGAGGCCTAATTCAGACCTGAATGTAGCAGCAAATTTGTTAGCAGATGGGCAAAACCATGGTGGTCATTCCGAGTTGTTCGCTCGTTATTTTTTTTGTCGCATCGATGCGATAAGTCGCTAATGCGCATGCGCAATGTCCGCAGTGCGACTGCGCCAAGTAAATTTGCTATGCAGTTAGGTATTTTACTCACGGTTTTTTCTTCGTTCTGGTGATCGTAATGCGATTGACAGGAAGTGGGTGTTTCTGGGCAGAAACTGGCCGTTTTATGGGCGTGTGCGAAAAAACGCTACCGTTTCTGGAAAAAACGCGGGAGTGGCCGGAGAAACGGAGGAGTGTCTGGGCGAACGCTGGGTGTGTTTGTTACGTCAGACCAGGAACGACAAGCACTGAACTGATCGCACTGGCAGAGTAAGTCTCGAGCTACTCAGAAACTGCACAGAGAAGTCTTTTCGCAATATTGCGAATCTTTCGTTCGCAATTATAAGAAGCTAAGATTCACTCCCAGTAGGCGGCGGCTTAGCGTGTGCAAAGCTGCTAAAAGCAGCTTGCGAGCAAACAACTCGGAATGAGGGCCCATGTGTACTGCAGGTGGGGCAGATATAACGTGCAGAGAGAGTTAGATTTGGATGGGGTATATTGTTTCTGTGCAGGGTAAATACTGCCTGCTTTATTTTTACACTGCAATTTAGATTTCAGTTTGTACACACCCCACCCAAATCTAATTCTCTCTGCATATGTTATATATGTCCCACCCTTGCAGTGCACATGGGGGGTCATTCCGAGGTGATCGCACGCTAGCTACTTTTAGCAGCCGTGCAAACGCATTGTCGCCGCCCACTGGGGAGTGTATTTTCGCTTTGCAGAAGTGCAAAATCATTTTGTGCAAAACAAGACCAGCCCTGTAGTTACTCCTCGTGTGCGTTGATTCTAACGACGGAGGGACGTCTCATCACACACCCACCCAGCATTCGCCCAGCCACGCCTGCATTTTCACTGGCATGCCTGCGTTTGGAAGGCATGCTGTTCCTTGTAGTGCCAATGGGAGATCCTGGGGGTGGCTCCCGGGTAAGTTAGCTCTCTATTTGGAAGTGTTGTAGTAAAAGCCTTTATCATGAGGTGTACTGTGACAAATTACATGGCCCTATGTGGGCACTGCTATTATGTAGGTTAGGACTGCTGTATCAGAGAAGCCATGAAGTGGCCAGCAGCTAAACATGTGTTTGCAAACATTTGTGATGAATTCTCTGAATTTTATTACCAGATAGGTTCAGGGATTGTTACAGGTAATTATCAGTGTGCGGAAGGGAATTTGGGGGTTGGGGATTTGCACCCCCCTTCCTCTTTGTCTGTTGTTTGTCTGTGACCCCTCCCCCTTCCAGCACCTGATATATAATTACCTCCAGGTATGATTGAGCAGCTTCCTAATTGTTTGTCTGCTTGTGTGCATGAGGCATTGAATGGGAGCAGCATTTGGAAGGCATGCTGTTCCTTGTAGTGCCAATGGGAGATCCTGGGGGTGGCTCCCGGGTAAGTTAGCTCTCTATTTGGAAGTGTTTTAGTAAAAGCCTTTATCATGAGGCGTACTGTGACAAATTACATGGCCCTATGTGGGCACTGCTATTATGTAGGTTAGGACTGCTGTATCAGAGAAGCCATGAAGTGGCCAGCAGCTAAACATGTGTTTGCAAACATTTGTGACGAATTCTCTGAATTTTATTACCAGATAGGTTCAGGGATTGTTACAGGTAATTCTCAGTGTGCGGAAGGGAATTTGGGGGTTTGGGATTTGCACCCCCCTTCCTCTTTGTCTGTTGTTTGTCTGTGACCCCTCCCCCTTCCAGCACCTGATATATAATTACCTCCAGGTATGATTGAGCAGCTTCCTAATTGTTTGTCTGCTTGTGTGCATGAGGCACTGAATGGGAGCAGCATTTGGAAAGCATGCTGTTCCTTGTAGTGCCAATGGGAGATCCTGGGGGTGGCTCCCGGGTAAGTTAGCTCTGTATTTGGAAGTGTTTTAGTAAAAGCCATTATCATGAGGCGTACTGTGACAAATTACATGGCCCTATGTGGGCACTGCTATTATGTAGGTTAGGACTGCTGTATCAGAGAAGCCGTGAAGTGGCCAGCAGCTAAACATGTGTTTGCAAACATTTGTGACGAATTCTCTGAATTTTATTACCATATAGGTTCAGGGATTGTTACAGGTAATTCTCAGTGTGCGGAAGGGAATTTGGGGGTTGGGGATTTGCACCCCCCTTCCTCTTTGTCTGTTGTTTGTCTGTGACCCCTCCCCCTTCCAGCACCTGATATATAATTACCTCCAGTTATGATTGAGCTGCTTCCTAATTGTTTGTCTGCTTGTGTGCATGAGGCATTGAATGGGAGCAGCATTTGGAAGGCATGCTGTTCCTTGTAGTGCCAATGGGAGATCCTGGGGGTGGCTCCCGGGTAAGTTAGCTCTCTATTTGGAAGTGTTTTAGTAAAAGCCTTTATCATGAGGCGTACTGTGACAAATTACATTGCCCTATGTGGGCACTGCTATTATATAGGTTAGGACTGCTGTATCAGAGAAGCCGTGAAGTGGCCAGCAGCTAAACATGTGTTTGCAAACATTTGTGACGAATTCTCTGAATTTTATTACCAGATAGGTTCAGGGATTGTTACAGGTAATTCTCCGTGTGCGGAAGGGAATTTGGGGGTTGGGGATTTGCACCCCCCTTCCTCTTTGTCTGTTGTTTGTCTGTGACCCCTCCCCCTTCCAGCACCTGATTATATAATTACCTCCAGGTATGATTGAGCAGCTTCCTAATTGTTTGTCTGCTTGTGTGCATGAGGCATTGAATGGGAGCAGCATTTGGAAGGCATGCTGTTCCTTGTAGTGCCAATGGGAGATCCTGGGGGTGGCTCCCGGGTAAGTAAGCTCTCTATTTGGAAATGTTTTAGTAAAAGCATTTATCATGAGGCGTACTGTGACAAATTACATGGCCCTATGTGGGCACTGCTATTATGTAGGTTAGGACTGCTGTATCAGAGAAGCCGTGAAGTGGCCAGCAGCTAAACATGTGTTTGCAAACATTTGTGACGAATTCTCTGAATTTTATTACCAGATAGGTTCAGGGATTGTTACAGGTAATTCTCAGTGTGCGGAAGGGAATTTGGGGGTTGGGGATTTGCACCCCCCTTCCTCTTTGTCTGTTGTTTGTCTGTGACCCCTCCCCCTTCCAGCACCTGATATATAATTACCTCCAGGTATGATTGAGCAGCTTCCTAATTGTTTGTCTTCTTGTGTGCATGAGGCATTGAATGGGAGCAGCATTTGTAAGGCATGCTGTTCCTTGTAGTGCCAATGGGAGATCCTGGGGGTGGCTCCTGGGTAAGTTAGCTCTCTATTTGGAAGTGTTTTAGTAAAAGCCTTTATCATGAGGCGTACTGTGACAAATTACATGGCCCTATGTGGGCACTGCTATTATGTAGGTTAGGACTGCTGTATCAGAGAAGCCGTGAAGTGGCCAGCAGCTAAACATGTGTTTGCAAACATTTGTGACGAATTCTCTGAATTTTATTACCATATAGGTTCAGGGATTGTTACAGGTAATTCTCAGTGTGCGGAAGGGAATTTGGGGGTTGGGGATTTGCACCCCCCTTCCTCTTTGTCTGTTGTTTGTCTGTGACCCCTCCCCCTTCCAGCACCTGATATATAATTACCTCCAGGTATGATTGAGCAGCTTCCTAATTGTTTGTCTGCTTGTGTGAATGAGGCATTGAATGGGAGCAGCATTTGGAAGGCATGCTGTTCCTTGTAGTGCCAATGGGAGATCCTGGGGGTGGCTCCCGGGTAAGTTAGCTCTCTATTTGGAAGTGTTTTAGTAAAAGCCTTTATCATGAGACGTACTGTGACAAATTACATGGCGCTATGTGGGCACTGCTATTATGTAGGTTAGGACTGCTGTATCAGAGAAGCCGTGAAGTGGCCAGCAGCTAAACATGTGTTTGCAAACATTTGTGACGAATTCTCTGAATTTTATTACCAGATAGGTTCAGGGATTGTTACAGGTAATTCTCAGTGTGCGGAAGGGAATTTGGGGGTTGGGGATTTGCACCCCCCTTCCTCTTTGTCTGTTGTTTGTCTGTGACCCCTCCCCCTTCCAGCACCTTATATATAATTACCTCCAGGTATGATTGAGCAGCTTCCTAATTGTTTGTCTGCTTGTGTGCATGAGGCATTGAATGGGAGCAGCATTTGGAAGGCATGCTGTTCCTTGTAGTGCCAATGGGAGATACTGGGGGTGGCTCCCGGGTAAGTTAGCTCTCTATTTGGAAGTGTTTTAGTAAAAGCCTTTATCATGAGGCGTACTGTGACAAATTACATGGCCCTATGTGGGCACTGCTATTATGTAGGTTAGGACTGCTGTATCAGAGAAGCCATGAAGTGGCCAGCAGCTAAACATGTTTGCAAATATTTGTGACGAATTCTCTGAATTTTATTACCAGATAGGTTCAGGGATTGTTACAGGTAATTCTCAGTGTGCGGAAGGGAATTTGGGGGTTGGGGATTTGCACCCCCCTTCCTCTTTGTCTGTTGTTTGTCTGTGACCCCTCCCCCTTCCAGCACCTGATATATAATTACCTCCAGGTATGATTGAGCAGCTTCCTAATTGTTTGTCTGCTTGTGTGCATGAGGCATTGAATGGGAGCAGCATTTGGAAGGCATGCTGTTCCTTGTAGTGCCAATGGGAGATCCTGGGGGTGGCTCCCGGGTAAGTTAGCTCTCTATTTGGAAGTGTTTTAGTAAAAGCCTTTATCATGAGGCGTACTGTGACAAATTACATGGCCCTATGTGGGCACTGCTATTATGTAGGTTAGGACTGCTGTATCAGAGAAGCCGTGAAGTGGCCAGCAGCTAAACAAATGTTTGCAAACATTTGTGACGAATTCTCTGAATTTTATTACCAGATAGGTTCAGGGATTGTTACAGGTAATTCTCAGTGTGCGGAAGGGAATTTGGGGGTTGGGGATTTGCACCCCCCTTCCTCTTTGTCTGTTGTTTGTCTGTGACCCCTCCCCCTTCCAGCACCTGATATATAATTACCTCCAGGTATGATTGAGCAGCTTCCTAATTGTTTGTCTGCTTGTGTGCATGAGGCATTGAATGGGAGCAGCATTTGGAAGGCATGCTGTTCCTTGTAGTGCCAATGGGAGATCCTGGGGGTGGCTCCCGGGTAAGTTAGCTCTCTATTTGGAAGTGTTTTAGTAAAAGCCTTTATCATGAGGCGTACTGTGACAAATTACATGGCCCTATGTGGGCACTGCTATTATGTAGGTTAGGACTGCTGTATCAGAGAAGCCGTGAAGTGGCCAGCAGCTAAACATGTGTTTGCAAACATTTGTGACGAATTCTCTGAATTTTATTACCATATAGGTTCAGGGATTGTTACAGGTAATTCTCAGTGTGCGGAAGGGAATTTGGGGGTTGGGGATTTGCACCCCCCTTCCTCTTTGTCTGTTGTTTGTCTGTGACCCCTCCCCCTTCCAGCACCTGATATATAATTACCTCCAGGTATGATTGAGCAGCTTCCTAATTGTTTGCATGCCTGCGTTTTTCTAAGCACTCCCTGAAAACAGTCGGTTGACTTGACACCCAGAAACACCCACTTCATGTCACTCTTCTTGCATTGTGCCATGTGACTGAAAGCTTCGCTAGAACCTGTGCAAAACCACAAAGGACTTTTTACTGGTACTTTGCGCATGCGCATTGCGGTGCATACGCATGCGCAGATTAGCCATTCTTTTCACTGATCACTGCGCTGCGAACAACGGCAGCTAGCGATCAACTCGGAATGACCCCCCTGGTTTTGCCCATCTGCTAACAAAGTTGCTGCTGCGATCAGGTCTGAATTGGGCCCAGAGTGTGTGCATGCTCAGGCATTTTTCCTGGTTAGCAATAAAAATAACTGCTAGTTTGCACTAGAAATCTGACACATACTTGGTAATGTATGATTGCCATCACCTGTGGTGAGTTAGTTAATTGATAAGAAAGTTGTTTCACCACAGGTGATGGCAATCATACATTACCAGGAAAGTCCAGGAACAGAGCATTTTCTCCCTCATGGAGAGTGTCAGGTAGGCAAGTATGATCTGACAGCATAGGCAATGTTTCATTCTATTAATGTTTAAACAGACATTTTTCTGTGCTGAGACTTGTAGTTGAGTATAATTACTACTCCAGCACCCCCACCGTTTATTTGTAAGAAATATCAGCACTGTGTGAGTCCTGCACATCACTGCTGATATTGCTGCTATGTGCTTATAGAACAATGGGCCTAATTCAGATCTGATGGTTCGCTAGGGTTTTTTTTGCACTGCTGTGAGCAGATAGTCGAGGGGAGAGATTTTTTGCTTTGCAAGTGTGCGATCGCATGTGCAGCCGGCCAGTACAAAAAATATTTGTTCAGTTTCTGAGTAGCTCAGAACTGACTCAGCCGCTGCGATCACTTCAGCCTGTTCAGGACCGGAATTGACGTCAGACACCCGCCCTGCAAACGCTTGGACACGCCAGCGTCTTTACAAACACTCCCAGAAAACGGTCAGTTGACGCCCACAAACGCCCTCTTCTTGTCAATCACCTTGCGATCGCCCATGCGAATGGATTCTTTGTTAAATCTATCGCACAGCAACGATCCGCTTTGTACCCATGCGACGTGCCTGTGCATTGCGGTGCATACGGATGCACAGTTCAAGCCTGATGGCTGCGCAGAATAAAAACCTAGCAAGCGATCAGATTTGAATTAGGCCCAATGTACATTGCACAAATTGCTATAAAGTTGCACAACCAGTATTTAATAAAATGAGATGTTATTGTGATGAGACTTTGAATTGATGGCTGCTCCAGTGATTACCTAGCCAGACCCCCACCACCAGCCCAACCGTTCAATTCTAAGGGTGTGTACAAACGGTGAGATCCTTGCTGTGTTCGATTTTGACTATGCGATTTCACTTGAAATCCCCCAGAGCCCAGATAGCACAGATTGTACAGATTTTGACTATGCGATTTCACTTGAACTCCCCCAGAGCCCAGATAGCACAGATTGTACAGATTTTGACTATGCGATTTCACTTGAACTCCCCCAGAGCCCAGATAGCACAGATTGTACAGATTTTGACTATCTGTGCTTGAGATTTTGTCTATGTACGATTTTGACTAAGTACCAATTTTGACTATACTTTGTACTAGATTGTACACTAGATAGTCAAGATTGACTTGCCTGCACAGACTATCTATCCTTACGATACCGACCCCACGGGAGCGCGCATCAGGATCGAATCTGTATCGCAAGCTGCCTAGCACCATGAGATATGCACTAATTTTTCATAAGATTTTGACTATATAGTCAAAATCTCACAGATTTATCTCACTGTGTGTACACTACACACCCTTAAGGTGTGTACACACGGTAAGATCTTTTCTTCCGATTCTGACTATATAGTCAGTATCGGAAGAAAAGATAGTGCAGATCGCAAGGTGACAGTCACCTTGCGATCCCGATCCGATGCCGATGCGCGGCCCTGCGCGGTCGGCATCGGCCGTAAAAATAGGCTGTGCATGCAAGTCAATCCTGACTATCTCTATAGAAGAGATAGTCAGAATTGACACTTAGCCAAAATCGCACAGAACCAGGATCGCAAGCACACTCATTATGTCCTTGCGATACTGGCTAAGTGCCGACCCGGCCCCCCGTCGCACAGTGAGAATCGGATAAGTCCAAATCTCACCGTGTGTACACGGCCTCAGGGATGTTCTCACTGCAGAAATTTCCACTAGCCCCTTAGAGAACATCTCGATCCATTGATTGTCTTGATTGTCAATATTTCACTTTTAGATGTAAAAAATATATCCAACATAATATTAATAACAGGATACAATTATAAATTGTTTTGTAATACTGAACACCGCTGTCCTTAATGGGAATCAACCCCCGTTGAGGGCTATGTTAAGCATTAACCATAACACTCGCCCAAGGTAGCCACCTATTTAAGTGCTACACACCTGCAGTGACACATTGATGTTACTCATTGTAGTGAATATTTATTTTATTTTGTTTGCTTTTTTGTTTTTTCCCAACAATACATTAACTCTTTTTTAGTGCCAAATACTTTGTGTGTGTGACTTTCAGTGTTTTCAGTTAGCCAGATATTGGGGGTCATTCCGAGATGATCGCTTGCTAGCTAGTTTTAGCAGCCGTGCAAACGCAATACCGCCACCCACTGGGGAGTGTATTTTAGCTTAGCAGAAGTGCGAACACTTGTGCAGCCGAGCTCTGCAAAAACAGTTTGTGCAGTTTCAGAGTAGCTCTGAACCTACTCAGCGCTTGCGATCACTTCAGCCTATTTGTGTCCAGATTTGACGTCATACACCCTCCCAGCGAACGCCCAGCCACGCCTGCGTTTTTTCAGAAATGCCTGCATTTTTGCAAACACTCCCTGAAAACGGTCAGTTGACTACCCAGTAATGCCCCTTTCCTGTCAATCTTCTTGCAGCCGTCAGTGCGAAGGAAAACTTTGATAGAACCTGAGTACAAACACAAAAGGCTTTATACCCGTACGTCACGCGTGTGCATTTCGGGACATACGCATGCGCAGAAATGCCATTTTTTCACCTAATCGCAGCACTGCGAAAATTGTCAGCGAGCGATCAACTCGGAATGATCCCCATTGCTGCTAGTGTACTCTAGAAGTCGCACAGTCAGTATTTAGTCTAAATTGACCTTTTTCTGAGCTGAGACTTGTATTTCAGTGGTGGTTCTATAGAGCTCCTCGACCCTACTAACCCCATTGATAATTTATATGGATGTCATTGCTAGGTGAGTGTCGAATATCACTGTCAAAATTGCCACTAGCCACTTACAGAACAAATGAGGTGTTATTGTGCTGAGACTTGTAGTTCAATGCTGCTCTGCTGTTTCATTTCCTGTCGTGCAGTATTACTGTATTAAAAAGACTGTATGCACTTTACAGTACTGTACATGATTGGACCACCTGTTAGGATTTGTTATTGTATTCTGTAGTGCCGTATCCAACTGCTATCGTATTCAGCATTGTAGTTTTCATTAGTGGAGCAATTATCACCAGAGGTGAATATGTGTATATCATGCCGTGGATACTTTTGCGCTATGAATATGTGTATATCGTGCCGTGGATCCACATTACACTATGTCAACCCACGTTATTTTAATATCAAGACAAGACACCTGTATGCTGAGATTACAGCAATGATAAGTGTGGACACATTTATAGTTTCATCAGTTCTGACATTATGTAGTAGAGATACATATAAAGGTAATTTCTGTTTTTTCTTTTTGTATGTCACAACTTTATTTCACTACAGTAGAATGTTTGTCAGGGCTAGCAACAAAACTACTAGAACCCTGTGTGATAAACTGTGGACCCCCCATTAAACTATTTCCATAAATACTGCTACTACTATTATTATTATTATTAATAATAATAATAATAATAATAACACACACACACACACACACACACACACACACACACACACACACACACACACACGCGCGCTCTCTGCCTCCCAGGAAAAAAATGGAACAAAAATTACAACACATTAAACTCCACAGGAAAAAAGTTAAATAAAACACACATTTATTTTCCCAGTTCCTCAGAGAAGACTAACCAAACCTTTCACTAGCAGAAGAGGAGAAAGAAGAGCTCCCAGTCCTTTCTTCAACCCTCAGCAGCAGGCAGCATTGCAGCAGTGGCTGCAGCCTATGCAGAGACATACGAAGTATTGGAGAGCGATAAAATGGAGAGAGATAAAGTACCAACCAATCAGCTCCTAACTGCCATTTTACAGGCTGTGTATGAAAAATGGCAGTTAGGAGCTGATTAGTTGGTAATTTATCTATCTCTACTTTCTCACTCTCCAAGGCTTAGGTGGTCATTCCGAGTTGTTCTTTTGCTAGCAGTTTTTAGCAGCTGTGCAAACACTATGCCGCCTCCCACTGGGAGTGTATTGTAGCTTAGCAGAAGTGCGAACGAAAGGATCGCACAGCGGCTACAAAATAATTTTGTGCAGTTTCACAAACTCAGCGCTTGCGATGGTTCAGTTCCTGTTTTGACGTCACGAACATGCCCTGCGTTCTTCCAGGCATGCCTGTGTTTTTCCTGGCACACCTGCACTTTTTGAACACTCCCTGAAAATGGTCAGTTGACACCCAGAAACGCCCTCTTACTGTCAATCACTCTGCGGCCAGCAGTGCGACTGATGAGCTTTGCTAGACCTTGTGTGAAACTACATCGTTCGTTGTAATAGTACAACGCGTGTGCGCTTTGCGCTACATACGCATGCGCAGTAGAGCCGCTTTTTTGCATGATCGCTGCGCAGCGAACTAAAGCAGCTAGCGAACAACTTGGAATGACCACCTTAGTACATATGCCCCTACTTCACTGCAAAGCACTGTTCAGATGGGACAGTTGGGGTCATTCTGACCCACTTGCACGCAGCGGTTTGTCGCTGTGGTGCGATCTGGTCTGGAATGCGCGGTGGGCGCACTGAGCATGCGCGACGTTGCCCGGCGACAGGGGTCACTGGGTTACGTCGTGTCCTACGAAGAAAGCGGCCGCAAGAAGATTGACAGAAAGAAGGCGTTCCTGGGCAGATCCGGACCGTTGGCTGTCCTTTTCGGGGAGTGGTAAGGAAAACGCAGGCGTGTGTAGGAGAACGGAGGGCGGATGTCTGACGCAGAGCCGGATTAAGGCTTCGGGTGGCCCGGGGTACTTAAAACAAGGGGGCCCTAAGGTCTAAAATGAACACACACACATATATATGTTCCGATCAGCTGGCACTTCCAATCACAGATCCATCTACCATGGTGCCTATTAGAATATGTAGCATTCACAAACTGAACAAATGGCACTCAATGGTCTCACTATCTGCTAATAAAAAGACAGTAGTCAAGGCATTTTGCAACGTTTTGGGCGTTTAATGCCCGTCGTCGGGCAACTACTACTGGTTGCCTAATTACGGGTATTAAATGCCTGAAACGTTGCAAAATGCCTTGACTGCTGTCTTTTTTATTAGCAGATAGTGAGACCATTGAGTGCCATTTCTATACACATACACACACACTATATACTGTATATATACAGCTGCCAATTAGAAGCCATATACAGACTCATTATATAAAGCACATCTTCTGGCCTTATGAACATATCTTTGAAAAGGCTGCCAGATGAATCAGTGAAATGCACCAGTGACCTGCCTTGTCAGCAGTTACTTCATGTCAAGGACCTCCATAACACTTGCAACTAGATTCACATACTTACTTGAAATTTTCAGCAAACCTACCATGCCTACAGGGTAGAAAACAGAGTTGTGGCAAATGGAGTACATTCACAGGAGGAAAATGTTACCAGTGGAGTACCCCAGGGATTTGTACTTGGACCAGTGCTTTTTAATATCTTTATTGGTGACATTGCAAATGGCAATAAAGGGAAAGAATGCCTTTTTGCAGATGACACAAAGATATGCAACAGGGTAGACACACCAGGTGGGGTAAAACAAATGATTGAGGATCTAGGTAGACTAGAGGAATGGTCAAGAGTAGGGTAATTACAGTATAATGCCAAAAAATGCTAAATCATGCACTTGGGTTTCAAAAATCCAAAAGCTAAATAATAAGAATTTACTTACCGATAATTCTATTTCTCGTAGTCCGTAGTGGATGCTGGGGACTCCGTCAGGACCATGGGGAATAGCGGCTCCACAGGAGACAGGGCACAAAAGTAAAAGCTTTAGGATCAGGTGGTGTGCACTGGCTCCTCCCCCTATGACCCTCCTCCAAGCCTCAGTTAGGATACTGTGCCCGGACGAGCGTACACAATAAGGAAGGATTTTGAATCCCGGGTAAGACTCATACCAGCCACACCAATCACACTGTACAACCTGTGATCTGAACCCAGTTAACAGCATGATAACAGCGGAGCCTCTGAAAAGATGGCTCACAACAATAATAACCCGATTTTTGTAACAATAACTATGTACAAGTATTGCAGACAATCCGCACTTGGGATGGGCGCCCAGCATCCACTACGGACTACGAGAAATAGAATTATCGGTAAGTAAATTCTTATTTTCTCTGACGTCCTAAGTGGATGCTGGGGACTCCGTCAGGACCATGGGGATTATACCAAAGCTCCCAAACGGGCGGGAGAGTGCGGATGACTCTGCAGCACCGAGTGAGAGAACTCCAGGTCCTCCTCAGCCAGGGTGTGCCCCTGACCAAGTAGCAGCTCGGCAAAGTTGTAAAGCCGAGACCCCTCGGGCAGCCGCCCAAGATGAGCCCACCTTCCTTGTGGAATGGGCATTTACATATTTTGGCTGTGGCAGGCCTGCCACAGAATGTGCAAGCTGAATTGTACTACACATCCAACTAGCAATCGTCTGCTTAGAAGCAAGAGCACCCAGTTTGTTGGGTGCATACAGGATAACAGCAAGTCAGTTTTCCTGACTCCAGCCGTCCTGGAAACCTATATTTTCAGGGCCCTGACAACATCTAGCAACTTGGAGTCCTCCAAGTCCCTAGTAGCCGCAGGTACCACAATAAGCTGGTTCAGGTGAAACGCTGACACCACCTTAGGGAGAAACTGGGGACGAGTCCGCAGCTCTGCCCCGTCCGAATGGACAATCAGATATGGGCTTTTGTGAGACAAAGCCGCCAATTCTGACACTCGCCTGGCCGAGGCCAGGGCCAACATCATGGTCACTTTCCATGTGAGATATTTCAAATCCACAGATTTGAGCGGTTTAAACCAATGTGATTTGAGGAATCCCAGAACTACGTTGAGATCCCA
Source organism: Pseudophryne corroboree (assembly GCF_028390025.1). Taxonomy (NCBI): domain Eukaryota; kingdom Metazoa; phylum Chordata; class Amphibia; order Anura; family Myobatrachidae; genus Pseudophryne; species Pseudophryne corroboree. The sequence goes on from NC_086452.1 coordinate 127,760,799, forward strand.
CAGTGCCACTGGAGGCACAAAAGGGGTTGTATATGCAGTACTCCCTTGACAAACTTCTGGACTTCAGGAACTGAAGCCAATTCTTTCTGGAAGAAAATCGACAGGGCCGAAATTTAAACCTTAATGGACCCCAATTTGAGGCCCATAGACACTCCTGTTTGCAGGAAATGCAGGAATCGACCGAGTTGAAATTTCTTCGTGGGGCCTTCCTGGCCTCACACCACGCAACATATTTTCGCCACATGTGGTGATAATGTTGTGCGGTCACCTCCTTCCTGGCTTTGACCAGGGTAGGAATGACCTCTTCCGGAATGCCTTTTTCCCTTAGGATCCGGCGTTCAACCGCCATGCCGTCAAACGCAGCCGCGGTAAGTCTTGGAACAGACATGGTACTTGCTGAAGCAAGTCCCTTCTTAGCGGCAGAGGCCATGAGTCCTCTGTGAGCATCTCTTGAAGTTCCGGGTACCAAGTCCTTCTTGGCCAATCCGGAGCCACGAGTATAGTTCTTACTCCTCTACGTCTTATAATTCTCAGTACCTTAGGTATGAGAAGCAGAGGAGGGAACACATACACCGACTGGTACACCCCCGGTGTTACCAGAACGTCCACAGCTATTGCCTGAGGGTCTCTTGACCTGGCGCAATGCCTGTCCAGTTTTTTGTTCAGGCGGGACGCCATCATGTCCACCTTTGGTCTTTCCCAACGGTTCACAATCATGTGGAAGACTTCCCGATGAAGTCCCCACTCTCCCGGGTGGAGGTCGTGCTGAGGAAGTCTGCTTCCCAGTTGTCCACTCCCGGAATGAACACTGCCGACAGTGCTATCACATGATTTTCCGCCCAGCAAAGAATCCTTGCAGTTTCTGCCATTGCCCTCCTGCTTCTTGTGCCGCCCTGTCTGTTTACGTAGGCGACTGCCGTGATGTTGTCCCACTGGATCAATACCGGCTGACCTTGAAGCAGAGGTCTTGCTAAGCTTAGAGCATTGTAAATTGCTCTTAGCTCCAGTATATTTATGTGGAGAGAAGTCTCCAGACTTGATCACACTCCCTGGAAATTTTTTCCTTGTGTGACTGCTCCCCAGCCTTTCAGGCTGGCATCCGTGGTCACCAGGACCCAGTCCTGAATGCCGAATCTGTGGCCCTTTAGTAGATGAGCACTCTGCAGCCACCACAGAAGAGACACCCTTGTCCTTGGAGACAGGGTTATCCGCTGATGCATCTGAAGATGCGATCCGGACCATTTTTCCAGCAGATCCCACTGAAAAGTTCTTGCGTGAAATCTGCCGAATGGAATCGCTTCGTAAGAAGCCACCATTTTTCCCAGGACCCTTGTGCAATGATGCACTGACACTTTTCCTGGTTTTAGGAGGTTCCTGACTAGCTCGGATAACTCCCTGGCTTTCTCCTCCGGGAGAAACACCTTTTTCTGGACTGTGTCCAGAATCATCCCTAGGAACACCAGACGTGTCGTCGGAGACAGCTGCGATTTTGGAATATTTAGAATCCACCCGTGCTGTCGTAGAACTACTTGAGATAGTGCTACTCCGACCTCCAACTGTTCTCTGGACCTTGCCCTTATCAGGAGATCGTCCAAGTAAAGGATAATTAAGACGCCTTTTCTTTGAAGAAGAATCATCATTTCGGCCATTACCTTGGTAAAGACCCGGGGTGCCGTGGACAATCCAAACGGCAGCGTCTGAAACTGATAGTGACAGTTTTGTACCACGAACCTGAGGTACCCTTGGTGAGAAGGGCAAATTGGGACATGGAGGTAAGCATCCTTGATGTCCAGGGACACCATATAGTCCCCTTCTTCCTGGTTCGCTATCACTGCTCTGAGTGACTCCATCTTGATTTGAACCTTTGTATGTAAGTGTTCAAATATTTCAGATTTAGAATAGGTCTCACCGAGCCGTCTGGCTTCAGTACCACAATATAGTGTGGAATAATACCCCTTTCCTTGTTGTAGGAGGGGTACTTTGATTATCACCTGCTGGGAATACAGCTTGTGAATTGTTTCCAATACTGCCTCCCTGTCGGAGGGAGACGTTGGTAAAGCAGACTTCAGGAACCTGCGAGGGGGAGACGTCTCGAATTTCCAATCTGTACCCCTGGGATACTACTTGTAGGATCCAGGGGTCCACTTGCGAGTGAGCCCACTGCGCGCTGAAACTCTTGAGACGACCCCCCACCGCACCTGAGTCCGCTTGTACGGCCCCAGCGTCATGCTGAGGACTTGGCAAAAGCGGTGGAGGGCTTCTGTTCCTGGGAATGGGCTGCCTGCTGCAGTCTTCTTCCCTTTCCTCTATCCCTGGGCAGATATGACTGGCCTTTTGCCTGCTTGCCCTTATGGGGACGAAAGGACTGAGGCTGAAAAGACGGTGTCTTTTTCTGCTGAGATGTGACTTGGGGTAAAAAAGGTGGATTTTCCAGCTTGCCGTGGCCACCAGTTCCGATGGACCGACCCCAAATAACTCCTCCCCTTTATACGGCAATACTTCCATGTGCCGTTTGGAATCTGCATCACCTGACCACTGTCGTGTCCATAAACATCTTCTGGCAGATATGGACATCGCACTTACTCTTGATGCCAGAGTGCAAATATCCCTCTGTGCATCTCGCATATATAGAAATGCATCCTTTAAATGCTCTATAGTCAATAAAATACTGTCCCTGTCAAGGGTATCAATATTTTCAGTCAGGGAATCCGACCAAGCCACCCCAGCGCTGCACATCCAGGCTGAGGCGATCGCTGGTCGCAGTATAACACCAGTATGTGTGTATATACTTTTTAGGATATTTTCCAGCCTCCTATCAGCTGGCTCCTTGAGGGCGGCCGTATCTGGAGACGGTAACGCCACTTGTTTTGATAAGCGTGTGAGCGCCTTATCCACCCTAAGGGGTGTTTCCCAACGCGCCCTAACTTCTGGCGGGAAAGGGTATAACGCCAATAATTTTCTATCGGGGGAAACCCACGCATCATCACACACTTCATTTAATTTATCTGATTCAGGAAAAACTACAGGTAGTTTTTTCACACCCCACATAATACCCTTTTTTGTGGTACTTGTAGTATCAGAAATATGTTAACACCTCCTTCATTGCCCTTAACATGTAACGTGTGGCCCAAATGGAAAATACGTTTTTCTTCACCGTCGACACTGGAGTCAGTGTCCGTGTCTGTGTCTGTGTCGACCGACTGAGGTAAATGGGCGTTTTAAAGCCCCTGACGGTGTTTGAGACGCCTGGACAGGTACTAATTGGTTTGCCGGCCGTCTCATGTCGTCAACCGACCTTGCAGCGTGTTGACATTATCACGTAATTCCCTAAATAAGCCATCCATTCCGGTATCGGCTCCCTAGAGAGTGACATCACCATTACAGGCAATTGCTCCGCCTCCTCACCAACATCGTCCTCATACATGTCGACACACACGTACCGACACACAGCACACACACAGGGAATGCTCTGATAGAGGACAGGACCCCACTAGCCCTTTGGGGAGACAGAGGGAGAGTTTGCCAGCACACACCAAAACGCTATATTATACAGGGACAACCTTATATAAGTGTTTTCCCTTATAGCATCTTAATATATAATAATATCGCCAAATAAGTGCCCCCCCTCTCTGTTTTAACCCTGTTTCTGTAGTGCAGTGCAGGGGAGAGCCTGGGAGCCTTCCTAGCAGCGGAGCTGTGTAGGAAAATGGCGCTGTGTGCTGAGGAGAATAGGCCCCGCCCCCTTTTCGGCGGGCTTCTTCTCCCGTTTTTCTGACAACCTGGCAGGGGTTAAATACATCCATATAGCCCCAGGGGCTATATGTGATGTATTTTTAGCCAGCATAGGTACTTTCATTGCTGCCCAGGGCGCCCCCCCAAGCGCCCTGCACCCTCAGTGACCGTTGGTGTGAAGTGTGCTGAGAGCAATGGCGCACAGCTGCAGTGCTGTGCGCTACCTCATGAAGACTGAGAAGTCTTCAGCCGCCGATTTCTGGACCTCTTCTCTCTTCAGCATCTGCAAAGGGGTCGGCGGCGCGGCTCCGGTGACCCATCCAGGCTGTACCTGTGATCGTCCCTCTGGAGCTAGTGTCCAGTAGCCTAAGAAGCCAATCCATCCTGCACGCAGGTGAGTTCACTTCTTCTCCCCTAAGTCCCTCGTTGCAGTGAGCCTGTTGCCAGCAGGACTCACTGAAAATAAAAAACCTAACAAAACTTTTACTCTAAGCAGCTCTTTAGGAGAGCCACCTAGATTGCACCCTTCTCGGCCGGGCACAAAAACCTAACTGAGGCTTGGAGGAGGGTCATAGGGGGAGGAGCCAGTGCACACCACCTGATCCTAAAGCTTTTACTTTTGTGCCCTGTCTCCTGCGGAGCCGCTATTCCCCATGGTCCTGACGGAGTCCCCAGCATCCACTTAGGACGTCAGAGAAATAGTATTAATGGCACTATACTGGAAACTACTGAGGAGGAAGGGCATCTAGGAGTCACTATTTCAGGTGACTTAAAGGATGATTACGTTCTGCCCACTTTAGTGTGTGACTTACCTCATTCGCAGCTTTTTTGGCTGCGAGTTCTGCCCTGACGGTTGAGGTACGCTACTGCCATTGCATTGTCCGAGCGGATCTGAACTGGTTTTCCCTGAAGGATGTCCTTTGCCTGAATCAGTGCCATGTATATGGCCCGAAGTTTCAATATATTTATTGGCAGGCAACCTTCTTCCTTGGTCCATTGCCCCTGGAAACAAAACCTTCCTGACACTGCTCCCCAGCCTTGGAAACTGGCCTCTGTTGTCAGAAATTCCCAATCTGATATCCAAAAGGGTCTCCCTTTGTCCAGATGGCATGTCTGTAGCCACCAGGCTAGCGACCTCCTTACTTCCACCCTAAGGACCATAGTCTGCGTTTTTATCATCTGATGAAACCCATTCCATTTGGCAAGAATCAGATACTGCAGAGGCCTTGAGTGGAACTGAGCATACTCCACAATGTCAAATGTTGACACCATCAAGCCCATCACTCTCATTGCTGCGTGAATGGATACCCTTTGACTGTGTAACAGCTCCTGGATCCTTGACTGAACTTTGGATATCTTGTTCAGGGGTAATAATACTCTTTAAAGGCCTGAATTTAGTACAGCCCCTAAGTGAGTCATCCGTCTTGACGGAACCAGAGATGATTTCACCCAATTTATGAGCCACCCATGCTTCTGCAGACATGTTATTGTCTTTTGCAGATGACACAGAAGCAATTCCTTGGACTGTGCCAGGATTAAAATTCTTATCCCCTGCTGGCAGAGATGAGCGGTCATTACCACCATAATTTTGGTAAATACTCTGTGGGCTATGGCTAACCCAAAAGGTAGGGCCTGGAACTGAAAATTTTGTTGGAGGATAGCGAACCTGAGATAGCACTGATGGGACAGTGCTATAGGAACATGTAGATAAGCATCCTGGATATCCAGGGATACCATATAATCCCCTGGCTCCATGGCTAAAATGATGGAACGTAAAGTCTTCATATGAAACCGAGGTACCCAAAAGCACTTTGAGATTGAGTATGGGCCAGAATGACCCATTTGGCTTCTGAACTAGAGACAGGTTGGAGTAAAAATCCTGTCCTCGTTGTGCAGGAGGAACTTGAATGATTACCCCTGACTGAAGTAATTTCTGAACTGCGTCTTGCAAAGCCCTGGCCTTTGTCTCTACCCAAGATGGGCTGGTACAAAAAACCTTCGAGGAGGGTGTTTCTTGAAGGCAAATGCATAACCGAGAGATAACGCTTCAAGGCATCTTTTGTAGACTGCTGCCAGATCTGAGCAAACTGAAGAAGTCAGCCCTCCACCCTGGAATCCCCCAGGTGGAGGCCCACACCATCAGGCTGATGGCTTATTTTCTATTTTACCAACCAGTCCCCTGGTAGACCAATGCTTTTTAGTCTTACCAGACTTGTATTGGGGCTGTTTGCCATCACATTTCCCTTTAGCTTATCCTGGAGACCGAAAGGGCTGAAAAAGCTGGAACTTTAGGTTTGAATTTGTATGTGGAAGGAAACTTTACTTTCTTGGAGTTTGCTTCTGACTCCAAAATAGCTGTCAATTCTTTACCAAAAAGAATATCTCTAGAGAAAGGTAAAAACTCCAAAACCATTTTAGATTCTGAATCAGCTTTCACTGAACTTAGCCAAACTGCTCTGCAAGTGGCTACTGCTGAAGCTGATGCCCTGGAGGCAATTGTACCCATATCCAAAGCTACATCTTCCAAGAACATCGCAGCCTGTTTTATATGTGCCATATGGGATTTTTGGTCTCTAGATCCCATTGAATTATCTCCTTCCAATGCATCAGCCCAGGCAGCCACTGCTTTTGCCATCCAAGCTGAAGCCATGGCTGGACTTATGACTGCCTCAGACAGGGAGAAAATGTTTTTTTTTTTTTTTTAAACCATCCACTTTCCTATCCGTGACATAATTTAATGATGTTGAAGGCAGAGGTAATGTAGATTTTCGCAGTAATTGAATAACATGCATATCTACATTGGAGGCCACCTCCCTCTTTAAACAATCCCCATCTGGAAGAGTATAATTGGAATTCCATTTCCTAGGAATTCTAAACTTCTTACTGGGCATAGCCCAAGCCTCTTCCATGATTCTGTCAGCTGATCTGACCCAGGAAACTCAGTCTTAACTGTTTTGGGACATTTAAACACAGATGCCATGGATTTTAACACAGGCTCTGCTGATTCTTCTAAGGATATAATGGCTTTTATTGCCTTATTTAACTCAGCTACTGTATGTCCACTGTGCTGAGGCCTACCTCCTTCTCTTCGTATGCAGAACCAGAGCTTAATGAGCCTTCATCCTCCGATGAATCGTCACCTGAAACATTTGTAGACTTTGAAGATGTAGCTTAATTACCACTGGCTTTTCAGCCTGTTTCTTTTGAGAGACTGCTGCTGGAAGTGATAAACCGCAGGTGGGAAGCTACTTGTAAGGGTTCATCGTGTAACCTATTTCTGGTACAGTAGTTGGAATTATCCGCTCAGCTATACTGGATAATGTTTTTGCAAACATAGCCCAAGGGGGATTAACTTGCACCTGTATCTGCCTTGTACTATGCAAGAGACCTTGGTGAAAGCTAAAACAATTTACACACAAACCATCCTGAACCAGATCCTGAGAGGTTAACCCAGCTTTGCAAGACAAACATGATATGAGTGTTGTTGTTGCTGTGAATATATCTTCCTCACCTTTGCCACTCTTAGACATGATAAATAATCACTTACACAGTGTACTACACAATTTGTGACTGTAAACACTTTAAGACTCATTAAGTGACATACAATCCGACCCTACCCTGCTATACACCAGTATTGAGGATCAGAGTAGATAGAAAAAACCTGACAGAATTATAGTAAAGTCAGCAATCACACTAGCAGTCAGTCACATGTTATACATTAATATAATAAGCAATATGAGCACATCATCAATTACAGATACATTTCAAGTATGTAGGAGAAGCATATTACTGCATTACTTTATAAAAGTTTTAACCGTATTAAGACGCATAGCAAAATAAACCACAGTAATATTATCAGACTCATATGCATTATGCACTAATTCAACTATTCATACTCAAAAGGTAGATAGAGATGAAGGGGTCTATTTACTAAGCCTCAGGTGGAGATAAAGTGGCCGGACATAAGTTTCCAGCCAATCGGCTCCTAACTGCCATATCACAGGCTGGGTTTGAAAAATGACAGTTGGGAGGTGATTGGCTGGTACTTTATCTCCGGCTACTTTATCTCCACCTGAGGCTTAGTAAATAGATAACTTAGTGCTGTATAACCCATACTCAGTAGAGTGGGATACTGGGAGACTTACCCCACTTCCAGGATCAATCAATACGTCTGCAAAACCTGAGTGGATCCAGACGCTATTAGTGTTCACTGCCGCTCCGTGAACCTATAGTGAACACAGATGCCCAAGTGAACACTGATGCACCAGTCACACAGCCGCCTATGCTGCGACTGGGTCCTTTAGTACACAGCGTCTCAGACAGAAAAGGGAAAACAGTTCATGGTGGGAGACTCAGAGGAAACTGGTCATAAATTGGGGGAGAGGTGACCAGGAGAGCATCTGACTCCCCACTGCTGACATCAACGCTAGAGATCACAGCCTCATACTACTCCTGGAGCCTATGATCCCTAAGTGCAAGCACTGGTGCACCTGAGGTGGCAGCCTTGTCAGCAACTGTTAGGTAGTCTCCTCCCAAAGCAGTGCGGCTGTGTCCGTATTCCCCCTCTAAGCAGAACCGATGCCTTACCTTCTTCCCGTGCTCCGGCCACAGCCTGGTAATGTCTGATGGACCTGATAGTATATCTGACATAGACGCCCTCCAAAACAGCACTGTACTCATGGGTAAGCGCTGTCGCGGCCCGGCGGAGAGTTGTTGAGCGACTCTTTCTAAGGTACGTATAAGACGCTTTTTAGAAATATCAATCAAACATATAGTAAGACTTTAAAAAATAAAATAAGAAAGCTTATGGCTGCTAAAAACCAGCAGCCCATTGACCATGGTTCAGCTCATGCCGCACGAAACAAAAAACTGATTTGTCTGAGCCAGGAGGCGGGGATATATGGACGGGCCCATTGCATGCTGGGAGGCAGTAGCATATCTATAATGGGAGCAGTGTGTGTGGTGCACATGGGCCCCTGAGTCCAGGGGGGCCCACACTGCACACACTGCACACACTGCACCCATTTATCCTATACTTACCTTTCCGGAGACCATCACTGACTGTGTGTGGGCCCCCTCCTCTCCTGTAGCCATCACCGCCACTACAAGCGCATTAAGCACTAGAGACTCCGACACAGTGTCAGAGTCTACAGCGCATGCGCAGGACTCTGAAAAAATGGCGTGGCAGACATTTTTTGCAGTCCTGCGCATGCGCTGCAGACTCTGGCACTGTGCCAGAGTCTACAGTGCTCAGAGTGCTAGCAGCAGCGGTAACGGCTACGAGAGAGGAGGGGGCCCACACACGGAGTCTGCACATGGGTCCCCTCCTCTCTAGAGATGCCCCTGCTGGGAGGCCAAAAAGCTTTGACCGATTGGTGCAAATCTACTCTCTCTTCATCATATCCCAATGTTATCCTGTGGATAACCTGTGGACCCTGCCGGAGAAAGAAGTAATAGTGTCACTGTATAGGTCATTGGTACGGCCTCATCTAGAATACTGTGTTCAATTCTGGAGGCCATATCTTCAAAAGGATACTAATACATAAGAGACTGTACAAAGAAGGGCAACTAAAATGGTGCATGGCCTACATCACAAAACTTACCTGGAAAGACTAAGAAATATTAATATGTATAGTTTGGAGCAGAGAAGGGAAAGGGAGAACATGATAGAAACTTTCAAATATATCAAGGGTTTTACAAAGTCCAGGGGGTTTATTTACTAATATTCGTGTTTGTGCCGTTTTTATTGGCGTTTGATCTCGAATGGTATTGGGTGCATTTTCCTGCAACTTTTTAATCCTGATACGGTAATTTACTAAGCTGCCGAGTTTTCAACATTCGTATTTTCCGATGTCGATGTGATTCGTAATGTCGGGCAGTATTTTACGGGAGTGATTAGTAAAACACTGCCTGACAAAACACAATGAATCCCATCCGGATCTGAGAGATCTGTGCAGTGCTTCATTGTGCGCATTCTGAGAAGTGCAGAATGGGTTAAAAAAAAAATTGCGTGGGGTCCCCCTCCTAAGCATAACCAGCCTCTGTTTCTTTGAGCCGGTCCTGGTTATAAAAATACAGGGGGAAAATTGACTGGGGTCCCCCCATATTTAAACAACGAGCACTGGGCTCTGCACCTGGTCCTGGTGCAAAAAATATGGGAACAAAAAACGTAGGGGTCCCCCGTATTTTTAACACCAGCACCGGGCTCCACTAGTCAGAGAGATAATGCCACAGCCGGGGGACACTTTTATATTGGTCCCGGCGGCCCTGGCATTAAATCACCAACTAGTCACCCCTGGCCAGGGTACCCTGGAGGAGTGGGGACCCCTTAAATCAAGGGGTCTCCCCCTCCAGCCACCCAAAGACCAGGGGTGAAGCCCGAGGCTGTCCCCCCCCATCCGTGGTCACTGGATGGGAGGCTGATAGCCTTTTCTGTAAAAAAAGAATATTGTTTTTTGTAGCAGAACTACAAGTCCCAGCAAGCCTCCCCCGCAAGCTGGTACTTGGAGAACCACAAGTACCAGCATGCAGTAGAAAAACGGGCCTGCTGGTAGCTGTAGTTCAACTGCAAAAAAATACCCAAATAAAAACAAAACACAGACACCGTGACAGTACAACTTTAATGTACATACATGCACACTTACATACATACATACTTACCTATGTTGACCCGAAGCACTCGGTCCTCTTGTCCAGTAGAATTCAGGGGTACCTGTAAATAAAATTATACTTACAAAGAATCCGGTGTAGATCGGTCCTCTTCTTAAAAGTTATAATCCATGTACTTGGCAAAACAACAAACCACTCACCCGACCCACGAACTGAAAGTGGATCCATGTTTACACATGGATCCCCTTTCCCTGAATGTCGGGACCCCCCGTGAATCCTGTCAAAGAGGGTCCCTTCAGCCAATCAAGGAGCGCCACATCATTGCACTCTCCTGATTGGCTGTGCGCTCCTGCACTGTCAGTTAGGCGGCGCACTGTGGATACAATGTAGCTTAGTGCAGCTACATTATATCCAATGATGGGAACTTTGCGGTCTGTGGTAGACTGTGGGGTTAAGTGGGGTCTCTCTTGTGGGTAGCTGTGACTTTTCTGAAGATGTACGTTATAGAATGTCCTATATAGATGTCCGAGAGAAGGAGTGGGTGTTTAACCATACCAATGAGAAATATACAGATCATATCATTGAGTGGTACAGATTCATCGATGACATCTTGATCATCTGGGAGGGTGAACAAGCTAGATATGAAGAGTTCATGTTGGTCCTGAATGACAATGAATTCAATTTAAAATTGACATTTGACATCAACTCTCAAAGAGCCACATTTTTGGACCTTATCATCATTAAAACAGTTGATGATTAAATTATAACGGACATCTTCAGAAAAGTCACAGCATTCAACAACATACTACATTATAGTAGTTCACACCTCCCAGCCACCTTAAGGGCTATACCAAAGGGGGAATATATTAGATTAAGGAGGAATTGCTCTGAAGAAATTACCTTCAAAAAGAGAGCAGAAGAACTCAAAAACCACCTGGAGAAAAGAAGATATAAGAAGAAAACTTTAGAACAGGCATACAACAACACCAAAAGGATGCCAAGAACAAGCCTGTTGACCCTGAAGTAGAAAACCAAAGGAGCAAATCAGACCAGGTTCATAAGCACTTACTGTAGGGAATGGAAAAACATCAATCAAGCCCTACAGAAACATTGCCATTGTCACAACTGAGGGCTGATGCCGGTAGCTGGAAGCCTCAGTTGTAGGGGCTGACAGATACCAGAATTTAGGAGGGGAAAGTAGACTCCTAGACATATGTTAGGACAGTAGCAGTAAATGCCCGAAGGCGTGACCACAACAACTGAGAATATCTTTGAGGTTTTTTAGTAAATGAAAAGTCATATAAGGTGCAGTGAGAAAATAAATGTCACAGATGAGTATTGGGAGCACAACTGGTTATGACCAGTAATCCAGAGAGTAACTAAAAGTTCTGTAAAATGCTTGGGAACCCACGTGAGGTAAAATGTGATTCTGGGGACGGCAAGTGAAACTGTAAATAATAATAGAGTTTGTGGATAAATGGTAAATGAAGCTGGGGTGCGCAGGAAAACAAAAGACGAAGCTGGGGTTCGCAGGAACACTGTAGATGAAGCTGGGGTTCGCAGGAATACTGTAGATGAAGCTGGAGTTCACAGGAACACTGTAGATGAAGCTGGGGTTCGCAGGAATACTGTAGATGAAGCTGGGGTTCGCAGGAACACTATAGATGGAGCTGGGGTTCGCAGGAACACTGTAGATGGAGCTGGGGTTCGCAGGAATACTGTAGATGAAGCTGGGGTTCGCAGGAACACTGTAGATGAAGCTGGGTTTCGCAGGAATACTGTAGATGAAGCTGGGGTTTGCAGGAACACTGTAGATGGAGCTGGGGTTCGCAGGAATACTGTAGATGAAGCTGGGGTTCGCAGGAACACTGTAGATGAAGCTGGGGTTCACAGGAATACTGTAGATGAAGCTGCAGTTCGCAGGAACACTGTAGATGGAGCTGGGGTTCACAGGAATACTGTAGATGAAGCTGGGGTTAGCAGAAACACTGTAGTTGAAGCTGGAGATCGCAGGAATACTGTAGATGAAGCTGGAGTTAGCAGGAACACTGTAGTTGAAGCTGGAGTTCACAGGAATACTGTAGATGAAGCTGGGGTTAGCAGGAACACTGTAGTTGAAGCTGGAGTTCGCAGGAATACTGTAGATGAAGCTGGAATTAGCAGGAACACTGTAGATGAAGCTGGGGTTCGCAGGAACACTGTAGATGAAGCTGGGGTTCGCAGGAACACTGTAGATGAAGCTGGGGTTCGCAGGAACACTGTAGATGAAGCTGGGGTTCGCAGTAATACTGTAGATGAAGATGGGGTTCGCAGGAACACTGTAAGTGAAGCTAGGATGCACAGGAATACTGTAGATGAAGCTGGGGTTCGAAGGAACACTGTAGGTGAAGCTGGAGAGTGGCTGCTGGAAAGCCAGAGTATCACACACTATTAGCACTGGGTGCGGGAGCAAAGGAAACAGGTTGCACCACAGGGCTTGGACACAGGAAAACTGGAACTGCACTGCAGAGGGGAGACACCAGGGAGTCAGGCTGATATGCAGGAGAAGTCCACAGGAGAAATCACAGAGAACTGCACCCTGGAAACACTGGAGAGACAGTTGAAGCACTGACAACCTTCTGGGTGCTGGGGCAGGATATTTATACCTGCTGGACAGCAGGGATTGGCTGGCAATTACTCCCTGGCTCCAGCAGCACTACGGACAGGTGAAATGACAACATGTGATTAGAGTCCAAGATGGCTGCACCCATTGACAGAATCTGAAGGGGAACTAAGCACTGGGAAACATGTGCAAACAACAATGGTGGTGGAGGCCGCAGCACCAGACACTCCACGTGCCCAGACACGCACCGCGGCCGCAGGGATGGAAGTGGCGGCGAGGCACACAAGGACTTGCATCCAGCAGTGGACCACAGGCGCGGCAGGGACGGCCGTGACGGGGCTGAAAGCACTGTACCTCCGTGAGTACATATACTGAGGAGGCCATTGAAACCAGCGCTGCAGGCAATAGCTCTAACTAAGGCCCGGTCCTGGCTCGCTGAGCCAACCTCACGAGGCACCTAACAGGTAGAAAGCAGTGTCTCAGTACCCGGATCATAACAGCCATGTTCTGATGACAGATGAGGATATTAAGAAAGAAGTTGGGAATAGAATTCAAATCAGTTGGAGAAAATCTCCTAATTTACTAAACAAGTTGGTGCACAGTCATTTTGTCAGAAAGAAGAAACAAGATCCTCCAATACAAGGCTGCTATCCATGCGGGAAATGTAGAGCCTGCAATTTTATACAAACAACCAAAAAGTATTCTAACAAATACAGGAAGAACGTTAACATTTGTGGTTTTATAAATTGTGCAACACAGGGAGTCATTTATTGCCTAATTTGTCCCTGTGGATTAAGATATGTCAGAATGACTAAGAGACAGCTCAAGAAACATATACTAGAACATGCAAGCAACATCAAGAACGTGCAGAGAGACCATGATAACATGAGACAACTTACAAGTGTAGCTAGACACTACAGAAGACACCATGGAAGTGATCCCACAAAGATGAAAGCTTTTGGTCTTGAGAAAGTTGAAATGGGGTTAAGAGGTGGAAACATTACCCAGGAACTCTTGAAGAGAGAGTCCTGGCAAATCGTTTTACTTGATAGCCTCACACCATCAGGACTTAATGAAGAAATACATTACTCAGCATTCCTATAAGGGTGGATAAGGATAATTTAGGGGAGATTTGGAAGCTGTTTATGGGAGTGCAATTGTTGGAATACATTTGCAAAATTGCAATTTGAACCCATTAAATTCTGATCTATTAAATTAGGCCACATCATCACCATATAAGTCCATCAAATTTTAGAGTCAAAATATGTTACCCATAAAGAGAAAAAGAAAAGTTACAGTCAAAACAGTAGTAAGAAAGAGGATATTCACCCTCATAGAGGTGGAGTCATATATATTATTCATAAAAATAAGTTTCATGCATATAATATGTGGCACTATGATTGATGATGTTATTGAGACACAGATACCTATGGACTAACTGTGCACTGGACTTACTAGATGATGATGGGAAAGTTTATGCATTGCAGTCCCATTAATTTGTAAAGCTTGGTTTGTACCTATATCAGGCTATGAATATGGCGAAATATGGGAGCTATAGACACTGAAAATCAAAATAACCATTATATACTTACCTTTACTTACCTGCAGTAGGATCCAAAAAGGAGGAAACATTCGAGCTGTAGGGTATCAAACAATTCTTAGGGAAGAGTACCCATTATTATATATTCATATTAGGATTCCAATAATAGGATTATATCGGAAATATAAGTATCAGAATTCAGAATACTTACCAATTACCTGTTGGGGAAAGAAGAACCCCCCCCCCCCCGTAAAAAAAAACCTCTCCCCCACTCCTTTTCCCTCTTCTCTTCCCCCTCTCCATAGACTAATTATGTATGTACAGTTCATATGTAATGATATGCTATACCTACCTGACAAGTAGATGGATCCTAACATGCTGTAAGGCATAATTGATACACTGCAATCAAATTTACATCTATACATGTATTAAAATCCTAGTGTATGGCAACCTCCGAATTAAGGTATTGGAACGATACAGACACCATCTCCCTGTGGGGATAACTTCCTTAGGGATATAGATATAATATAATTCTCACATGTGGTTCTTAGTAATATGTGGTATCATTCATCCTATCTCACAGGTTCTCAAACTCGGTCCTCAGGACCCCACACAGTGCATGTTTTGCAGGTCTCCTCACAGAATCACAAGTGAAATAATTAGCTCCACCTGTGGACCTTTTAAAATGTGTCAGTGAATAATGAATACACCTGTGCACTTGCTGGGTTACCTGCAAAACATGCACTGTGTGGGGTCCTGAGGACCGAGTTTGAGAACCACTGTCCTATCTGACGAGAGTAAATTTGAGTTGATGCGTTGGCTTAGGATCAAATATGTATTAGATAACAATCTCCAGTAGGAATTATTTTTCTCCAACCAGGAATCTGGACATCATATAAATCTTTCATTTAGTTAGTACCATTATGTAGAGTTGGATACTATATGTGACAATACTGAAAGTAATTTGGAAGGATAGGCTGACTATCAAACATGAGCTAGCATAATAATCTATTAAAGAAGGCCAATTAAACAGAAACATATCCTACAATTTACTCACATACAATTTTAAATAGAATTGAAAATGTAAGGTATTTGATGAGGGCAAACATTTTAGTATTGTCTTCTCTTTTCCAAAGATAATCAATCACATATATATACTTCAGGATGTAACCTAATAATGTTATGAAGGTTACTAGGGCAAGTATTATAATATTGCCCTAGCCCTGAGTATATACAGTGTGCATGTTTGATTATATTATATTATATACAGTGTGCATGTTTAATTATAATAAATGAAAATACATTTTTATATTGCTTTTATCACAATCACAAATGCAGCTTACATAATTTTAACACTTTTTCATTCACATTATTATATAGTAATAATATGTATGGCAACCAATTCACGTAGGTTACACAACAAATATTCATCACTCACTAACTAATTTAGTATAAGGAAGAAACATATCACATTATTTAGAATACTATTGTGAATAATGACACACACTGTTTGGATTTTAACACATGTGTTATTTGAAATAATTTTAGCACTGTCACTTTATATGTATTGTTTTAATAACTTTTCACAGTAGTAAATTCATTCACTATTCATTAATCACTTATAATCACCCATAAGAAACATATACAAATAAGGCCACATTAAAATAGTGGTTGATATATATGCAAATCTAGGCACTTTTGAGTACTAAAATAATTGCGGTATCATGTATTATATAGTGGTTTAATATTTAGGGATAAGGCATAATTGATACACTGCAATCAAATTTACATCTATACATGGTCAATAAATATGTAAAAATATATCAGTAAGAATAAACATAATTTGTCCCAGGCGGGCATAACATAGAATATGAATTATTAATAACAGTAGGATATCCAATGATATTCGGCAATAGAAGAATTATAAGGGTTATCAATCAAACATATTACAGGGTTGTCTATTTGTTTAGGTGTGGTAGTTAATATAGGGGACTGGACGGGTAAATGTGCTGGGAGAGGAGAAGTGCCACAGGTGCTGACAATTAGCAGTTATCACCAAGCCGTTCTATGAGTGGTAATGGACAAGGCGCTGCTGTTGTCTGTGAACAGCGGCTATCATGAAGCCACTCATTGAACATAACGGACAGGGATTTGAATCCCTAGTCCGACCCATGGATTGGCCAGAACCCATTCCAGTCTCTTATGATTGGTCTAATGATAGTATAAGTATGCTTCCTGAGGCGGGCGCCATGTACTATAGCCCTGACGAAGCTTAGGAAAGTGAAATGCGCATCGGCATTGCTGTGCGCTGTCTGCACTATTAGGAATATGTATCTAAAGCCTGTGTTTTTTATGCAATGATCCATCAAAGCAGTACTCACAATCAATTAATGAAATAGTATAATGCTGGCCATATACTTGTATGAAGGGAATGAAAAGATATTATGTGCCATGCTGTAATTCCTACACTATTAACAAGCCTATCTCTGGAAATTTTGTATTATTAAACCACGAGTGCCACAATTTTTACTTTTCTTTTCAAACGGACTATTGTGATTTATCCGAGAATAAGAGATAATTAAAGAGGGGCAATTTGCATAGAATATCCCAGTGTAAGGATCAGACTAACATGGGAATGCATACCCACGCTGCCTAATTAGATATGAGTCTGATACTTCTGTGGGAATAGGCAGTAACTGATAAAACAGTAGCAAGCTAACCTGCGTTATTTATAATTAGAGTGTGTAAGGAATTTATACCAGTAGTGGATCTTGCCACGGGTAAGCAGGACTTTTGCCCGGGGCGCCGCCTTCCGGAGGGTGCCGGCGCCATCCGGAGGGCGCCGCACCATGGCAAGATCGGCCACTGTGCCCCTCGCAGTGCCCGGTGCCCCCTGCTGTGCCCCATCCCCCTCTGCTGATCCCCCACTGTGAAGGGAACTAGACGCTACGTGTCTAGTTTCCCTTCGTGGAGAGGACCTTTGCTGTGTGGTGCACGATGACGTCATCGCGCACCACACAGCATTGTGGCACAGACGCTAGGGGTCATAATTGACCTCTAGTGTCTATGCAAACCCGAGGAGAGGAGCGGCGCCGGCGGAGGTCTGGAATCAGGAGCGGGGACGTAAGTATACTTCTTTTTTTCAGCGGCGCTACAAATGGGGGCGTAACTGACAACGCCCCATATTAAACCACGCCCCTAACATTTTGCCGGGGCGCCACAGGGGCAAGAACCGGCCCTGATTTATACATGACAATAAAAACACAGTAGTGTAAATTCCTGGTGCAACAAGGGGTTATCAGCCCAATCTAGATCCTCAACGGATCTGTCTAAATAACAGATCAAAACAATATCAATAGAAAAACAATGAGAGGATAGATCAAAGGCGATAGCACAATACATTTTGATATACGTCACATGTTATGATGTCCTTTTGGGTAATCACTCTTTCAATTGTCTCATGATATCCAGATGTCAAACATGAAAAAAAGAAGAGATGGTACAATATATGGGTGGTATTGCTTTAAACACTAATTAGACAGCCTATAAGTGTCCAGAAAACGGAAGCCTAAAGTGCCGAACCCAATTTGATAGTAGATGAGGATAGTATCTCGCCACCACTCTACAGGTATGCGTGGACGTACCGAAACTCACATATGCACCTTGAAAAAGACCCAGGAGGTCGAAACGTCGTTGGTGAAACCAGGTAGTGAGTTTCCATCATTTTTTATCTAATTATCTTGCTCTTTTTTTATGGGACACCACTTTTGGAGTATGTCTAACATGACAGTACTGGTGTAAAACCGGATTACATCAGTTTTTTGTCTATCACTTCTGACCTGCATGTTCTGTACAAACCAGAGAGTGGAAACCACATAGAAAAACACCAGATTGCTGTTTTATGAACTTTTAATAAAACCTTTTGGATTACCGTGGATGTTATTCCTGATTCCGGTTTGAAAGATACCTTTATACGTGGGAACAATCCCCCTCCAAAGTGAGTGGGGTACGTCTTCTTGAGTAGCTTTCTTTCTGCCTTATATCACGTTGGATACAGCATTAAAAGATACCTTTATACACTTGTTCTTATCTATATTGATGTGAGTTTCGGTACGTCCACGCATACCTGTAGAGTGGTGACGAGATACTATCCTCATCTACTATCAAATTGGGTCCGGCACTTTAGGCTTCCGTTTTCTGGACACTTATAGGCTGTCTAATTAGTGTTTAAAGCAATACCACCCATATATTGTACCATCTCTTCTTTTTTTCATGTTTGACATTTGGTTATCATGAGACAATTGAAAGAGTGATTACCCAAAAGGACATCATAACATGTGACGTATATCAAAATTTATTGTGTTATCACCTGATTTATACATATATGATGGCACCATTCCTGGATAAATAGAGGGATAGTAGTTTAAAACTAACTGGCATTATTCAGTAGAGAGAAATCAGAAAGATACTCATTATCCAGCATTTCAGAGTAAGAATATACCGTACATTGCAGTGTTGTCTAAAAATATTTTTATTATGCTATTAAAAAGCAACAAAAGGTCACATGTGTCACTAATGAATAAAGAAGTTATAATCACTATTCAAATATTGCTATATTTGTAGCC
The DNA here is from genome assembly GCF_028390025.1 of Pseudophryne corroboree. Lineage (NCBI taxonomy): Eukaryota > Metazoa > Chordata > Amphibia > Anura > Myobatrachidae > Pseudophryne > Pseudophryne corroboree. The sequence continues at coordinate 127,779,907 of NC_086452.1, forward strand.
TTTTATACAGTATGCAGCCGAATATACCAACACGGGCCATATATGTATGAGAAGGGGAGGAGAATCCCCATGTGTCATGCTTTAATTCCTACATCACTTTTAAGTCTGATCAATAGAAGCTTAAACTATCAAAATAAATTTTAGTGAGAGCAAGAAATATGCAGCCAGTGAGTCTGCTTTACATATAATTAAAGTGTGTAAGGAATCAAAACATATATGTTGGCATCATTCCTGGACAAATATAACTGTGATTATTTAAGTAATAGAAAACAGTAGTTGAAGTTCCACTTTTCGAGAAAGGAATCTCACTATGTAGCAACTGTAAGCAGAAATATATCTCACATTGCAGTGTCAATGGAAACTTCTGTATTTTGCTACAATTAAGCAACAAATATGTTACTTGTGACCAGTTGATAAAGAACTTGCAAATATTGTGTGAACACTGTAACATATGTAACCCTCTACAAGTAATACTGGCAGGCAGAAACAGCTTAGTGGTCATTGAAGAATCATAAAGTAAAACTGTAATATCGCAGGTAGTGGCGTAAGTTTATCCCAGTTGCCCGGAGGCAAGAAAAATATTGGTGCCCCCCCCCCCATATATCATCCTTGAGCCAATAAGATGCCGTTTTGAGATCCGAGAAACACCGAGTAAAACCAAACCCGCTCATCTCTAATTCTGACTATATGAAGCCACTACAAAACCATTGCAACTAGGCAGATCTATGTAGGGGTCCAACCACACACTACATAGATCTGCTCAGTCACTCACAATGCTGATTATTTCTCTATCAATTAATTTACAAGTGTCATATCTAGGATTAGAACCCACAACCTTTTACACTGGTAGCATGCACCTTACTGATGGAGATATCTGCTCTTGCATAGGAAGTATGAGAATTCTAACTATATGAAGTTACGTGTAATTGGCAGTGAAATAACCTCATATAGTTAGAATTCTCATGCTTCCTTTATAGGAGCAAATAGCTGTAATCAGTAAGGTGTCTGCTTCCAGTGTATCTATAATAAAGAGGGTGTGATTTGTAAGGTGTATTGACTAGTGGGGAAGTCGGCTACGGAAGAGATACCGGCTGCTGTCAATTAACTTAATGGTTTCATTTAGCTGAACACACGTAACAGGTGGAGAGGTGCCCCCCTTCAAAGCAGGAGCCCGGCGGCAGCTGACTCCATTGCCTCCCAGAGTTCTGCCTCTACAGGTACTTACTCAATATATAGAATAAAGACAGCGCATGAGCATTTTAAATCACATTAATTCTCAAAATGTATTTAGTTTTCTACACCTTATTCTGTCTCTATTTATTTAATTTTATATTTCACTTTACATAGAAACATAGAAACAGAGAATTTGACGGCATATAAGAACCACTTGGCCCATCTAGTCTCCCCCTTTTTTTATCCTTTAGGCAATCTCAACCCTTTCTGAACCTTAATTCTTTGTAAGGATATTCATATGCCTATCCCAAGCATGTTTAAATTGCTCTACATGACCCCTATGAAATAGGGGGACATATAATACACTATATGCGATAATAATAAAAATCTATATATATATCACATATGGGTATTGGAACTTCTTTGTGATTTTGTAGAATATCAATAAAATATGTAAAAAATCAAATTTAAGAGAATGAAGAATTCATTTTCTTGTGGAAGGGAAAGAGCACTGCTGTTATGATGTTGATTCCCTTTTTTTCTTCTTGAAGTTTCTATACATCCCATACTTGCCTACTCTCCCAGAAAGGCCGGTAGACTCCCTAAAATTGGGCAAGTCTCCCGCATCCCGCTGCACCCCCGCGGCACCCCACGGGCACTGGCACCAGCTTTTTGCGCACCCCGTCACAGAGGAGAAGTGGGCGGGGTGATGACACGATTCACGCTAAATCACATCATCATAGCCCCACCCCCCACTTCACAGTGCTGGTAATGGGGCATTGAAAAGTGGTGGGTGGGGCTACAATGACACTATTGCATCACCATGTCCCAGTACCGCCTCCTCCACACCCCCCTACTATGTGACTTGGCTGCTCCCTCCCAGAGCAGCAAAAAAGTAGGCAAGTATGCTACATCCACAGAAGATTTGTGGTTAGTTCTCCAAGATGTTTGGAACAACCTTCCTTCAAAAACTGTGTGCAAGTGTACCTAGAAGAATTGATGCTGTTTTCAAGGCAGAGTGGTCACACCAAATATTGATTTTATTTAGATTTCTCTCCGGTTTATGCACTTTACATGGTGTAAATTGATAAATAATAACCTATTAACCCTTCTATTTCTGTAAGCATTCTTACTTTGCAGCATTTTTTTCACACCTGCCTAAAACTTTTGCACAGTACTGTAGTGGTGTGTGCAGAGCTTCTGTGATTTTTGTTTAAACAATGTGGTCACAAGTAGAGATGAGCGGGTTCGGTTTCTCTGAATCCGAACCCGCCCGAACTTCATGTTTTTTTTCACGGGTCCGAGCGACTCAGATCTTCCCGCCTTGCTCGGTTAACCCGAGCGCGCCCGAACGTCATCATGACGCTGTCGGATTCTCGCGAGGCTCGGATTCTATCGCGAGACTCGGATTCTATATAAGGAGCCGCGCGTCGCCGCCATTTTCACACGTGCATTGAGATTGATAGGGAGAGGACGTGGCTGGCGTCCTCTCCATTTAGATTAGGGTTGAGAGAGAGAGAGAGAGAGATTGACCTGAGGCTGTGATACTGTAGAAGAGAGTGCAGAGTTTAGTGACTGACGACCACAGTGACCACCAGACAGTGCAGTTGTTTGTTTTATTTAATATATCCGTTCTCTGCCTGAAAAAAACGATACACACAGTGACTCAGTCACATACCATATCTGTGTGCACTGCTCAGCCCAGTGTGCTGCATCAATGTATATATATATCTGACTGTGCTCAGCTCACACAGCTTATAATTGTGGGGGAGACTGGGGAGCACTGCAGTGCCAGTTATAGGTTATAGCAGGAGCCAGGAGTACATAATATTATATTAAAATTAAACAGTGCACACTTTTGCTGCAGGAGTGCCACTGCCAGTGTGACTAGTGACCAGTGACCTGACCACCAGTATATATAATATTAGTAGTATACTATCTCTTTATCAACCAGTCTATATTAGCAGCAGACACAGTACAGTGCGGTAGTTCACGGCTGTGGCTACCTCTGTGTCGGCACTCGGCAGCCCGTCCATAATTGTATATACCACCTAACCGTGGTATTTTTTTCTTTCTTTATACATACATACTAGTTACGAGTATACTATCTCTTTATCAACCAGTCTATATATTAGCAGCAGACACAGTACAGTGCGGTAGTTCACGGCTGTGGCTACCTCTGTGTCGGCACTCGGCAGCCCGTCCATAATTGTATATACCACCTAACCGTGGTTTTTTTTTCTTTCTTTATACATACATACTAGTTACGAGTATACTATCTCTTTATCAACCAGTCTATATATTAGCAGCAGACACAGTACAGTGCGGTAGTTCACGGCTGTGGCTACCTCTGTGTCGGCACTCGGCAGCCCGTCCATAATTGTATATACCACCTAACCGTGGTTTTTTTTTCTTTCTTTATACATACATACTAGTTACGAGTATACTATCTCTTTATCAACCAGTCTATATTAGCAGCAGACACAGTACAGTGCGGTAGTTCACGGCTGTGGCTACCTCTGTGTCGGCACTCGGCAGCCCGTCCATAATTGTATATACCACCTAACCGTGGTTTTTTTTTCTTTCTTTATACATACATACTAGTTACGAGTATACTATCTCTTTATCAACCAGTCTATATATTAGCAGCAGACACAGTACAGTGCGGTAGTTCACGGCTGTGGCTACCTCTGTGTCGGCACTCGGCAGCCCGTCCATAATTGTATATACCACCTAACCGTGGTTTTTTTTTCTTTCTTTATACATACATACTAGTTACGAGTATACTATCTCTTTATCAACCAGTCTATATATTAGCAGCAGACACAGTACAGTGCGGTAGTTCACGGCTGTGGCTACCTCTGTGTCGGCACTCGGCAGCCCGTCCATAATTGTATATACCACCTAACCGTGGTTTTTTTTTTCTTTCTTTATACATACATACTAGTTACGAGTATACTATCTCTTTATCAACCAGTCTATATATTAGCAGCAGACACAGTACAGTGCGGTAGTTCACGGCTGTGGCTACCTCTGTGTCGGCACTCGGCAGCCCGTCCATAATTGTATATACCACCTAACCGTGGTTTTTTTTTCTTTCTTTATAGTCATACTAGTTACGAGTATACTATCTCTTTATCAACCAGTCTATATTAGCAGCAGACACAGTACAGTGCGGTAGTTCACGGCTGTGGCTACCTCTGTGTCGGCACTCGGCAGCCCGTCCATAATTGTATATACCACCTAACCGTGGTTTTTTTTTCTTTCTTTATAGTCATACTAGTTACGAGTATACTATCTCTTTATCAACCAGTCTATATTAGCAGCAGACACAGTACAGTGCGGTAGTTCACGGCTGTGGCTACCTCTGTGTTGGCACTCGGCAGCCCGTCCATAATTGTATATACCACCTAACCGTGGTTTTTTTTTCTTTCTTTATACATACATACTAGTTACGAGTATACTATCTCTTTATCAACCAGTCTATATATTAGCAGCAGACACAGTACAGTGCGGTAGTTCACGGCTGTGGCTACCTCTGTGTCGGCACTCGGCAGCCCGTCCATAATTGTATATACCACCTAACCGTGGTTTTTTTTTCTTTCTTTATACATACATACTAGTTACGAGTATACTATCTCTTTATCAACCAGTCTATATATTAGCAGCAGACACAGTACAGTGCGGTAGTTCACGGCTGTGGCTACCTCTGTGTCGGCACTCGGCAGCCCGTCCATAATTGTATATACCACCTAACCGTGTTTTTTTTTTTCTTTCTTTATAGTCATACTAGTTACGAGTATACTATCTCTTTATCAACCAGTCTATATTAGCAGCAGACACAGTACAGTGCGGTAGTTCACGGCTGTGGCTACCTCTGTGTCGGCACTCGGCAGCCCGTCCATAATTGTATATACCACCTAACCGTGGTTTTTTTTTCTTTCTTTATACATACATACTAGTTACGAGTATACTATCTCTTTATCAACCAGTCTATATTAGCAGCAGACACAGTACAGTGCGGTAGTTCACGGCTGTGGCTACCTCTGTGTCGGCACTCGGCAGCCCGTCCATAATTGTATACTAGTATCCATCTCCATTGTTTACCTGAGGTGCCTTTTAGTTGTGCCTATTAAAATATGGAGAACAAAAATGTTGAGGTTCCAAAATTAGGGAAAGATCAAGATCCACTTCCACCTCGTGCTGAAGCTGCTGCCACTAGTCATGGCCGAGACGATGAAATGCCAGCAACGTCGTCTGCCAAGGCCGATGCCCAATGTCATAGTACAGAGCATGTCAAATCCAAAACACCAAATATCAGAAAAAAAAGGACTCCAAAACCTAAAATAAAATTGTCGGAGGAGAAGCGTAAACTTGCCAATATGCCATTTACGACACGGAGTGGCAAGGAACGGCTGAGGCCCTGGCCTATGTTCATGGCTAGTGGTTCAGCTTCACATGAGGATGGAAGCACTCAGCCTCTCGCTAGAAAAATGAAAAGACTCAAGCTGGCAAAAGCAGCACAGCAAAGAACTGTGCATTCTTCGAAATCCCAAATCCACAAGGAGAGTCCAATTGTGTCGGTTGCGATGCCTGACCTTCCCAACACTGGACGTGAAGAGCATGCGCCTTCCACCATTTGCACGCCCCCTGCAAGTGCTGGAAGGAGCACCCGCAGTCCAGTTCCTGATAGTCAGATTGAAGATGTCAGTGTTGAAGTACACCAGGATGAGGAGGATATGGGTGTTGCTGGCGCTGGGGAGGAAATTGACCAGGAGGATTCTGATGGTGAGGTGGTTTGTTTAAGTCAGGCACCCGGGGAGACACCTGTTGTCCGTGGGAGGAATATGGCCGTTGACATGCCAGGTGAAAATACCAAAAAAATCAGCTCTTCGGTGTGGAGGTATTTCACCAGAAATGCGGACAACAGGTGTCAAGCCGTGTGTTCCCTTTGTCAAGCTGTAATAAGTAGGGGTAAGGACGTTAACCACCTCGGAACATCCTCCCTTATACGTCACCTGCAGCGCATTCATAATAAGTCAGTGACAAGTTCAAAAACTTTGGGTGACAGCGGAAGCAGTCCACTGACCAGTAAATCCCTTCCTCTTGTAACCAAGCTCACGCAAACCACCCCACCAACTCCCTCAGTGTCAATTTCCTCCTTCCCCAGGAATGCCAATAGTCCTGCAGGCCATGTCACTGGCAATTCTGACGAGTCCTCTCCTGCCTGGGATTCCTCCGATGCATCCTTGCGTGTAACGCCTACTGCTGCTGGCGCTGCTGTTGTTGCCGCTGGGAGTCGATGGTCATCCCAGAGGGGAAGTCGTAAGCCCACTTGTACTACTTCAAGTAAGCAATTGACTGTTCAACAGTCCTTTGCGAGGAAGATGAAATATCACAGCAGTCATCCTACTGCAAAGCGGATAACTGAGGCCTTGACAACTATGTTGGTGTTAGACGTGCGTCCGGTATCCGCCGTTAGTTCACAGGGAACTAGACAATTTATTGAGGCAGTGTGCCCCCGTTACCAAATACCATCTAGGTTCTACTTCTCTAGGCAGGCGATATCGAGAATGTACACGGACGTCAGAAAAAGACTCACCAGTGTCCTAAAAAATGCAGTTGTACCCAATGTCCACTTAACCACGGACATGTGGACAAGTGGAGCAGGGCAGGGTCAGGACTATATGACTGTGACAGCCCACTGGGTAGATGTATGGACTCCCGCCGCAAGAACAGCAGCGGCGGCACCAGTAGCAGCATCTCGCAAACGCCAACTCTTTCCTAGGCAGGCTACGCTTTGTATCACCGGTTTCCAGAATACGCACACAGCTGAAAACCTCTTACGGCAACTGAGGAAGATCATCGCGGAATGGCTTACCCCAATTGGACTCTCCTGTGGATTTGTGGCATCGGACAACGCCAGCAATATTGTGTGTGCATTAAATATGGGCAAATTCCAGCACGTCCCATGTTTTGCACATACCTTGAATTTGGTGGTGCAGAATTTTTTAAAAAACGACAGGGGCGTGCAAGAGATGCTGTCGGTGGCCAGAAGAATTGCGGGACACTTTCGGCGTACAGGCACCACGTACAGAAGACTGGAGCACCACCAAAAACTACTGAACCTGCCCTGCCATCATCTGAAGCAAGAAGTGGTAACGAGGTGGAATTCAACCCTCTATATGCTTCTGAGGTTGGAGGAGCAGCAAAAGGCCATTCAAGCCTATACAATTGAGCACGATATAGTAGGTGGAATGCACCTGTCTCAAGCGCAGTGGAGAATGATTTCAACGTTGTGCAAGGTTCTGATGTCCTTTGAACTTGCCACACGTGAAGTCAGTTCAGACACTGCCAGCCTGAGTCAGGTCATTCCCCTCATCAGGCTTTTGCAGAAGAAGCTGGAGACATTGAAGGAGGAGCTAACACGGAGCGATTCCGCTAGGCATGTGGGACTTGTGGATGGAGCCCTTAATTCGCTTAAAAAGGATTCACGGGTGGTCAATCTGTTGAAATCAGAGCACTACATTTTGGCCACCGTGCTCGATCCTAGATTTAAAGCCTACCTTGGATCTCTCTTTCCGGCAGACACAAGTCTGCTGGGGTTGAAAGACCTGCTGGTGAGAAAATTGTCAAGTCAAGCGGAACGCGACCTGTCAACATCTCCTCCTTCACATTCTCCCGCAACTGGGGGTGCGAGGAAAAGGCTCAGAATTCCGAGCCCACCCGCTGGCGGTGATGCAGGGCAGTCTGGAGCGACTGCTGATGCTGACATCTGGTCCGGACTGAAGGACCTGACAACGATTACGGACATGTCGTCTACTGTCACTGCATATGATTCTCTCAACATTGATAGAATGGTGGAGGATTATATGAGTGACCGCATCCAAGTAGGCACGTCACACAGTCCGTACTTATACTGGCAGGAAAAAGAGGCAATTTGGAGGCCCTTGCACAAACTGGCTTTATTCTACCTAAGTTGCCCTCCCACAAGTGTGTACTCCGAAAGAGTGTTTAGTGCCGCCGCTCACCTTGTCAGCAATCGGCGTACGAGGTTACATCCAGAAAATGTGGAGAAGATGATGTTCATTAAAATGAATTATAATCAATTCCTCCGCGGAGACATTGACCAGCAGCAATTGCCTCCACAAAGTACACAGGGAGCTGAGATGGTGGATTCCAGTGGGGACGAATTGATAATCTGTGAGGAGGGGGATGTACACGGTGATATATCGGAGGGTGATGATGAGGTGGACATCTTGCCTCTGTAGAGCCAGTTTGTGCAAGGAGAGATTAATTGCTTCTTTTTTGGGGGGGGTCCAAACCAACCCGTCATATCAGTCACAGTCGTGTGGCAGACCCTGTCACTGAAATGATGGGTTGGTTAAAGTGTGCATGTCCTGTTTTGTTTATACAACATAAGGGTGGGTGGGAGGGCCCAAGGACAATTCCATCTTGCACCTCTTTTTTCTTTTCTTTTTCTTTGCATCATGTGCTGATTGGGGAGGGTTTTTTGGAAGGGACATCCTGCGTGACACTGCAGTGCCACTCCTAAATGGGCCCGGTGTTTGTGTCGGCCACTAGGGTCGCTAATCTTACTCACACAGTCAGCTACCTCATTGCGCCTCTTTTTTTCTTTGCGTCATGTGCTGTTTGGGGAGGGTTTTTTGGAAGGGACATCCTGCGTGACACTGCAGTGCCACTCCTAGATGGGCCCGGTGTTTGTGTCGGCCACTAGGGTCGCTAATCTTACTCACACAGCTACCTCATTGCGCCTCTTTTTTTCTTTGCGTCATGTGCTGTTTGGGGAGGGTTTTTTGGAAGGGACATCCTGCGTGACACTGCAGTGCCACTCCTAGATGGGCCCGGTGTTTGTGTCGGCCACTAGGGTCGCTAATCTTACTCACACAGCTACCTCATTGCGCCTCTTTTTTTCTTTGCGTCATGTGCTGTTTGGGGAGGGTTTTTTGGAAGGGCCATCCTGCGTGACACTGCAGTGCCACTCCTAGATGGGCCCGGTGTTTGTGTCGGCCACTAGGGTCGCTAATCTTACTCACACAGCTACCTCATTGCGCCTCTTTTTTTCTTTGCGTCATGTGCTGTTTGGGGAGGGTTTTTTGGAAGGGACATCCTGCGTGACACTGCAGTGCCACTCCTAGATGGGCCCGGTGTTTGTGTCGGCCACTAGGGTCGCTTATCTTACTCACACAGCGACCTCGGTGCAAATTTTAGGACTAAAAATAATATTGTGAGGTGTGAGGTATTCAGAATAGACTGAAAATGAGTGTAAATTATGGTTTTTGAGGTTAATAATACTTTGGGATCAAAATGACCCCCAAATTCTATGATTTAAGCTGTTTTTTAGTGTTTTTTGAAAAAAACACCCGAATCCAAAACACACCCGAATCCGACAAAAAAAATTCGGTGAGGTTTTGCCAAAACGCGTTCGAACCCAAAACACGGCCGCGGAACCGAATCCAAAACCAAAACACAAAACCCGAAAAATTTCAGGCGCTCATCTCTAGTCACAAGCCACATGCACTCCAGTCTAGGCGGGTGGTTTATTCCTACTGTCAGCTGCAGGGAACTAGGGAGCAGTCAGCAACTGTATAGGAAAACTATATCATGGGAGCCATCTCCAGGTCTGTGTCTGTGCTGTGCAGCATGGTCATGGCCCCTCCACCTCATGCCAGCTAAAAAAAATAACAGCAAAAAATCAGAAAAAAAAACAGGTTGCCGTGGAGGGAGCTTGTACGTTAATCAGGCTTCAGTGAGACATCCTTGTGCCACCTCTTGCCCTGGGCCCACAGGCATTGCCTGTCCCTCATAGAAACATACAAACATAGAATTTTTTGGCAGATAAGAACCACTTGGCCCATCTAGTCTGCCCCCTTTTTTTTTTTATATTATTTTTATCTCTAACCTTATTTGATCCTTATTTCTTTGAAACAAGCCACTTTGCGTGCAAGTGGCTTACATTTCTAAAGCTGGGTACACACAGAGAGATCCATGTTTAAAATCAAAGCAATCTGACTAGATTGCTTAGATTTTAAGCACGGATCTGCCGTGTTTATGTTCCTCAGCGATAGTGATGCATGGCCCCACGCATCGCTATCGCCGGTGCTAGATTGAGCCTGCATGCAGGCTCAATTTAGCGGGTCACTCACTTCAGCACTGTGTGAAGTGAGCGCCCCCCCGTTGTCGCTCCCCTCGCTCAGCACATCACACTGTGCTGAGAGGGGGGAGAGATGTGTGCTGAGCGGTCTGTACTAAGATCACTCCTCACACATCTCTCCCGTCAGTACTGGCCTTTACACTGTGCACAGGTTGAAAAATACAGGCTCTCCTTAATGCCAACATTGAGCAGTAGTCGTTTTAGCCCCAGGCAGATTTTGCACACAGCTCAGTTGTTTGGCAAAAGCACAGGAGAATATACCGGCAGAGGAATCTTAGTTTAATGTTCTTATGAATGGTGTTTACTTTTAAAATAAACCCTTAATGAGGTATAATATTTAATATTACAGTAATTCCTCATACCAGTGTCAAAACTAATGTCTGTAGTTTGTCCATCACGAAATTGCTCTTCTGCTTTACTGCAAGAAAGGTGAAACCAGAAGTGGAGCCCCTGAAGGACCAGGCAGCATTGTCTTGTGTCTTATTTTTATCCCATTATTATATATTTACTTCATAATAATTGTAAATGGAGGATGTGCATGTTTCATCTTTAACTCACAGTTCAATTACAATTACTGTAGGCAATAGCGCCGAGAGGGGGGTGGGGGAGGGTACTAAAATTACCCGTGTCCAGGTCTGATGGAGAGGTCCGGGGGTGGGGGGCCCCTTTACCTGGCATCAGCTGCAGCTTTTCTCCTCAGCCCAGTACACGCTGCTGTGTGCAGGGCTGCGGTGCTTAAAGTACTATTTCTTCTGTATTTTTTTCTAATGGTGCATGGACACACCTCCAATGATTAGGACACACCCCCTGAAAAGCACCTGGGCCCAGCCAAGCTCTCTAGTCTCCTGACTGTAGGTCCCTGATTGTCAAAAAGTCTAACAAGTCAAGAACACGTGTTTACACCATAATAAGTGCGAATGAATGCAGGTATGCTAGTCTTAGTGTGTAAAGGGCGGTACACATGTAGAGATGTGTGTGTAAATTCTAAGCAATCTGACTAGAGTGCTTAGTAATTAAGCACAGACCACTCTGTGTGTATAGCCCATAGTGATAGAGATGCGCTGCCCCGCACATTGCTATCGGTCTCTAGATTGGCCTGCATGCCAGCCAAATCTAGTCAGATCGCTTACCGCTGAGTGAAGTGAGCTTTTATTCCCTCGCTCAGCACACATCGTGCTGTGTGCCGAGCGTCCTGAGATGTGTGCTGAGCGATCTGTGCTAGACCGCTTGGCACACATCTCTACGTGTGCATTCTATCAGGTTGGATTCCTGTGATCTACAGGAAAAAAGTCTACAGTCAATAGGTTGACCGCACGTTGCTGACAAGGTAAAGGTCGACATGGTCAAAAGGTTTATAGGTAAAATGCAGACAGTAGAAAAGATAGATAGGGTGAAAAGGTCAGCAAGGCCAAAAGGTTGATACGGAAATGGTGGACACACAAAAGTTTGAGGAAAGTTTTTTGGGGAAGTTGGTGTTTTCTTCACTTTTTCCCTATTAAAACTCCCATCAGTGAACTGCAGCCACTCGCCTGGCTCGCTACTGTTACAGTGAGATTGAGTTCTTCTTTAGAAATCCAACATGGTACATAGGTCTTCAGGCTGTAATCCTTGGTTGAGACTCATAGAATGCACACAGCAGGTCTTCATGCCTATAAGAACCACTTTTCCCATAAGACTTTATATGTCTACTGGTACTGGGATGCTCACCAGGACTTACACAACTGCCGGTAGTATGAGCTCAACCCCTGAGTGACTGAATCAAAGCCAATGGAATGAAGGACTGAAAGAGGATAGGAGCTACTCTAAGACAAGAGACTGGAGAACTAGCAATAGACACTTAACACAGAACTCCCCCAAACTCTTGACAGATTTCGGGCAAGGAGAGAACGTAAAATATGTACACAAACAATACACTACAGAAAGAAGTTAGACCAAAACAACGCAGAGACAGAGCCACTGGCATAGAGAGTGCTGAGGGTATGTAAGTGAGGTAGATTTCTAAGGAAACACAAGACAGTATAGCAAGAAGATGAGGAGTACTCTAGCAGAAATAACTAGAGAAATCAAGACATATAATACGACTGACACAGAGTAAGATGCTGATGATTATTTACTGACACTGGGCTAGACGCAGGAATACAGAGTTGGATGCTGGTAACTATATAACTTACACAGAGCTAGACACATATATAACTGAGTAGAATACAGATGAATACGTAACTTGATACTGAACTGAATACAGGTATAACTGAGTGGGAAGCTGATGATTACATAACTTGACACAGAACTGAACACAGGTATAACTGGGTACAGAAACAGAAAACCAGACAAAGATTTCCACGACTGAAACCAGGACTTAGAGACAAAGGCTCCTGCGGCAACCAGGACCTATGACCACCAGGGAGTAATGAGAAGACTGGGAATATAAAGGGAGCACCAACTAATGAACAGGTTCAATGCAGCCAAGCCCCCTTTAATTAGTGATCCTATGCAGCCATGCACTGAACGTCCACTACACTCCTGACTTTCACAAGAAACAGACTGGAGTCAGATAACAAAGCATTCCCCAACAGGTCAGCTTCTACAGCAATTAAGCAGACAGAATAGAGCTGCATTTAAACTGACAAAACAGAGCTGCAGACATCACATGTAACAGCTAAGCTTACCACACTTCGGGTACAGGTTACTATTCCAGAATGTTATCCATGTGGATGGTAAAGTATGAAAAAGTTGAATATTGTGAAAATGTAAAAAAACTTGTGTCAAACATTGTCATGTCAACCTTTTAAACCTGTCAACTATTTTGAACCTTTTAACCTTTTGTACTTTGTACCTTATACTTGTCAACCTTTTGTACCTGTCGATGTAATGCAGGGGTGGGGAACCTTTTTTCTTCCTAGGGCCATTTGGATATTTATAAAATACTTTTATCAACTTAAAAATTAGCCTGCCCCCAGCAGATATGCCCCCAGTCAGTAGTTATGCCCCCAGTAGATATAGCCCAGTCAGTTGTTATGCTCCAGTAGATATGCTCCAAGTCACTTGTTATGCCCCATTAGATATGCCCTCAGTCAGCTGTTATGCCTCATTAGATATGCCCCCAGTCAGTTGTTATGCCCCCCAGTCAGTTGTTATGCCCCATTAGATATGCCCCATTAGATATTCCCCCTAATAGCCCAGCTAACACACACACATTAAAAGAAAAACAAAACATAATACTCACCAGCCCTGCTCCTGCTTCCAGACCGTTGCCCTCTGCCTGGCCGCCCGCTCCTCAGAACAATGGGAAAGACGTCATGACATCTCTCCCATAGCACCGCACAGCCGCACACGCACACTGCCTGAGCCGGAAGCTGGAGCTCAGGAGTGAGCTACTGCCTTCGGCTGCTGCTGAGGAGAAGAAGTAACAAAATCCAGTAACAAAATCTCAGCGGGTGCCCGGCATCTCCCTTGGGTAGGTGAGCCTGGCCGGGCTGGATCAAGTGGCTCTGCGGGCCTTATACGGCCCGCAGGCCTGAGGTTCCCCACCCCTATGCATGTTCACATTTTAGGTTTGACCTTTTTACTTTCCACCTGTCATCCAGATACCCATTCTATCAATAGCATCTACCTCTGGAACAGTCACCAGGGTTTTAGCACAGTTTCATTAACCGCAGTTAAATTCATCTTTTTCTCATAGTCCACCTATCAATATCTCATCTTTATAATAATCTTGTACTCCTCTTTCTCATCATTATCACCACCACCACCACCATAATTATCCTCCTACCCCCCCCCCCCCCCCCCCAAACCACATTTTTACTTCCCTGCAATGGCTCTCTCGTCTTTGACCCCATTCCTCACTCATCAGATAGTTCTGTCCACGTAACTCCTTTGTTCTCCCCATGGTCTTCTCACACCCTTGAGGTCCAAAATCTTAGTTTTGCCTTCAGACCAACTAGCACAGCAGCAGCTCAGATGCGCAGGCTCTGTGAAGCATCTAAGCAGTTCAGCTGTGACATAATGATATTACAACACTTAGAAGAAACATTTAAGGTGGGTACACATGTGACGATCGAACATCATCCACTATGGGACCCGGCGGTGGGGTCATACATTGCTAGCGACAGCCTCAGATCTTCTTGCATGTGTAACCCCTCCCCTAACACTCTAACATGAGATTCTTAATTACCTCTCTAGGGAATGGTTGTTCAGTATCTGTGCCTGCACCCAAGCTAATTATTTGGGCTTGCCTGGGTAAGCCTTTCTTTAATAATGAATGGTAGCTACAAGTCTATCTGTATCATAAGCGTATATATGTGTCAGGGCCGGCTCCAGGCACGTTCAAATTGAGCGGCCGCGTGGGGCACCACCCTTAATGGGCGCCGCGCGCTGGCGCCGCCATTTTCGTTCCTGGAGCCGGCCCTGTGCTGCACTGCCCGGCCTTAAACTATTGTGTGCTTACGCGCTGTGCGGCACTGGCATCTGACGTCAGATGCCAGCGCAGCGCACATAGTGCACACCACCCGCACCGCCGCCACACCGCCCGCGGCCCTGCTCCCTGCTCCCTCAGACAGCAGCACTCCTCCCCCTCCCAGCGCCGCAGGTATTGGGGGCATTTATGGATGGCATTATGTGGGGGCTGCACTGTGGGGTCATATCTGCACTGTGGGGGCATTCATTTATCTAGCACTGTGCGGGCATTTATTTTTCAGGCACTGTGGGGGCATTTATTTATCAGGCGCTGTGGGGGCATTTATTTATCTGGCACTGTAGGAGCATATCTGGCACTGGGGGCATTTATTTATATGGCACTGGGGGCGTTTATATATCTTGCACTGTGGGGGCATTTATGTATCTGGCACTGTGGGGGCATATCTGCACTGTGGGGGCATTAATGTATCTGGCACTGTGGGGGAATATCTGGCACTGGGGGCATTAATGTATCTGGCACTGTGGGGGCATATCTGGCACTGGGGGCATTAATGTATCTATCACTGTGGGGGCATATCTGGCACTGGGGGCATTAATGTATCTGGCACTGTGGGGGCATATCTGGCACTGGGGGCATTAATGTATCTGGCACTGGGGGCATATCTGGCATGGGGGCAATAATGTATCTGGCACTGTGGGGGGCATTAATGTATCTGGCACTGTGGGGGGCATTAATGTATCTGGCACTGTGGGGGCATTAATGTATCAGGCACTTTGGGGGGCATTAATGTATCTGGCACTGCAGGGGCATATCTGGCACTGTGGGGGGCATTAATGTATCTGACACTGTGGGGGGCAGTAATGTATCTGGCACTGTGTGGGCACTTATGCATCTGGCACTGGGGGCACTTATGCATCTGGCACTGGGGGCATTTATGCATCTGGCACTGGGGGCATTTATGTATCTGGCACTGGGGGCATTTATGTATCTGGCCCTGTGGGGGCATATCTGGCACTGTGGGGGCATTTTTATATCTGGCACTGTGGGGACATATCTGGCACTGTGTGGGCATTTTTATATCTGGCACTGTGGGGACATATCTGGCACTGTGGGCACTTATGTATCTGGCACTGTGGGGGCACTTATGTATCTGGCACTGTGGGTGCACTTATGTATCTGGCACTGTGTGGGCACTTATGTATCTGGCACTGTGGGGCATTAATGTATCTGGCACTGTGTGGGGCATTAATGTATCTGGCACTGTGGGGGGCATTAATGTATCTGGCACTGTGGGGGCATTAATGTATCTGGCACTGCGGGGGCATATCTGGCACTGTGGGGGACATTAATGTATCTGACACTGTGGGGGGCAATAATGTATCTGGCACTGTGTGGGCACTTATGCATCTGGCACTGGGGGCACTTATGCATCTGGCACTGGGGGCATTTATTTATCTGGCACTGAGGGCATTTATGTATCTGGCCCTGTGGGGGCATATCTGGCACTGTGGGGGCATTTTTATATCTGGCACTGTGGGGACATATCTGGCACTGTGTGGGCATTTTTATATCTGGCACTGTGGGGACATATCTGGCACTGTGTGGGCATTTTTATATCTGGCACTGTGGGGACATATCTGGCACTGTGGGCACTTATGTATCTGGCACTGTATGGGCACTTATGTATCTGGCACTGTGTGGGCACTTATGTATCTGGCACTGTGGGGGCATTTATGTATCTGGCACTGTGGGGGGCATATCTGCACTGTGGGGGCATTTATGTATCTGGCACTTTGGGGGCATTTATGTATCTGAACTGTGGGTGCATATCTGGCACTGTGTGGCCATTTATGTAGCTGGCACTGCTGGGGGGGCATGTCACGTGTAGCTGGCACTGCTGGGGGGGCATGTCACGTGTAGCTGGCACTGCTGGGGGGGCATGTCACGTGTAGCTGGCACTGCTGGGGGGGCATGTCACGTGTAGCTGGCACTGCTGGGGGGGCATGTCACGTGTAGCTGGCACTGCTGGGGAGCATGTCACGTGTAGCTGGCACTGCTGGGGGGCATGTCATGTAGTGTTCCCGCTAGGCATCTGTGGCTAGGCAATGTGTCTCAGTGCTCTCCCTGGTGCAATGTGTCTCAGTGCTGTGCCTGGCGCAAAGTGTATAGGAGGTTCTACCTGGTGCAGTGTGTATTAGCTGCACTACTGTGTGGTGTAATGCAAATTGCCACTATTATGTGGCCACGTACCTTCCCCACAAAGTAACTCCCCTTAATTTTTGCTGTCCATGCTTTGGCATATAGGTATGGGAACAACAAGCAGTATGTACATAATTTTGCCCTCCTAACTTAAAAATGTGCCCTCCCTGTGATCAGCACCATGCCCTAAAAAGTGAACACTATCATGTGTAGCTGGCACTGCTGGGGGGCATGTCATGTGTAGCTGGCACTGCTGCGGGGCATGTCATGTCTAGCTGGCACTGATGCGGGGCATGTCATGTCTAGCTGGCACTGCTGCGGGGCATGTCATGTGTAGCTGGCACTGATGTGGGGCATGTCATGTCTAGCTGGCACTGCTGCAGGGCATGTCATGTGTAGCTGGCACTGCTGGGGGGCATGTCATGTCTATCTGGCACTGCACATTATGTGTATCTGGCACTATACTGGAGACATTGTGTGTAAGGAACACTACTGTGGCTATGTGTAAGGCTGCTAATTGTGTGAAAATATATTTATAGTTTGATGATATGAAGTTACGAGGCCACGCCCACTTTTACAGGAGCGCGCACCGAAGGCGCGCGTATGGGGGGAAGGGGGGGGCGCTTTTACATTTTCTCGCTCAGAGTGCTAGTAGGCCTGGAGCCGGCCCTTATATGTGTACATTCATTACAGTATAATATTATACCTGTTCTTCTATTTGCATTTCAGGATCTCCGGATGGAATTACAAATCACATCAACATACATGGTAAGTATAAGTACATGCATTTATTTGTCACAAAAGAGTATTTGAAGGCAAACATTTCTTAACAACATGGCAAGGCAAATTACTTTTCAATCCTGTCCCACTATTTCCCTTTTTAGAGCCTATACAATTTGTTTTGCATGTAATACACAAAAATTACCATTAAGAGTGACCCGGGTACTCAAAAAATAAGTGCAATGTCTGGGCCACTAGTGAATACCTTGCATGACATCCAAAATTAAATGGGCGGAAAGCCCTCCACTTTCTGTTGGGTTAGATTCCTTTTTTTTCTATTATAGTAGAAGGTGCTTTATACAGTGTAGTATACTAAATAAATCCACCCCAAGAATCAGTCATAGGGAGAGTTGTATATTATTATTATTATTATTATTATTATTATTATTATTATTATCCTTTATTTATATGGCGCCACAAGGGTTCCGCAGCGCCCAATTACAGAGTACATATGCACATAATCAAAACAGGAAAACAGTGACTTACAGTTGAAGACAATATAGGACAAGTACAGGGCAACTAAACATAACTACACCAGTAAACATAGAGATAAGTTCCAGGTGGCCAAAAACTGCGTGATTTGGGCAGCTGAGGATTATTAAAGTAAGAAAAGGATAAGCACATGAGGGAAGAGGGCCCTACTCGTGAGAGCTTACAATCTAAGGGGAGGGGTAGACAGACAGGGGTGACACAGATGGGGTACATAGAGAGCATGGAACAGAGGGTTAGGTTGAGATTTGGCTAGGTTTGGTAAAGAAATGGGTCTTAAGAGCCCGTTTGAAGTTTTGTAGAGAGGTGGAGAGTCTGAGGGGGAGAGGTAAAGAATTCCTGAGAAAGGGAGCATCAAGTGAAAAATCTTGGAGATAGGAGTGGGAGGAAGTAATCAGAAGACAGGAGAGTCGGCGTGCATTAGCAGAGCGAAGAGGACGGGTGGGAGAGTAAAGGGAGATAAGGTCAGAGATGTAGATGGGAGAGGAGTGGGTGAGAGCTTTGTAAGTGAGTGTGAGAAGTTTGAATTGGATTCTGAAAGGGAAGGGAAGACAGTGGAGGGCCTGTAGGAGAGGGGAGGTAGACGTAGTGCGTTTGGTGAGGAAGATGAGCCGGGCAGCAGCATTGAGGATAGATTGGAGTGGAGAGAGGTAATTGTCAGGGAGGCCAGTTAGGAGGAGATTACTATAGTCCAGTCTGGAAATAATCAGTGAGTGAATAATGATTTTAGTGGCATCCTGGGTGAGAAAAGGTCTGATTCTAGAAATGTTTTTGAGATGAAAATGACAGGTTTGTGAGAGGTGCTGAATGTGTGGTTTGAAGGAGAGGGAGGAGTCAAGGATTACGCCAAGACAGCGTACTTGGGGGCTAGGGGAGATAGTTGTGCCATCAATGGATAATGAGATTGTGGGAGGTGAGACTGTGCGGGAGAGTGGGAAGATGATCAGCTCAGTCTTAGACATGTTGAGTTTAAGAAAGTGCTGAGACATCCAGGAAGAGATAGCAGAAAGACAGTTTGAGGTCCGAGTGAGGAGAGCCATGGAGAGATCAGGGGAGGAGAGGTAGATTTGAGTGTCATCAGCATAGAGGTGGTATTGGAAGTTAAAAGAACTAATGAGTTCACCTAAAGAGGACGTATAGAGAGAGAATAGGAGAGGACCAAGAACAGAGCCTTGGGGGACACCAACAGTTAGTGGAAGTGGGGGGGAGATAGCATCATGAGAGGAGACAGAGAAGGAACGATCAGAGAGGTAGGAGGACAGCCAGGAGAGGGCAGTATCACGAAGACCAAGAGAGTGAAGGATTTGCAGAAGGAGAGGGTGGTCCACAGTGTCAAAAGCAGCAGAGAGGTCAAGAAGAATAAGCAGAGAGTAGTGGCCCTTAGATTTGGCTGCATGGAGGTCATTGCAGACTTTTGTGAGGGCAGTTTCAGTGGAGTGGAGAGAACGGAAACCAGACTGGAATGGGTCAAGCAGTGAGTGAGAGGAAAGAAAGGCAGTGAGGCGATTATAGACAATACGCTCAAGAAGTTTGGAGGCAAAGGGGAGGAGAGAGATGGGTCGATAGTTGGAGAGAGTGTTAGGATCAAGGGTAGGTTTTTTTAAGAATAGGGGAGACAAGAGCATGCTTGAAGGCAGAGGGGACAGTTCTGGCTGGCTGCCCTGTATGGCTGCACTCCCTGAGCTCACCAGCTGCCGCTGTAATGTTTACAGCGAGCACAGCTCTTAGCAGCGCTGGAAGAGCTTAGGTGCGAGCACTCTCAGGGGGATCTGCAGTCTGCCCTCTCGCCGACGGGAAGCACTTTTTATATTCCCCCCTGTCAGCGGCACACGGTCCATCTAGCGTCTCGCGGCCCCCCTTGTTTTCACGCTCTGTCTGCGTGAATCTCTGCTCTGCAGGTGCGGGGACACTCGGGAAGCTACCCCAGCTTCTTCTACAGTGCCCTGTGTAATACATATATTTAACCACTTCAGTGCCATTAGAAGGTGTCTGTCCCTCTTCACCATGTACAGAAGTCTCCACCTCTCCACATTGATACTGCACCATACATATTTTACCCCACAAACTATCACATCAATTCTTATATAGATATATACATACATGTATAATAAACCAATATATATAATTTAATACATATATCATTATATACACATCACTAATACTTTATACATGGCTAGACATGTACAAAAGATCTGAGGCTTTCGCTAGCGACCTGCTGGTGCGCACATCAGTATTATTCTCTTGCATACACATGGAATGATATAAACGATTGGTCATTCCGTTCGATCTGGAATGCCCACATCATTTGTTCTGTCATTCCGTGTGAATGCACCTTTAGGCTGCATACATACACACTATGGGGTATATCCAGTAGCTGTTGGAAGCTGCAGTCTTGTCGGAAAGACGGCAGCTTCTGACAGATTTCGGTCGGAAGGGGTTCTGACCTATTCAAAATATGATTTTTTTTTCGACAAGTCAGGAATTCCCGACTTGTTGGAAAACACGTGGATCAGCGGAATAGCTGCCGATCCACGTGCTTCTGTTGGAAATAGGGCCAAATCCGACAGGTTTTGGCCCCCTTTCCGACAAATTTAATATGACTTGAAAACAAGTCGGATTGAGGTGAGGAGAAGGGAAGCGGTGCGGCGGGCTATGGGGATGAGAGGTACCTTGCCTGTCCATCCCCCGGCCAGGCACCTCTCTCCCTGCAGCACCTCCCCCACTGCCGCAGACATCACCCCCGTCATCTCCCACCACCGTCTGCTCCCCACTCCAGCCACCATCGTCTGCTCCCCCCACCACCACTGTCAGCACACCCGGCAGCCGCTGACAACAGCGGCAGAACAGGATCCCGGGTACATCCAATTTAGTCAGTCGGATTTGGCTCAAATCTGACAGTCGGATTTGGAAGTCCATTGAATATCCCTTGTTGGATCCATTTTGAAAAATGCATGTTGGAATGGATCCGACACTTATTGAATACACCACAATGGTTGCATACACACTAGATATTGCATACAATATTGCTGATATTGTATGATTGCATACAATATCGTATAGTGTGTACACATGATTTATCATATGATGTGCGCTTCTGTGGACATCCAAAATCTGACCTTAATGCAGACTTGATGGTCTAATATCGTGACCTTTTTATGTAGTGTACACATACGACCATACAGTTTTAAGGGGTTGACGTCAGCCTCAGGGACGTTTCTTGGAGCGAAAGAGCCGTGCAATCGCACGGGGCGCCCGCCGCGGCACTGACTGTGGCTCCCTTTCTTCCCCCTCCTCCCTCTCCCCGAGAACCCAGCTCGGGGGGCAGAGTTTCACGGAATGACGCGGTTGTGTAATGACGTCACGATGTAACTGCGTCATCCCGCGAAACTATGCCCCCCCGGAGCGTAGTACTGAGGAGGAGGGGGAGCCAGGCTAAGAAGAGGGAGAGGCGGCTGGCGCGAGGTGCGACTGGTGAGGTGGACCGAAGAGCAGGAATCACCTCTAAGTATTCTCATTCTTTCTTTCTTTCTCTCTCTCTCTCTCTCTCTCTCTCTATCTAAAATGGGAACACTTGCCTGCCATAATGTGTAAAAAGGGGGACACGTGCCTGCCATAATGTGTAAAAAGGGGGACACATGCATGCCATAATGTGTAAAAAGGGGGACACTTGCCTGCCATAATGTGTAAAAAAGGGGACATGTGCCTGCCATAATGTGTAAAAAGGGGGACACTTGCCTGCCATAATGTGTAAAAAGGGGACACTTGCCTGCCGTAATGTGTAAAAAGGGGACACTTGCCCGCCATAATGTGTAAAAAGAGGACTCTTGCCTGCCATAATGTATAAAAAGGGGACACTTGCTGCCATAATGTGTAAAAAGGGGACACTTGTCTGCCATAATGTGTAAAAAGGGGACACTTGCTTGCCATAATGTCTAAAATGGGGACTTTTGCCTGCTGTAATGTGTAAAAAAGGGACTCTGTCTGCCGTAATGTATAAAATGGGGACTCTTGCCTGCCGTAATGTATATAATGGGGACTCTTGCTTGCTGTAATGTATAAAATGGGGACTCTTGCCTGCCGTAATGTGTAAAATGGGGACTCTTGCCTGCCGTGATGTGTGAAATGGGGACTCTTGCCTGCCGTGATGTGTAAAATTGGGACTCTTGCCTGCTGTGATGTGTAAAATGGGGACTCTTGCCTGCTGTAATGTGTAAAATAGGGACTCTTGCCTGCCGTAATGTGTAAAATAGGGACTATTGCCTGCCGTAATGTGTAAAATGGGGACTCTTGCCTGTCTCTATAGCCAGCCCCCCACTTGTCTCACCAGCCATCAGCCCCCCTTCTGTCCTCACCATCCAGCTCCCCTTCTATCTCTCCAGTCAGCTCCTCTTGTCTTACCAGCCGGCCCCTCTTCTCTCTCACCAGCCAGCCTCCATCTGTATCACCAGTCAGCCCCTTTCTATATCTCCAGCCAGTCCCTCCTTCTGTCTCTCCAGCCAGCCCCTTTACTGTCTTACCAGTCAGCCCCTCTGTGTCTGCAGCAAGTGTGATACTCTGCTGCAGAAACCCGTGCAGGACTTCTACAGGGTCATCACATCCCTTGTTTGGACACCCACGCGCACTGGCACCCGCTTTTTGCGCACCCCGTCACAGAGAAGTGGGCGGGATGATGACTTGATTCACGCTAAATCACATCATCATAGCCCCGCCCCCACTTCACAATGTTGGTAATGGGGCATTGAAAAGTGGTGGGCAGGGCTACAATGACATGATTGCATCACCATGTCCCGGTACCGCCTCCTCCACACACCCCTACTATGTGACTTGGCTGCTACCTCCCTCCCGGAGCAGCAGAAAAGTAGGCAAGTATGCTACATCCACAGAAGATTTGTGGTTAGTTCTCCAAGATGTTTGGAACAACCTCTCTGCTGAGTTCCTTTAAAAACGGTGTGCAAGTGTACCTAGAAGAATTGATGCTGTTTTCAAGGCAGAGTGGTCACACCAAATATTGATTTTATTTAGATTTCTCTCTGGTTTATGCACTTTACATGGTGTAAATTGATAAAACATAAACTATTAACCCTTCTATTTCTGTAAGCATTCTTACTTTGCTGCATTTTTTTCACACCTGCCTAAAACATTTGCACAGTACTGTAGTGGTGTGTGCAGAGCTTCTGTGATTTTTGTTTAAACAATGTGGTCACATGCCACATGCACTCCAGTCTAGGCAAGTGGTTTATCCCTACTGTCAGCTGCAGGGAACTAGGGAGCAGTCAGCAACTGTATAGGGAAACTATATCATGGGAGCCATCTCCAGGTCTGTGTCTGTGCTGTACAGCATGGTCTGGGCCCCTCCACCTCATGCCAGCTAATAAAAATAATAGAGATTAACGCCGGAAATTTTTCGGGTTTTGTGTTTTGGTTTTGGGTTCGGTTCCGCGGCCGTGTTTTGGGTTCGACCGCGTTTTGGCAAAACCTCACCAAATTTTTTTTGTCGGATTCGGGTGTGTTTTGGATTCGGGTGTTTTTTTCAAAAAACCCTAAAAAACAGCTTAAATCATAGAATTTGGGGGTCATTTTGATCCCAAAGTATTATTAACCTCAAAAACCATAATTTACACTCATTTTCAGTCTATTCTGAATACCTTACACCTCACAATATTATTTTTAGTCCTAAAATTTGCACCGAGGTCGCTGTGTGAGAAAGATAAGCGACCCTAGTGGCCGACACAAACACTGGGCCCATCTAGGAGTGGCACTGCAGTGTCACGCAGGATGTCCCTTCCAAAAAACCCTCCCCAAACAGCACATGACGCAAAGAAAAAAAGAGGCGCAATGAGGTAGCTGACTGTGTGAGTAAGATAAGCGACCCTAGTGGCCGACACAAACACCGGGCCCATCTAGGAGTGGCACTGCAGTGTCACGCAGGATGTCCCTTCCAAAAAACCCTCCCCAAACAGCACATGACGCAAAGAAAAAAAGAGGCGCAATGAGGTAGCTTACTGTGTGAGTAAGATAAGCGACCCTAGTGGCCGACACAAACACCGGGCCCATCTAGAAGTGGCACTGCAGTGTCACGCAGGATGGCCCTTCCAAAAAACCCTCCCCAAACAGCACATGACGCAAAGAAAAAAAGAGGCGCAATGAGGTAGCTGACTGTGTGAGTAAGATAAGCGACCCTAGTGGCCGACACAAACACCGGGCCCATCTAGGAGTGGCACTGCAGTGTCACGCAGGATGGCCCTTCCAAAAAAGCCTCCCCAAACAGCACATGACGCAAAGAAAAAAAGAGGCGCAATGAGGTAGCTGACTGTGTGAGTAAGATAAGCGACCCTAGTGGCCGACACAAACACCGGGCCCATCTAGGAGTGGCACTGCAGTGTCACGCAGGATGGCCCTTCCAAAAAACCCTCACCAAACAGCACATGACGCAAAGAAAAAGAAAAGAAAAAAGAGGTGCAAGATGGAATTGTCCTTGGGCCCTCCCACCCACCCTTATGTTGTATAAACAGGACATGCACACTTTAACCAACCCATCATTTCAGTGACAGGGTCTGCCACACGACTGTGACTGATATGACGGGTTGGTTTGGACCCCCCCCAAAAAAGAAGCAATTAATCTCTCCTTGCACAAACTGGCTCTACAGAGGAAAGATGTCCACCTCATCATCATCCTCCGATATATCACCGTGTACATCCCCCTCCTCACAGATTATCAATTCGTCCCCACTGGAATCCACCATCTCAGCTCCCTGTGTACTTTGTGGAGGCAATTGCTGCTGGTCAATGTCTCCGCGGAGGAATTGATTATAATTCATTTTAATGAACATCATCTTCTCCACATTTTCTGGATGTAACCTCGTACGCCGATTGCTGACAAGGTGAGCGGCGGCACTAAACACTCTTTCGGAGTACACACTTGTGGGAGGGCAACTTAGGTAGAATAAAGCCAGTTTGTGCAAGGGCCTCCAAATTGCCTCTTTTTCCTGCCAGTATAAGTACGGACTGTGTGACGTGCCTACTTGGATGCGGTCACTCATATAATCCTCCACCATTCTTTCAATGTTGAGAGAATCATATGCAGTGACAGTAGACGACATGTCCGTAATCGTTGTCAGGTCCTTCAGTCCGGACCAGATGTCAGCATCAGCAGTCGCTCCAGACTGCCCTGCATCACCGCCAGCGGGTGGGCTCGGAATTCTGAGCCTTTTCCTCGCACCCCCAGTTGCGGGAGAATGTGAAGGAGGAGATGTTGACAGGTCGCGTTCCGCTTGACTTGACAATTTTCTCACCAGCAGGTCTTTCAACCCCAGCAGACTTGTGTCTGCCGGAAAGAGAGATCCAAGGTAGGTTTTAAATCTAGGATCGAGCACGGTGGCCAAAATGTAGTGCTCTGATTTCAACAGATTGACCACCCGTGAATCCTTGTTAAGCGAATTAAGGGCTCCATCCACAAGTCCCACATGCCTAGCGGAATCGCTCCGTGTTAGCTCCTCCTTCAATGTCTCCAGCTTCTTCTGCAAAAGCCTGATGAGGGGAATGACCTGACTCAGGCTGGCAGTGTCTGAACTGACTTCACGTGTGGCAAGTTCAAAGGGCATCAGAACCTTGCACAACGTTGAAATCATTCTCCACTGCACTTGAGACCGGTGCATTCCACCTCCTATATCGTGCTCAATTGTATAGGCTTGAATGGCCTTTTGCTGCTCCTCCAACCTCTGAAGCATATAGAGGGTTGAATTCCACCACGTTACCACTTCTTGCTTCAGATGATGGCAGGGCAGGTTCAGTAGTTTTTGGTGGTGCTCCAGTCTTCTGTACGTGGTGCCTGTATGCCGAAAGTGTCCCGCAATTCTTCTGGCCACCGACAGCATCTCTTGCACGCCCCTGTCGTTTTTTTAAAAATTCTGCTCCACCAAATTCAAGGTATGTGCAAAACATGGGACGTGCTGGAATTTGCCCATATTTAATGCACACACTATATTGCTGGCGTTGTCCGATGCCACAAATCCACAGGAGAGTCCAATTGGGGTAAGCCATTCTGCGATGATCTTCCTCAGTTGCCGTAAGAGGTTTTTAGCTGTGTGCGTATTCTGGAAAGCGGTGATACAAAGCGTAGCCTGCCTAGGAAAGAGTTGGCGTTTGCGAGATGCTGCTACTGGTGCCGCCGCTGCTGTTCTTGCGGCGGGAGTCCATACATCTACCCAGTGGGCTGTCACAGTCATATAGTCCTGACCCTGCCCTGCTCCACTTGTCCACATGTCTGTGGTTAAGTGGACATTGGGTACAACTGCATTTTTTAGGACACTGGTGAGTCTTTTTCTGACGTCCGTGTACATTCTCGGTATCGCCTGCCTACAGAAGTGGAACCTAGATGGTATTTGGTAACGGGGGCACACTGCCTCAATAAATTGTCTAGTTCCCTGTGAACTAACGGCGGATACCGGACGCACGTCTAACACCAACATAGTTGTCAAGGCCTCAGTTATCCGCTTTGCAGCAGGATGACTGCTGTGATATTTCATCTTCCTCGCAAAGGACTGTTGGACAGTCAATTGCTTACTGGAAGTAGTACAAGTGGGCTTACGACTTCCCCTCTGGGATGACCATCGACTCCCAGCAGCAACAACAGCAGCGCCAGCAGCAGTAGGCGTTACACGCAAGGATGCATCGGAGGAATCCCAGGCAGGAGAGGACTCGTCAGAATTGCCAGTGACATGGCCTGCAGGACTATTGGCATTCCTGGGGAAGGAGGAAATTGACACTGAGGGAGTTGGTGGGGTGGTTTGCGTGAGCTTGGTTACAAGAGGAAGGGATTTACTGGTCAGTGGACTGCTTCCGCTGTCGCCCAAAGTTTTTGAACTTGTCACTGACTTATTATGAATGTGCTGCAGGTGACGTATAAGGGAGGATGTTCCGAGGTGGTTAACGTCCTTACCCCTACTTATTACAGCTTGACAAAGGGAACACACGGCTTGACAAATGTTGTCCGCATTTCTGGTGAAATACTTCCACACCGAAGAGCTGATTTTTTTGGTATTTTCACCAGGCATGTCAACGGCCATATTCCTCCCACGGACAACAGGTGTCTCCCCGGGTGCCTGACTTAAACAAACCACCTCACCATCAGAATCCTCCTGGTCAATTTCCTCCCCAGCGCCAGCAACACCCATATCCTCCTCATCCTGGTGTACTTCAACACTGACATCTTCAATCTGACTATCAGGAACTGGACTGCGGGTGCTCCTTCCAGCACTTGCAGGGGGCGTGCAAATGGTGGAAGGCGCATGCTCTTCACGTCCAGTGTTGGGAAGGTCAGGCATCGCAACCGACACAATTGGACTCTCCTTGTGGATTTGGGATTTCGAAGAACGCACAGTTCTTTGCGGTGCTTTTGCCAGCTTGAGTCTTTTCAGTTTTCTAGCGAGAGGCTGAGTGCTTCCATCCTCATGTGAAGCTGAACCACTAGCCATGAACATAGGCCAGGGCCTCAGCCGTTCCTTGCCACTCCGTGTGGTAAATGGCATATTGGCAAGTTTACGCTTCTCCTCCGACAATTTTATTTTAGGTTTTGGAGTCCTTTTTTTACTGATATTTGGTGTTTTGGATTTGACATGCTCTGTACTATGACATTGGGCATCGGCCTTGGCAGACGACGTTGCTGGCATTTCATCGTCTCGGCCATGACTAGTGGCAGCAGCTTCAGCACGAGGTGGAAGTGGATCTTGATCTTTCCCTAATTTTGGAACCTCAACATTTTTGTTCTCCATATTTTAATAGGCACAACTAAAAGGCACCTCAGGTAAACAATGGAGATGGATGGATACTAGTATACAATTATGGATGGACTGCCGAGTGCCGACACAGAGGTAGCTACAGCCGTGGACTATTGTACTGTACTGTGTCTGCTGCTAATATAGACTGGATGATAATGAGATGTAGTATGTATGTATAAAGAAGAAAGAAAAAAAAACCACGGGTAGGTGGTATACAATTATGGATGGACTGCCGAGTGCCGACACAGAGGTAGCTACAGCCGTGGACTACCGTACTGTGTCTGCTGCTAATATAGACTGGTTGATAATGAGATGTAGTATGTATAAAGAAGAAAGAAAAAAAAACCACGGGTAGGTGGTATACAATTATGGACGGACTGCCGAGTGCCGACACAGAGGTAGCTACAGCCGTGGACTACCGTACTGTGTCTGCTGCTAATATAGACTGGTTGATAATGAGATGTAGTATGTATAAAGAAGAAAGAAAGAAAAACCACGGGTAGGTGGTATACAATTATGGACGGACTGCCGAGTGCCGACACAGAGGTAGCTACAGCCGTGGACTACCGTACTGTACTGTGTCTGCTGCTAATATAGACTGGATGATAATGAGATGTAGTATGTATAAAGAAGAAAGAAAAAAAAACCACGGGTAGGTGGTATACAATTATGGACGGACTGCCGAGTGCCGACACAGAGGTAGCTACAGCCGTGGACTACCGTACTGTACTGTGTCTGCTGCTAATATAGACTGGTTGATAAAGAGATGTAGTATGTATGTATAAAGAAGAAAGAAAAAAAAACCACGGGTAGGTGGTATACAATTATGGATGGACTGCCGAGTGCCGACACAGAGGTAGCTACAGCCGTGGACTACTGTACTGTGTCTGCTGCTAATATAGACTGGTTGGTAAAGAGATGTAGTATGTATGTATAAAGAAGAAAGAAAAAAAAACCACGGGTAGGTGGTATACAATTATGGACGGACTGCCGAGTGCCGACACAGAGGTAGCTACAGCCGTGGACTACCGTACTGTACTGTGTCTGCTGCTAATATAGACTGGTTGATAAAGAGATGTAGTATGTATGTATAAAGAAGAAAGAAAAAAAAACCACGGGTAGGTGGTATACAATTATGGATGGACTGCCGAGTGCCGACACAGAGGTAGCTACAGCCGTGGACTACTGTACTGTGTCTGCTGCTAATATAGACTGGTTGATAAAGAGATGTAGTATGTATGTATAAAGAAGAAAGAAAAAAAAACCACGGGTAGGTGGTATACAATTATGGACGGACTGCCGAGTGCCGACACAGAGGTAGCTACAGCCGTGGACTACCGTACTGTACTGTGTCTGCTGCTAATATAGACTGGTTGATAAAGAGATGTAGTATGTATGTATAAAGAAGAAAGAAAAAAAAAACCACGGGTAGGTGGTATATACAATTATGGATGGACTGCC
Source organism: Pseudophryne corroboree (assembly GCF_028390025.1). Lineage (NCBI taxonomy): Eukaryota > Metazoa > Chordata > Amphibia > Anura > Myobatrachidae > Pseudophryne > Pseudophryne corroboree. The sequence goes on from NC_086452.1 coordinate 127,809,374, forward strand.
GAGTGCCGACACAGAGGTAGCTACAGCCGTGGACTACTGTACTGTGTCTGCTGCTAATATAGACTGGTTGATAAAGAGATGTAGTATGTATGTATAAAGAAGAAAGAAAAAAAAACCACGGGTAGGTGGTATACAATTATGGACGGACTGCCGAGTGCCGACACAGAGGTAGCTACAGCCGTGGACTACCGTACTGTACTGTGTCTGCTGCTAATATAGACTGGTTGATAAAGAGATGTAGTATGTATGTATAAAGAAGAAAGAAAAAAAAACCACGGGTAGGTGGTATACAATTATGGATGGACTGCCGAGTGCCGACACAGAGGTAGCTACAGCCGTGGACTACTGTACTGTGTCTGCTGCTAATATAGACTGGTTGATAAAGAGATGTAGTATGTATGTATAAAGAAGAAAGAAAAAAAAACCACGGGTAGGTGGTATACAATTATGGACGGACTGCCGAGTGCCGACACAGAGGTAGCTACAGCCGTGGACTACCGTACTGTACTGTGTCTGCTGCTAATATAGACTGGTTGATAAAGAGATGTAGTATGTATGTATAAAGAAGAAAGAAAAAAAACCACGGGTAGGTGGTATACAATTATGGATGGACTGCCAGGTGCCGACACAGAGGTAGCTACAGCCGTGAACTACCGTACTGTGTCTGCTGCGACTGGATGATAAATAATGATATAAAAAATATATATATATCACTACTGCAGCCGGACAGGTATATATTATATAATGACGGACCTGCTGGACACTGTCTGTCAGCAGAATGAGTTTTTTATAGAATAAAAAAAAAAAACACCACACAAGTCACACGACGAGTGTTTAACTTTTTCAGGCAATCACAATATAGTATACTACTAACTATACTGGTGGTCAGTGTGGTCAGGTCACTGGTCAGTCACACTGGCAGTGGCACTCCTGCAGCAAAAGTGTGCACTGTTTAATTTTAATAATATGTACTCCTGGCTCCTGCTATAACCTATAACTGGCACTGCTCCCCAGTCTCCCCCACAATTATAAGCTGTGTGAGCACAGTCAGATATATACATAGATGATGCAGCACACTGGGCTGAGCAGTGCACACAGATATGGTATGTGACTGAGTCACTGTGTATCGTTTTTTTCAGGCAGAGAACGGATATATTAAATAAAACTGCACTGTCTGGTGGTCACTGTGGTCAGTCACTACTAAACTCTGCACTCTCTACAGTACTCCTAAGCTCCAGTAAATCAAGTGTCTCTGTCTCAAATCAATCTCACTCTCTCTCTTCTAATCTAAATGGAGAGGACGCCAGCCACGTCCTCTCCCTATCAATCTCAATGCACGTGTGAAAATGGCGGCGACGCGCGGCTCCTTATATAGAATCCGAGTCTCGCGAGAATCCGACAGCGTCATGATGACGTTCGGGCGCGCTCGGGTTAACCGAGCAAGGCGGGAAGATCCGAGTCGCTCGGACCCGTGAAAAAAAACATGAAGTTCGGGCGGGTTCGGATTCCGAGGAACCGAACCCGCTCATCTCTAAAAAATAACAGCAAAAAATCCAGAAAAAAACAGGTTGTTGTGGGGTAGCTTGTACGTTAATCAGGCTTCAGTGAAGCGTCCTTGTGCCACCTAATGCCCTGGGCCCACAGGCATTGCCTGTCCCTCTATAACAATGTGCCACTGCGTGCAAGTGGCTTACATTTCTAAAGATGGGTACACACAGAGAGATCCATGTTTAAAATCAAAGCAATCTGACTAGATTGCTTAGATGTTAAGCACAGATCTGCCGTGTGTATGTTCCTCAGCGATAGTGATGCATGGCCCCACACATCGCTATCGCCGGTGCTAGATTGAGCCTGCATGCAGGCTCGATTTAGCGGGTCACTCCTTTCAGCACTGTGTGAAGTAAGCGGCCCCCCGTCGTCGCTCCCCTCGCTCAGCACATCACACTGTGCTGAGCGGGGGAAGAGATGTGTGCTGAGCGGTCTGTGTTAAGATCACTCAGCACACATCTCTCCCGTCAGTACTGGCCTTTACACTGTGCACAGGTTGAAAAATACAGGCTCTCCTTAATGCCAACATTGAGCAGTAGTCGTTTTAGCCCCAGGCAGATTTTGCACACAGCTCAGTTGTTTGGCAAAAGCACAGGAGAATATACCGGCAGAGGAATCTTAGTTTAATGTTCTTATGAATGGTGTTTACTTTTAAAATAAACCCTTAATGAGGTATAATATTTATAAACCTCATATAGTCTGAGGATTGTCCGTAACCTAAACTATAACCTTAACACTTAATTATAATAAATAAAGACACGGAGACTTGAATTTGGCAGAAATTGTTAGCTATTTATTTAAGTGAACCATTAACTGTGAATAATTAAACTAAAGTATGGTGGCCAGAAAGAACGGCTAAACAACCCTATCCCATAGATAACTATCTTATAAAACAGAACTGACGTAAACCTTCCAACAAACAAATAGGTATCCGCTCAACCTCCATCCTGACTACCCACCCGTGAAGGTGATGAGGTTGCCACCCGTGAAGGCGGTCCAGCAGATGTAAAACCAGTCAGCGAAAGAGAGCGCACCTAAAATCAACAACCAAATGACCTCCAATTCACTCTTTAATACAACAAATGTTAACTTGCCATTCTTTCCCGCCACAGCCCAAACCGTGACAACCCACAGCACGAAAATAGCCAACGCAACAACAAAATCAAACACCACCAGTAGGGAGGGAGGGTGGGACGACAAAAGCAGAAGAGGCTGACCCAGCTCCTTTCTCAGGCTTAAGAACCCATTTTACCTACCCCCAACATTCATTCCTATTGGCTAACAATAATACTCCCATAATGCCTTACCGTCCTGCCCCCAGACTAGCTGAGGTTTAACCCACTCCTCTCCTATTCTGTCAATTCGTTCTCCTAAACCTCATATAGTCTGAGGATTGTCCGTAACATAAACTATAACCTTAACACTTAATTATAATAAATAAAGACACGGAGACTTGAATTTGGCAGAAATTGTTAGCTATTTATTTAAGTGAACCATTAACTGTGAATAATTAAACTAAAGAATGGTGGCCAGAAAGAACGGCTAAACAACCCTATCCCATAGATAACTATCTTATAAAACAGAACTGATGTAAACCTTCCAACAAACAAATAGGTATCCGCTCAACCTCAATCCTGACTACCCACCCATGAAGGTGATGAGGCTGCCACACGTGAAGGCGGTCCAGCAGATGTAAAACCAGTCAGCGAAGGAGAGCACACCTAAAATCAACAACAAAATGACCTCCAATTCACTCTTTAATCCAACAAATGTTAACTTGCCGTTCTTTCCCGCCAACTGCGAAGTTCTGTTCCACAGAAACTACGCACCGCCACCATACCCCTAACCTACCGAACCAACCACCGAAAACAGATCCTCCAAAAACATAGTTAGTCCCTGTCCTGTCAAGTGCACACCATCCGGTCTAAACAAGTAGAAGTGCCGAAACTTTATCCACTGATGCCAAACCACAGCACCGCCATGGGCCACCACAAACTTAGCCACCGCGGCATTCACCTTCCGGCGAGCCACATCGATCGCTTGACAATCCACCACTCCACGCCAACACAACCGCGGCACCATACAAGACCAGATAAGCCTACAGCCTGGCCAAACGTCAGAAATCACTTGCAGATCGTGAATAATGGCCAATCGAAGATTCACTGCCTTCCTCCTACTTAGGTCGTTCCCTCCTAAGTGAATCACCAACAGTTTGGGGATGCCAAACCGCCGAACCTGCTCCATTAGCTTTGCTTTCAGGTCATGCCAAAGCATACCACGCACACCTATCCACCGCACATCATCCGAACCCACAAAGCAAGTAGCCCCTTCCGTAGCCAAAAATTTGGCTGCCCAATAAACATAGGAATGGCCAATCACCCACACATCACACGCATCCACCCGCCAACCTAAAAGGGGAAAAAATAGATAAACAAATGTGAATATGGGAGATAAAACCAAACCCAGCCCAGAACAGGAACCAACTATCAGAACGAGGATCTGCCAAAAAGAAAAATTTGAATAGAGGACTATAACTTTCCTCTTGAACAAGCTTCAGGCCAATCGAAGCAACAGAAAGACACAAAAGGAAAAAACAAAATAACAAAAAAGGGGGGGGGGTTAGAGCTGGGAGGGGGGGGATTTGGGGGGGAACACAGAATAACTCGGCTGGAGGTGAAAGGTAAAAACCTGCTGAGGAACTTGTAATTAGATGCCAATTAGCCGAATTGAATAAATTAAGCCAAATCAGTTCGTCAGTTCAGGCAAAAAATCGCGAAGCACTCCAGACCCCCACTGCCAGCAGTGGCGAGTAGCTAGCCATCCGAGTAGGGAGGACAGGGGAGACAAACAATACAGTACGAACACACTGAACTGAAACACACAATGCAGTAACACAAACAACATGTTAGTAGAAAAAACTCTACTACGCAACAACGGGCCGAATGTAAGGCTTATAAGCCGCCTACTTCCAGCGGCCCAAAGCCTTAATTTCATCCACGGCGCTCCCTGTAGATGCTGTGGAAGTGGCGGCCCCTATTCTAAAGGAATGGGAACCAAAGTCCCTAGGCGAGAGGCCCAAACTGGACAGGCCGCATCATCCATGTAAACTGGTACTTCGTCAATGGCGACCCGTCGTAATGCAGGAGCCAAGACCCCTCAGACGGGGGCCTGACCTCTGCATACCGACCAGCCAATGCCACCGGACAACAGTCCCCACCACCCGATGGTGTCAAAGTGAGCCAATGCCCTCTACCCATCTGATCAGTTTTTGAGCGGCGCAGCCTGCACAGCACGGACCCCCCACCCACAATAACATCCGCGCATCGCATAAAGGCCTCGGTTTTCTTAGAAGCCATGGAAAAGGCCAGCTGAAACAGGAGCGTTTCAAAACGGGAGTCTGCCACCCCCGCCACTGCCCCTAAGAGGGAAGAAAGCAGGGACGCATCAATAGGGCGTCGGCCATCGGGAGGCACCGGAGCCGAACGCGCCCAAACTCTAAGCGCCCTTGCCAGCAGGAAACCCTTCGTAAAATCCGGCATACCCTTCAATTTAGAATAAAAGGATATCCCGGCGAGGTACCGAGACACCACGGCCCTCGATCTCCCCATTACGAAGAGTTGCCAAACGAAGTCTAGCAACAAGCTCTGACCCCTCTTACCTCTAGGCCCTTTGTCACGGGAAAAGTCTTCCCACTCCTTCCAGGCCCTACGGTATCCAGCGAGAGTGGACGGAGCTAAAGACAGCTCTGCTAGTCCTTCCAATCCGCCATGATGACCTGCCAAACATAAGAAGGGCAGGGCAAACCTACCGAATCAGCTTCCGGGGCCAACAAACTGAACCTATCCCACTGCCCCCTGGACAAAGCGTCAGCGATCCCATTATCTACCCCGGGGACGTGTTGCGCCCGAAACAGAATATTGCAGCGCAAACAGGTTAGCACGAGCCGTGACAGCACTCGGAGGACCCGCAGGGCCTTAGCCCTTTGGATGTTAACCGCGTGCACGACCCTCAAGTTATCGCAACGGAAGAGAATACTGCGATCGCGCAGTCGCTCCCCCCAAACTTCCAAGGCCACCATGATGGGAAAGAGCTCCAGCAACAACAGGTCGCCGGTCAGCCCCTCCCTCGACCAAGACTCGGGCCAAGAGGCCGCGCACCAAGCCCCGTCCAGGTAACAACCGAACCCCGAGGAGCCCGCCGCATCTGTAAACAACTGCAATTTGAAACTATCAACGAGCGGGGCCATCCAGATCCGTACACCATTGAAATCCGCCAGGAACGAAACCCACATAGCGAGGTCCTGCCTAATCTCTGCCGAGAAACGGACAAAATGGTGCGGCCTGGACACCCCGGCCGTGGACCGCTCCAACTTCCGGCAAAAAACCCTGCCCATGGGAATCACCCGACAGGCAAAGTTCAAGCGACCTAAGAGGGATTGCGCCTCCCGCAAAGTAACCTTACTTCATCCCGAGCACTGCGCAATGGACTCCCGTAACTGCACGACCTTTTCCTGAGGCAGCCGGCACGCCCCTGCGACCGTATCGATCTCGATACCTAAAAAGGACAAACAGGAGAGGGGCCCCTCCATCTTATCCTCGGCCACCGGGACACCAAAATGCCCCAGCAATGCCCGCAGCGAGAACAGCAGGAAACCACAGCGAGGAGAATGCGCGGGCCCAATGCACAAAAAATCATCCAGGTAATGTGCAATCCCGCTACCTCCGCAAGAAAACTCCACGCACCAATGTAAAAAGGTGCTGAACTTTTCAAAAAAGGCACACGAAACGGAACACCCCATAGGCAGACACTTGTCAATGAAGTATTCCTTCCCGACGCGGAAACCCATGAATCGAAACGACTTCGGGTGCAAAGGGAGCAAGCGAAAAGCCGATTCAACATCCAGCTTAGCCATGAGGGCCCCCGGGCCACACTCCCGGACCAAGCCCAGAGCATCCTCAAAGGACTGATACACCACCGAACAATCTTCCGGCGAAATCGCATCGTTCACCGAGTACCCTGATGGATAAGACAAATGCTGAATGAGCTGAAACTTACCCGGAGCCTTTTTGGGCACAACCCCCACCGGGGAAATAATCAAATCCTCGATAGGTTGCTGCCATTCTCCCTAGGCGAACCTCCTGTTCCACTTTACCTCGAAGCACGTCAGGGAAATCCCGGGCAGACTGCAGGTTCCTGGCGGCCCAAACTAAAACATCCCCCACCACAGGCAAACGAAAACCCGACGCAAAACCCTCCCGCAGAAATCTTGCGTCGTCTGTGTTTGGGTACCATCCCAACCATTTTAGCATGGCCCCCAAACGAACCGGGGACGGCGCCCTAGCTAGCGGCAAGCCCGCCCGTTGCTCTTCCGGCAGGGCCAGCGGCCGCCTTGGCACCAGGACGCCCCCCGCGGAAGCAATTGGAAGCAGGGTGGGATCCGTTACATCGCAAGCAAAGGCGTCGAAAACGACACCGTTGACCAAGGGGGCACGTGGCATTGTTGAACGCGAAATACTTCCCCTTCGCCGGCGTCTGCTGCGGAGAACGGGCCGCGTTCCAAGGGCGGCGCGGCGGACCCTCAACCGCTGGTCGAAACTGACTCGCCATTGCGGCCTGCGCCACCGGCGCCCCCTTAGCCACCATCTTCACATCCTGCGCTCGCGTGACCCGCAGCCATACCTCCACGTCTTTGCATCCGAAGTCAATGACGTGTAGGCAATCGTGTTTCTGACGGAACTGTTTGTCGTATTGCAGCCACGAATCGTCCTTAGACTGAAGCTGCATGTCATGCACGAGGTGAATATACCTGATGACGTTCATGTGTTCATCAGGGCGATCCTCCAAGTAGCACGCCGTGAAAACACAGAAACCCGCCAACCAGTTGTCATACGATCGAAAGGCCTCCGTCCCAATACCGCCCTTCGCTAGCGCTTCCTTACCTTCCCTCTTGTTGTCCTCCGTCAACGTAAAGAGGTCGACGTATTCCCTCCATCTAATCTTCCTCTTGCAACTCTCCCGCAATCCCCGCAAGACTGCCATGTACTCGCAGCGAACCACGCCCGGCAAATTACGCCTCCTCCTTTCCCGTGGAGAACTACCACTACTCTTCCGAGACCGCTTATCCCGGTGCCGCGCCTCACGCCGCGCGTACCTGATAGCCCTCTTCCTAGCCTTCGCAGTGCTACTAACCGCAGACTGGCACGACGAAGAAGAGGAAGATCTACTAGACGTACTGCCGTACGAGGAAGAAGAGGACCCCAGCGACATAGCAACAGTATCGGTGTCCCACTCACCGGCGAGCCCGCTTCCGGAAGGCGATACGACGGCCACGACCGGCTCCTCGTCCTGATCGCTATCCGGATCCGCACCTGAAAAAGAAGGGACAACCGCCCTCGGAGCCGAAGCCCCCTGGCGGGAATGAAAGCAGACGCCCCCACGGGCGATGGGGTAGTGCTACCCAGCAACGCAGCGGCGGAGCCCAGACTGCAACACGCCTGTAGAAACTGCACCATGGCTTGGTCAGACGCACTTGGGGGAACGGCCGCGTCGCCCGCAGTGGGAACCGATGAAACGCCACGTGGGGACAAAGCCGACATAAACGGCGCAAACGCCGCCGTCATGGCCAACAGTGCCGACCAACGGCAGAGGAATCCGGAGTCGCAGCCACAGCTCCACAGGTCCCCCCAGCCCCCGGGTCCACAGCTGGGATGGGTCGAACCGCGCCTGCACGCCGCCCAGGTCGGCCCCGCCGGGAACTGGCACTAGCCGCCCCAATAACCCCCGTTCCCTCCTGCGGTGCATCCCGAACCACCGAGTCGCTCCGGCCCCCACTGGCTCCGCCCACCGGGAGAACCCGCTGCCTTCTGCCACCAGCCAGAACCCCCCCTCCGGCCCCCCGCCGCCACTACCAGAGGCCCCCGGGAGCCCCCCGTCAGAGCGGGGAGAGCGCCCCGGGAGTCCAGCTGCCCCACGGGCGCATGCGCGCGCCCGCGATCCGGACTGCACCAGCCTCACCGGACGGCCCATGGAAGGTTCACCGTCCCCCTCCATAGAGGCAATCCCCTCATGCTCTGGGGAGCCTCTGGTGACTCTCAGCGGTGGAGAGCGCAGGGAACACTCATGCGCGCGTCCCCTCGCCGCAGCAGCCGGCGGAGAATCCACGCCAGCGGGCTCCCCGGCTGGCTCTCCCCGCCGGCTGCCCACTGCACCCTGCACACGCCCACCGCCCAGCCCAACGTCAGCTGCAGGCGCGCCGGAGGGATCCCCCGGTGGCTGCGGCCTAGCCGGCGATGGGGCGGATGCACGCGCCACCGCGCGCGCCCGAGAACGAGCGCCCGCAGCAGCGCCAGCAGGCACAGACCCGGCCGCAAGCGGAGCGCTCCGGCCCGATGCACCGGAGTCCGGCTCCCGAGTAGGGGCCGCATCAAGGAAGCGGGCAGGGGGGGCAGAGGAGCGGCGAGGATGGGGCATGTCAGGCAAAAGTATAATCCCGGGCAAAGAGGACAGAGGGGGCACAGCAACAGCAGCTATGACAAGAGCACATAAAATTAAGATGCAGCACAGCAAGAGACAAAGGGGGGTAGAGCACTCACCCTCACCACGACAAAAGCAGAAGAGGCTGACCCAGCCCCTTTCTCAGGCTTAAGAACCCATTCCACCTACCCCCAACATTCATTCCTATTGGCTAACAATAATACTCCCATAATGCCTTACCGTCCTGCCCCCAGACTAGCTGAGGTTTAACCCACTCCTCTCCTATTCTGTCAATTCGTTCTCCATATTACAGTAATTCCTCATACCAGTGTCAAAACTAATGTCTGTAGTTTGTCCATCACGAAATTGCTCTTCTGCTTTACTGCAAGAAAGGTGAAACCAGAAGTGGAGCCCCTGAAGGACCAGGCAGCATTGTCTTGTGTCTTATTTTTATCCCATTATTATATATTTACTTCATAATAATTGTAAATGGAGGATGTGCATGTTTCATCTTTAACTCACAGTTCAATTACAATTTCTGTAGGCAATAGCGCCGAGAGGGGGGTGGGGGAGGGTACTAAAATTACCCGTGTCCAGGTCTGATGGAGAGGTCCGGGGGTGGGGGGCCCCTTTACCTGGCATCAGCTGCAGCTTTTCTCCTCAGCCCAGTACACGCTGCTGTGTGCAGGGCTGCGGTGCTTAAAGTACTATTTCTTCTGTATTTTTTTCTAATGGTGCATGGACACACCTCCAATGATTAGGACACACCCCCTGAAAAGTACCTGGGCCCAGCCAAGCTCTCTAGTCTCCTGACTGTAGGTCCCTGATTGTCAAAAAAGTCTAACAAGTCAAGAACACGTGTTTACACCATAATAAGTGCGAATGAATGCAGGTATGCTAGTCTTAGTGTGTAAAGGGCGGTACACATGTAGAGATGTGTGTGTAAATTCTAAGCAATCTGACTAGAGTGCTTAGTAATTAAGCACAGACCACTCCGTGTGTACATCCCATAGTGATAGAGATGTGCTGCCCCGCGCATTGCTATCGGTGTCTAGATTGGCCTGCATGCCAGCCAAATCTAGTCAGATCGCTTACCGCTGAGTGAAGTGAGCTTTTATTCCCTCGCTCAGCACACATCGTGCTGTGTGCCGAGCGTCCTGAGATGTGTGCTGAGCGATCTGTGCTAGACCGCTTGGCACACATCTCTACGGGTGCATTCTATCAGGTTGGATTCCTGTGATCTACAGGAAAAAGGTCTACAGACAATAGGTCGACCCCACGTTGCTGACAAGGTAAAGGTCAATAAGGTCAAAAGGTTTATAGGTAAAAGGCAGACAGTAGAAAAGATAGACAGGGTGAAAAGGTCAGCAGGGCCAAGAGGTTGATATGGAAATGGTGGATACACAAAAGTTTGAACAAAGTTTTTGGGGGAAGTTAGTGTTTTTTTCACTTTTTCCCTATTAAAACTCCCATCAGTGAACTGCAGCCACTCGCCTGGCTCGCTACTGTTACAGTGAGATTGAGTTCTTCTTTTGAAATCCAACATGGTACATAGGTCTTCAGGCTGTGACCCTTGTACACCCGGGGTTGAGACTCATAGAATGCACACAGCAGGTCTTCATGCCTATAAGAGCTACTTTTCCCATAAGACTTGATATGTCTACCGGTACTGGGATGCTCACCAAGACTCATACCCCTTTTCCACTAGCTCAAAAAACACGGGTAAATGCACGGGGGCGCGCATTTACCCGTGTTATTTGCAAGTGGAAAAGGGTAAACCCGGATCAAGTGACCCGTGAATCCTACCCGGCTATCTACCTGGGTAGGGCACGGGAATGATCCGGGTTGGGTTGTAGTGTAAACGGGAGCCGTGTCGATGCGACACGGCTCCCGTTTACACTGTATGGAAGGGCGGCGCTGGGAGATCATGTGATCTCCCAGCGCCGCCCCTGCCGCGTCACTAGAAGCGTCACCAACCCGGCATATGCCGGGTTGTGACTGCTGATGGGAAAGGGGCCAAGCACGGGTCGCAGCAGGGGGCAGCTCCCGTGTCAGGCTCCCGGCTGCGACCCGTGCTCGTAGGTGGAAAAGGGGTATTACACAACTGGCGGTAGTATGAGCTCAACCCCTGAGTGACCTTAATCAAAGCCAATGGAATGAAGGACCAAAAGAGGATAGGAGCTACTTTAAGACAAGAGACTGGAGAACTAGCAATAGACACTTAACACAGAACTCCCCCAAACTCTTGACAGATTTCGGGCAAGGAGAGAACATAAAATATGTACACAGACAATACACTACAGAAAGAAGTTAGACCAAAACAACGCAGAGACAGAGCCACTGGCATAGAGAGTGCTGAGGGTATGTAAGTGAGGTAGATTTCTACAGAAACACAAGACAGTATAGCAAGTAGATGAGGAGTACTATAGCAGATATAATTAGAGAAATCAAGACATATAATACGACTGACACAGAGTTATATGCTGATCGTTATTTACTGACACTGGGCTAGACGCAGGAATACAGAGTTGGATACTGGTAACTATATAACTTACACAGAGCTAGACACATATAACTGAGTAGAATACAGATGAATACGTAACTTGATACTGAACTGAATACAGGTATAACTGAGTGGGAAGCTGATGATTACATAACTTGACACAGAACTGAACACAGGTATAACTGGGTACAAAAACAGAAAACCAGACAAAGATTTCCACGACTGAAACCAGGACTTAGAGACAAAGGCTGCTGCGGCAACCAGGATCTATGACCACCAGGGAGTAATGAGAAGACTGGGAATATAAAGGGAGCACCAACTAATGACCAGATTCAATGCAGCCAAGCCCCCTTTAATTAGTGATCCTATGCAGCCATGCACTGAACGTCCACTACACTCCTGACTTTCACAAGAAACAGACTGGAGTCAGATAACAAAGCATTCCCCAACAGGTCAGCTTCTACAGCAATTAAGCAGACAGAATAGAGCTGCATTTAAACTGACAAAACAGAGCTGCAGACATCACATGTAACAGCTACGCTTACCACACTTCGGGTACAGGTTACTATTCCAGAATGTTATCCATGTGGATGGTAAAGTATGAAAAAGTTTAATATAGTGAAAATTTAAAAAAAAACTTGTGTCAAACATTGTCATGTCAACCTTTTAAACCTGTCAACTATTTTGAACCTTTTGTACTTTGTACCTTATACTTGTCAACCTTTTGTACCTGTCGATGTAATGCAGGGGTGGGGAACCTTTTTTCTTCCAAGGACCATTTGGATATTTATAAAATACTTTGGGGGCCGTACAAAAATTATCAACTTAAAAATTAGCCTGCCCCCAGTAGATATGCCCCCAGTCAGTAGTTATGCCCCCAGTAGATATAGCCCAGTCAGTTGTTATGCTCCAGTAGATATGCTCCAAGTCACTTGTTATGCCTCATTAGATATACCCCCAGTCAGCTGTTATGCCTCATTAGATATGCCCCCAGTCAGCTGTTATGCCTCATTAGATATGCCCCCAGTCAGCTGTTATGCCTCATTAGGATATGTCCCCAGTCAGCTGTTATGCCTCATTAGATATGCCCCCAGTCAGTTGTTATGCCCCATTAGATATGCCCCATTAGATATTCCCCCTAGTAGCCCAGCTAACACACACACACATTAAAAGAAAAACAAAACATAATACTCACCAGCCCTGCTCCTGCTTCCAGACCGTTGCCCTCTGCCTGGCCGCCCGCTCCTCAGAACCATGGGAAAGATGTCATGACATCTCTCCCATAGCACCGCACAGCCGCACACGCACACTGCCTGAGCCGGAAGCTGGAGCTCAGGAGTGAGCTACTGCCTCCGGCTGCTGCTGAGGAGAAGAAGTAACAAAATCTAGTAACAAAATCTCAGCGGGTGCCCGGCATCTCCCTTGGTTAGGTGAGCCTGTCTGGGCCGGATCAAGTGTCTCTGCGAGCCTTATACAGCCCGCGGGCCTGAGGTTACCCACCCCTGATCTAATGCATGTTCACATTTTGGGTTTGACCTTTTTACTTTCCGCCTGTCATCCAGATACCCATTCTATCAATGGCATCTACCTCTGGAACAGTCACCAGGGTTTCAGCACAGTTTCATTAACCGCAGTTAAATTCATATTTTTCTCATAGTCCACCTATCAATTTCTCATCTTTATCATTATAATAATCTTGTACTCATCTTTCTCATCATTATCACCACCACCATATTTATCCTCCTACCCCCCCCCCCCCTCCCTGCAATGGCTCTCTCGTCCTTGACCCCATTCCTTACTCATCAGATAGTTCTGTCCACGTAACCCCTTTGTTCTCCCCATGGTCTTCTCACATCCTCTTGAGGTCCAAAATCTTAGTCTTGCCTTCAGACCAACTGGCACAGCAGCAGCTCAGCTGTTCAGGCTCTGTGAAGCATCTAAGCAGTTCAGCTGTGACATAATGATATTGCAACACTTAGAGGAAACATTTAAGGTGGGTACACATGTGACGATTGAACATCATCCATTGCTAGCGACAGCCTCAGATCTTCTTGCATGTACAAAAGATCTGAGGCTTTCGCTCGCGACCTGCTGGTGCGCACATCAGTATTATTCTCTTGCATACACATGGAATGATATAAACGATTGGACATTCCGTTTGATCTGGAACGCCCACATCATTTGTTCTGTCATTCCGTGTGAATGCACCTTTAGGCTGCATACATACACACTATGGGGTATATCCAATAGCTGTCGGAAGCTGCCGTCTTGTTGGAAAGACGTCAGCTTCTGACAGATTTCGGTTGGAAGGGGTTCTGACCTATTCAAAATATGATTTTTTTTCCCGACAAGTCAGGAATTCCCGACTTGTTGGAAAACACGTGCATCAGCGGAATAGCTGCCGATCAACGTGATTCTGTTGGAAATAGGGCCAAATCCGACAGGTTTTGGCCCCCTTTCCGACAAATTTAATATGACTTGAAAACAAGTCGGATTGCGTTGAGGAGAAGGGAAGCGGTTCGGGGGGCTATGGGGATGAGAGGTACCTTAGCTGTCCATCTCCCGGCCAGGCACCTCTCTCCCTGCAGCGCCTCCCCCACCGCCGCAGACATCACCCCCGTCATCTCCCACCACCGTCTGCTCCCCGAGCCAGCCACCATCGTCTGCTCCCCCCACCACCACTGTCAGCACACCCGGCAGCCGCTGACAACATCCAATTTAGTCAGTCGGATTTGGCTCAAATCTGACAGTTGGATTTGGACATCCATTGAATATCCCTTGTTGGATCCATTCTGACAAATGCATGTCGGAATGGATCCGACACTTATTGAATACACCACAATGGCTGCATACACACTAGATATTGCATACAATATTGCTGATATTGTATGATTGCATACAAATATTGCATAGTGTGTACACATGATTTATCATATGATGTGCGCTTCCGTAGACATCCAAAATCTGACCTTAATGCAGACTTGATAGTGTAATATTGTGTGCTTTTTTTGTAGTGTACACATAAGACCATACTGTTTTAGGGCGTTGACGTCAGCTTCAGGGCCGTTTCTTTGGGCAGATGAGCCATGTAATCGCACGTGGCGCCCGCCGCGGCAATGACTGTGGCTCCCTGGCTTCCCCCTCCTCCCTCTCCCCGAGAACCTAGCTTGGGGGGCGGAGTTTCACGGAATGACACAGTTGCGTAATGACGTCACGACATAACCGCGCCATCCTGTGAAACTCAGCCCCCCGGAGCGGAGTACTGAGGAGGAGGGGGAGCCAAGCTAAGAAGAGGGAGAGGCGGCCGGCGCGAGGTGCGACTGGTGAGCTGGACTGAAGAGCAAGAATCACCTCTGTAAGTATTTTCTTTCTTTCTTTCTTTCTTTCTTTCTTTCTTTCTTTCTTTCTTTCTTTCTTTCTTTCTTTCTTTCTTTCTTTCTTTTTCTTTCTCTCTCTCTCTCTCTCTCTCTCTCTCTCTCTCTCTCTCTCTCTAAAATGGGAACACTTGCCTGCCATAGTGTGTAAAAAGAGGGACACGTGCCTGCCATAATGTTAAAAAGGGGGACACATGCCTGCCATAATGTGTAAAAAGGGGGATACTTGCCAGCTATAATGTGTAAAAAAGGGGACATGTGCCTGCCATATTGTGTAAAAAGGGGACATGTGCCTGCCATATTGTGTAAAAAGGGGACATGTGCCCGCCATAATGTGTAAAAAGAGGACTCTTGCATGCCATAATGTGTAAAAAGGGGACACTTGCCTGCCGTAATGTCTAAAATGGGGACTTTTGCCTGCCGTAATGTATAAAATGGGGACTCTTGCCTGCCGTAATGTATATAATGGGGACTCTTGCATGACGTAATGTATAAAATGGGGACTCTTGCTTGCCGTAATGTGTAAAATGGGGACTCTTGCCTGCCGTGATGTGTGAAATGGGGACTCTTGCCTGCCATGATGTGTAAAATGGGGACTCTCGCCTGCTGTGATGTGTAAAATGGGGACTCTCGCCTGCTGTGATGTGTAAAATGGGGACTCTTGCCTGCTGTGATGTGTAAAATGGGGACTCTTGCCTGCCGTGATGTGTAAAATGGGGACTCTTGCCTGCCATAATGTGTAAAATGGGGACTCTTGCCTGCCGTGATGTGTAAAATGGGGACTCTTGTCTGCTGTGATGTGTAAAATGGGGACTCTTGCCTGCCATAATGTATAAAATTGGGACTCTTTCCTGCCGTAATGTGGGGATTTAATGTATCAAGGGCATTGCGGTGTGTGGCATAATATGGTGCCGGGGGCATTACTGTGTAGGGCTTACTATGGTAGAATTTTTTCCCTATGGTAGGCGTGATCTGTTGGTGCAGGGTCAAATACTGGGGTGTGAGGTAGTCTTTTCAGACAAGGCTACACCCCTTAAAATGAGGCCACACCCCCTTGTCGGGAGCGCGCAAAAGGTTTTTTTTTTCTAAGGGGGGCGCATATTTTTTTATGTCATGGGGGGGCACATTTTTAAATCTCGCACTGGGAGCCAAATTGGCCAGAAACAGCCCTGGTCAGCCTGGTCCCTCCCCCTCCTTCTTGTGCTTCTGGATGGCGCTGGAGAGTAATCTGCAGCATCGGCATCATCACAAAAGTGGAGCGCCTGCTGAATAGGTGTGTGTGCATGTATTTCTGCTGACCACCAATGTGTATGTGTCACTCATGGTGCAGCCCACTGCCCACCATTGCCAGGCCTGATGTGAAACTAGCATGCCATGCTACAGTTTTGCTATTGTGTAATGCTAAAACTGTGGCATGGCATGCTGGGATGTCACACAACAGCTGGAGAGGCACAGATTTGATGGCCACTTTATATAATGGGAATTGTATAATGGTAGAAATGATGGACACTTTATATAGCCTATAAAGAAGTCCAGCCCCATAAAACAACTCCAGCCCCATAAGATATATTTTCATCTTATCTTATCGTTTCATGATATAGTGTGCATGCCCGATACCGTATATCAGGAAATCGTGAACGATATTGCATGGGGTGCACATCGTACTAGTGTGTACATAGCCTAAGAGGCATATCCAGTTAGCTGTGGCATATACTGTACAGGGAAAGCTCTGGGTTTTAAGGACAATAATTATTAATTATTCTGACTTTTCCCTGTGCAATAAACCCACAGGTAACTCAAATAACTCACAGGTTCCACATTAAGGGCCTAATTCAGACCTGGTCGCTGCAACGGCAGTGATTGCAGGCTGAAGAACTATGTCTTGTGCGCACACGCAGCGGCCACACTGCGCATGCACACAGTGAGATGCGTTTGCCTCTGCCTAACTGACAGGCAGAGGCAGTTGCAGGGCTGGAGGGGGTGCGCCGGAGGCATTCGGATAGCATTGCGGGGGATGTTCAGACCATTGCTGGGATGGGTTGTGGCGGCTGTGAGACGTCACCCGCAGTCGCTGTGACCCAAAACATGGCAGGTAGCTGCCTGTCTCCGCAGCTAGGCTGTGTAGGAAGGGAGCTACTCTCCAGGTGCGAAAGCAGAAGACAATAAGCTCTGTATGCATGCGCACAGCATCTATTCAGTGGAGACAGAGGGAGAGAGGGCATGCCAGCAGCTCACAGAGCGCTGGGCATGCCCCCTCACTGACCATAACGGGGTGTGTGGGGTGTGTGGCTATCGATCGCAGCACTGCCACAAAGCCACTCCCCTTATCCATAGTTAATGCCTCCTTTTCGGGCGGGCGCACAGAAGTCCCTCTGTACATACTGTATTTCAAATGTTTGGAGGTATGTATTAATATAAAGGTGGGTAGAAAGTACACTTTGGGATGAGGTTCACAGGGTTAAACAAAATCAATAGGAGTATTACTCAGCGCTCACCTTATGCTATATGTGGGCACAGAAGCCTGGGCTGCCATCAGGAATTGTGGGGCCCTGGACTAACAAAACAGACAGCCCCCCACTCTCCAGAGGTGAAATAGACTGTGGTGCCCCATCCCCCTCCCCTTCAGGTGAAATATACTGTGATGCACCCCCTCATCCGACAGCACATATTCAGTTGCACAGGAGTTAGTAATGTGCCAGTAATCCTGTCAGTTGAGGAAAAAGCTCCAGCAACTTCTCCCCAGTTCTCTTCAGCCTAACCCCTGTGTTTCTCCAGTTCCAGCCCTGCAGTATCTCTCTAGCTCCAGATAGCCCCCCTTCTATCTTTCTTAAGCTCCAGCCAGTTCCCCTTCTGTCTCTTCAACCAGTCCCGTTTTGTCTCATAAGCAAGTAGCACCCCTCTGTCTCTATAGCCAGCCCCCCACTTGTCTCACCAGCCATCAGCCCCCCTTCTGTCCTCACCATCCAGCTCCCCTTCTATCTCTCCAGTCAGCTCCTCTTGTCTTACCAGCCGGCCCCTCTTCTCTCTCACCAGCCAGCCTCCATCTGTATCACCAGTCAGCCCCTTTCTATATCTCCAGCCAGTCCCTCCTTCTGTCTCTCCAGCCAGCCCCTTTCCTGTCTTACCAGTCAGCCCCTCTGTGTCTGCAGCAAGTGTGATACCCTGCTGCAGAAACCCGTGCAGAAGTTCTACGGGGTTGTCACATCCCTTGTTTGAACTTCTTTCAATGCTTTGTGGCATCACCAGGGTTAACAAGCCCCTCAATGTTATGTCAGCAGTGGCACAGACACCACGGGTACTAGGATCCAAGGAAGTGGAGCAGCCGTGTCTTGAGAGCAGGAGGACAGCTGTGCGGCAGTTGGTTGACCCCTGAACTGGAGGGGAATGGCCTAGAGGGCTGAAACAGAAAAAAAGAGTTATCCCTCTCTTGACTGTCGGCCACATAACTACATCCCACTTATACACCCCACTGGAGAACTGCCATTCTTTCTCTTCACTACTTAAATAGTTTCTCTTGCTTGATTACTTAGGAACTGCATATCTTGCATGCTATCTCTTGCTATAGAACTGAATTATGTGCTATACATGTGCTATATTGCTGAGAAGCAATTCCATCCTGCTTATTTGTTACTTACTCTGCTTTAAACATTACCGCACTGCTTACCTGGACCCATTAATGGATCGGTTAACTTTGCATAATAGTCAACCGACTTTAACTGTGAGGAACAATTGAATGTTTAGGAATTTTATGAAGTCATTCAACTAACTCTTATACATTTAGTGGACATACAGATGGAGCCATGCTAATCATGGCTCCGTCTGTGCCTGGGTGCTAGAATGGGAGCGTCTCTGTGCACTCCCGGTGGGGCTAGGTGGACGGATCGCCTAGTCCCGCCGGGAGTGCACGTATGCGATGGAGCCACACTAGATGAGTACGGCTCCATCTGTAACATTGACTTTAAGGTGAAGGGTTCATACAGGGACCGAGCATAGTGTCCATCAAGGCGCCATCTGGTGGTCCGTATATATATTGCGAGCAGTTGTGAAGAATTATTAGTCACACCTGAACAGTGTGCATTCCCTTAATTGGTAATTGCTGAATTTGTGTATATTTAGTACTGACATTATAATTATTGTAACTGTCATTTAGGGTTCAGTATGGTTTACTGCCACACTTGATGCCGAATGTCAGTATACCGACATCGACATCCTGAGTATCAAAATGCCGGCAGAGGGGCGGGTGCAACAGAGTCCCTTGTGGTTTCGCTGTGCACGCCAATGTGTTTGTAAATGCTATTGAACGGTTGATAAATTTAACCCTAATACTTAACATCTCAATAGCGAGGACCAGTTATCTTCCTGGCAAATAAAGATTTAGTCACCATCCATGTAATGATTTCTGGGGTTGTCTGGGAATGGGGGGGGGCCTGATCCTTCTGCCTGAAACCTGTAGGCGAGTTCCAGAAGAAGCCGACATCATCGGGGAAACAGGTACGGCCAACATCAGCACCAACTTAACTACAAACTTACTGTGTTATCACACAAGCACCCTTATTCTGTGCCTGCAGCCAGCCACTCTTCTGTGTCTACAGCTGCCCCCCCCCCCCTCATTCATTCTGTGTTCCAGCTCCAGCCAGTGGTGCAAGTAGAAAAATGGGCATGGTCATGTGTTGTGAGGGGGCATGGCCACATGCCTCTAGTGGGAGTGGCTACATGACACTAGCGGTGTGGCCACACGACACAGCCCCTTTTTTATCTTAATCTGGAGGCAAGGCTAAAAATATATAGTAATGCCTCCAGTATAACAGGTATATATAGTGATACCACCAGTATAATAGAAATGTATAGTAATGACCCCAATTTAATAACAATATATAGTAATGCCTAAATTTTAACAGGAAAATACAGCTACTGTTGCACTCCCAGTAACCCTTACAAAGTGGGAGGAGTTGTCATGCTGCCAAGCACCATGGTCTTAGTGCTTTGTGCCACATTATAATTGTGGTAATGGCAAAGTCTGTGGCAGGTGGTACTGCGTACCTACTGCCAAATTCTTAATTCATACCCGAGCGTACCTGCATACTTGCACTACTGGCTCCAGCCCACCCTTCTGTGTCGGCAGCCAGGGCCCCCACTTTGTGTCTGTGGCTCCAAACCCACCATTCTGTGTATGCAGATCCAGACCCCTTTTATGTGTCTACAGGTCCAGCCCCCCATCCCCCCCTTCTGTATTTACAGCTCCAGATCCTCCCCACCATACTGTGTCTGCAGCCAGGGTCCCCATGCTGTGTCTGCAGCTCCAGCCCATCTTTCTATATTGGCAGCTAGCAACCTTTCTATGTCTCCAGCCAGACCCCACATGCAGCCCCCGCAGGCCACAGACACTTACCTTCTCCCGTGTCTTCTGGCTGCAGATGTCCTACTTGCACTTTGGCTAGCTCCTCTGTGACTCTGGTGAGGTGTGCATGACATCATGGCATCTCACATGCCTTGTCTCAATAAAAAAATGACAAATTATTTATTGGACTTTACCAGTCAACTGCTGGCAAGAGCCAGCGGGTGCCTAGCCCCAGACCCACCACACACCACAATAATTTATAACTCCATCCATCTTGCCAGGGATGAACATTGGACCTAATTCAGATCTGATTGCAGCAGCAAATTTGTTAGCTAATGGGAAAACCCATGTGCACTGCAGGTGGGGCAGATATAACATGTGCAGAGATAGTTAGATTTGGGTGGGGTGTGTTAAAACTTAAATCTAAACTGCAGTGTAAAAATAAAGCAGCCAATATTTACCCTGCACAGAAACAAAATAACCCACCCAGATCTAACCCTCTATGCATATGTTATATCTGCCCCCCATGCAGTGCACATGGTTTTGCCCTTTAGCTATCAAATTCAGATCTAAATTACCCCCATTGTGCCAACTTCAAATGGATCGGAATGACACTGTCATGTCTGTGGTTTTTTGAGAACCCGGCATGTATGTGAAGTCTGTGCGGGTAACTGGAGCACTATGTGTATATTTGGCTGGTCTGTGGGAATCAGTGAGATAAAGTAGTAAGGAGCAATCCCTGACCAGAGATCGAACTCGGGCCTCGGCAGAGGGAGATCTATCATGACCACTGGGTCACCAGGGATTTGGTGTTGATAGCAGGATGGTAAATGTATTGGTGAGAATGAACTAGATATACTGTCACAGGAGTAGGTGTTTGTGTACTCAAGGTTACTATGAAACAGGGTCTCTGGAGTTACGCAGATCTGGGGGAATAGCTGATGACATTGAACCAGACTGGTTACCAGTGAGACTGGAACTGGGCTGGCTACTGGCGAGACTGAGAATGGCACTGTGAACCGGGCTGGATACCGGTATAACTGGAAACACAACTGTTTGTAGAACAATGACTGTGGCTGTGACTTTAAGACGAGGCTAAAGATGAACTGAAGACTGTGGCTGTGTCTTTAAGATAAGACTGAAGAAAACTGCAGCTGTGTCTTTAAGATGAGACTGAAGAATACTGCTGCTTTGTCTTTAAGATGAGACTGAAGAACACTGCGTCTGTGTCTTTAAGACAAGACTGATGAATACTGCGGCTGTGTCTTTAAGACGAGACTGATGAATACTGCAGCTGTGGCTTTAAGACAAGACTGAAGAATACTGGGGCTTTAAGACGAGACTGATGAATACTGCGGCTGTCTTTAAGACAAGACTGATGAATATTGCGGCTGTGTCTTTAAGATAAGACTGAAAAATACTGCAGCTGCATCTTTAAGATGAGATTGATATTGGATATAACTGGTAACACAACTGTAATCCAGACTGGTTAGCGAAAGAGCAGAGGTTTACAGGAACCAAAATAAAAGTGTTACCTTTTCGGGAGATCAGCTACAAAGCTCACACAGAGCTGTGTGACACAGGGAACTGGCAGATTCTGTAGCACAAGTTTCTTTACTTATACTTCCTGGTCCTTGGTCATTGGTAAACAGAGTCCGGTGATTCAGAGAGTCTCAGGCTGGCACAGGATTGGATAGCTCCAGGTCAGGTGATCAGACCCTGTCATGTCAGTACTCCAGGTTAGGCTCCGATGTGGAGTGAGGCCTAGCAGGCTGAAAAAACACTGAAGCCTGAATTTCTGCAAGTGAACAGAGGATGCTGACTTTTAGGCCTAAACTCCAGAATGAACACAGTGAAGAATCAAATTGCTGCACACAGCTGATTACTGATTACTTAGAGGAATTCTTACTCAGGTGGCTAATCAAGGTAAGCAAACACAGATTTGCAGCCTTCCTGTTGTGCTGAAGAGATGCCAGTTTGAGGATATGCTGAGGTAAGCCCCAGAATATGAGAAATACAGTCAGATTCTTGACAGAACCCCCCTCTTCAAGGGTGGACTCCGGATACCCATCTTGAATCTTAGAGGAACTTGAAGACCTTAGGACCTTTCTCAATGCCTCTTCTTCTTACGGTAACATCTGGATTTAACCAGGGAGAGTGGAATTTCCTGTAAAGAAAAAACTTCCTCAGAAAACACAGAAGCTCCCAGTAAAGGAGTAGCATCATACACTGGATCAGAGTCCAAGTCCTAGTCTGATGGAAGATACAAATCTCTCTGAGATGACAGAGAAGTTCACTAAAGTTTTAAATTCTTTGGTGGAGAATTTAGTATCAGGCTAGGAGTAACTGCTAGATGACCAGTTGTAATGACCAGATTCTTCCGAGAGGAGATATTTGGATTATCCTTGGAAGTACAGCACAAACTTCCTGTTGTATCAGACTGTTGTAGTTTGAATGAAGAAGAACTGGAATTCTTTTTGGAGTATGATTTTTTAACAGAGTCAGATTCTGAGGGTTTGGGACTAAATTCATTAATCACTGATTTACTAAAAGTCTGTAAATCATGGAGCACAGGATCATTATTCTTGAAATGCGTGTTAGCCCACTCCAAAGCTCTTCCACGGAATGCCAGGAACAGATATCGAGTAGCGTTGGATAGAGTTACTGCACCCGAATGATCTGACACCATCAGAGAGAGAAATAGATCAACTAGAGCATCATATTGCAATAAATCGACATCAAAGTAAATAGGTGCTAACGCATCGGACAAAAGCTTGGAGGCTGAAACTGATGACCCACTCTCAGAAGCTGGATTGGAGTTAGTTTGAGGGACATCAGACTGATGAAATAATATCCTTTCTGACGTTGTCTGGCTGAAATCCTCAACTGAGAAATCACTTGAAATGTCCTCCTGGAAAGAGACGCAAGCAATTCTCCCTGAAGCTGCGACACACACGTCTGCAACTGAGGCAAACGACTCTGGTGACTGGATTGTGGAAGCAACATCGGTATCCCTCTCAGCAACATTAGCCTGAAATCCTTTATCCAAATCAGCAGATGGGACAATAGGTTGCTCAGAAAAGCTTAGGGACAAATCTGAGAAAGCTGTACACAAATTGATGTCCAGCTCTGTAGCACGAGAATGTTCAACAGTTGCTGAATGAATAATTTTACTTGGAGTGGCTGAAACTGGAGAAATCTTTGGATGGATGAGTAGGACCGGATTGGATCCAAGGATACTTGAATTGGCTGGAACCAAAGGAGACTGACCAGGCTGGTCCTGGAGTATAGCTGGATTGGCTGGAACCGGGAAGGACTGACATGGCTGGACCTGGAGTATTGCTGCTGGACCAGCTGGAATCACGACAGACTGACAAGGCTGGGCCTTGAGTATTGCTCCTGGATCCAGGATGGACTGACCAGGCTGGGCCTGGAGTATTGCTGGACCAGCTGGAATTTAGAGAGACTGAACCGGACATATGGATGAGACCACATTGAATCTGGACAAACTTGAACTGGCTGGAACCAGAGGATACAGATTCCATCTGGAACTGGAGTGCGTAGAATCCAAGTGTTCAGACGGCCTATCTTGGACCTGAACCATGCCAGATGCAAACATGGTGGCGCTCTCTGAAGATGGCAAACAGGATATCATAACTGCATCTGTAGCACAAAGATTTCCATCTGGGAACTTGGCTCTGGATACTTCCGTTGGGGCTGAAACTCTGGTGAGCCCTCTTGGGGTTGACAAATCAGACACCTCTCTCAGGGTTGTTATTTCCAGCACTCCTCCTGGGGTTGACAGATAAGAAACTCCTTTTTGAAAAGACTCATATGCCCCTACTAGAGCTTGAACATTGGGCTGCAGGGACAGACCACCCATCATGGGCTGCAGGGACAGATGCCCCTCCTTGGGCTGCAGGGACAGATGCCCCTCCTTGGGCTGCAGGGACAGATGCCCCTCCTTGGGCTGCAGGGACAGATGCCCCTCCTTGGGCTGCAGGGACAGACTCCTCTGTGACTTTAAGTGGCTTGCACATTCTTTCCTGGACACCCAACTTGGGATAGGGTCTTTTAATCACAGGACCCCAGTCATAAATTTGAGTCTCTTTTTGAGGAACCTTCTTGACACCCCCATTAGCAGTCACAATATCGGCTACTATGGATGACTTGTAGATATGAGTGCTGCGATACTGAAATTTGTCACTATTTCCTGGCTTGCAAAGAATGCATTCCTTAACAAAATGACCAGAATTTCCAGAATAAAAATAGAGGTGTAGCTCCCTATGCCGCTGACGTTCAACTTCAGAGAGCTTGGGCTGTGGGTAGCTCTGATGAACAACTTTTCCTCGTACAGAGGAGGAGACTTTAGTAAATGGATGGGACAAAACAGGATCAACAACGTTGGTGGTATTCCGGAGGAGTTCAGGAATCACAGAAAGATTACTAGTCAAAAGATCTTGTAACTGTATTAACATCTGGAAAAGAATCCGCAGTTGGTCAGGAGTCTGAGTACAGGAAGTCCGAGAATCTCTGAAAAAAGAGTTCCACTGTAGACACTGTGCCAGTTGATGCTGTGACGACTTCAAACCCTCTAGACTTCCAGCAATATTGCTTAGAAGGTCCCACGTCTGACAAACACTTTCGGCCAGGTCCATGTAGCCAGTTCCTACTGTCATGACTGTGGGTTTTGTGAATGTGTATGTGAAGTCTGTGTGGGTAACTGGGGGACTATGTGTATATTTGGCTGGGGGAATCAGTGAGATGAAGTAGTAAAGAACAATCCCTGACCGGGGATCAAACCTGGGCCTCGGCAGAGGGAGCCGTATCCTGACCACTGGATCACCGGGTTCTTGGTGTTGATAGCAGGATAGTGAATGTATTGTTGTGAATGAACTAGATATATTGTCACAGGAGTAGGTGTGTGTGTACTCAAGATTACTATGAAACAGGTTCTCTGGAGTTACGCAGAATTGGGGGAATAGCTGAAAATGTTGAACCAGAATGGTTACCGGTGAGACTGGAACTGGGCTGGTTACTGTTGAGACTGAGAATCGGACTGGTTACTGGGGAGACTGAGAACCGCACTGTGAACCGGGCTGGATACCAATATAACTGGAAACGCAATTGTATGTAGAACAATAACTGTGACTGTGACTTTAAGATGAGGCTCAAGATGTACTGAAGACTGTGGTTTTAAGACGAGACTGATGAATACTGCGGCTGTGTCTTTAAGACGAGACTGAAGAATAATGTGGCAGTTCTTTAAGATGAGACGGAATACTGCCGCTGTGTCTTTAAGACGAGACTGAAGAATACTGCTGCTGTGGCTTTAAGACGAGACTGATGAATACTGCGGCTTTGTCTTTAAGATGAGACTGATGAATACTGCGGCTGTGGCTTTAAGATGAGACTGATAAATACCGCAGTTGTGTCTTTAAGACAAGACTGATGAATACTGCGGCTGCATCTTTAAGATGAGATTGACATTTGGTATAACTTGTAACACAACTGTAAGCCAGACTGGGTAGTGAAAGAGCAGAGGTTTACAGGAACCAAAGTAAAAGTGTTACCTTTTAGGGAGATCAGCTACAAAGCTCACACAGAGCTGTGTGACACAAGGACCTGGCAGATTCTGTAGCATAAGTCTCTTTTCTTATACTTTCTGGTCCTTGGTCATTGGTGAACAGAGTCCGGTGATTCAGAGAGTCTCAGGCTGGCACAGGATTGGATAGCTCCAGGTCAGGTGATCAGACCCTGTCATGTCAGTACTCCAGGTTAGGCTCTGATGTGGAGTGAGGCCTAGCAGGCTGAAAAAACACTGAAGCCTGAATTTCTGCAAGTGAACAGAGGATTCTGACTTTTAGGCCTAAACTCCAGAATGAACACAGTGAAGAATCAAAATGCTGCACACAGCTGATCACTGATTACTTAGAGGAATTCTTACTCAGGTGGCTAATCAAGGTAAGCAAACACAAATTTGCAGTCTTCCTGGTGAGCTGAATAGATGCAAGTTGAAGAATACGCTGAGATAATCACCAGAATATGAGAAATACAGTCAGGATCGTTACAGACACATCATTCAAATCATTCACTGTGTATGCACTATGTCGCTGACAATGCTCACTCCTGAGTATCATCTCTGGTATCCTCAATCAGAACAGCATGCATGCAGGTCTGAGGGGCAACATCACCTGGAAGGGCTATGCTGCTGACTGCAGCATGGCCCTGCTCCCCTCACCCCCACCGTTGCTCTGTCACTGACGGCATCAGCAAATGTGTATGCACTTGCCTATGTCGCCACCCCTGCTGGGTCCCGTTGCCACCAGAGCCAGATTTACCCACAATATATGAGCCTGAGGGTGCTTGTGGCATTATACACAGGTGCTGCAGTATATACTGCTGGAAATTTGGTGAGTTTTGATCAGTGATGTGCGTAAAAGATAGGCAGGGGAGGCAATGCCTCACCTGCCATAGACATTTTACTACAGAGTTTTGACTATAAAAATGATTAGAATATTACAAAGAAGATATTTCTAAAATATACTTTGTATTTTTCATATACTGTACTTTATACAGTCAAAGCTCTGGCGTAAACGTTAGTATGATAGTAAAGGCTCTGCCTCACCTGCCTCACCTCACCGCACATCAGTGGGTCTACTGTGTACCCAGCTTAACAAAGATGTGAAGATAAAAAATAAGATATATTCACATTGTAACGTATAATCTGCAATACAGACTGTCCATATATATGATTATCTCAGTGAGAGAATCAGTAACAAATGCTTATGGAAAACAAGCAATGTAATACCTCTCAACTTTAAAAAAAATTAATTATCGCCCAAACAGAGGACATGACCTTGCGTTAAATGTGGCAACCATGAAGCATGCCCCATTTTTCATCTTGCTAAGGGGCATGCCTAGCACTATATATTTATATATATTTATATATACTGTAAATTACTAGTATGTACACACACACACACACACACACAAAAAGTTGTAATTTTAAATTAAAGATATTATTACTTAACAGTATATACTGACAACATGGGGCTCAGCCAGTCTGTACTGTCAGCTGTAGGTCCCTAGGCTAGGCATTCCCAACGTTGGTCCTCAAGTAACACACAGTGCAGGTTTTAGTGATATCCAGGCTTCAGCACAAATGGTTAAATGAAAATAACGGATGTACTGATTAAGTCACCTGTGCTGAAGCATAAATATTACTAAAATCTGGACTGTTAGTGTGACTTGAGGAACAAGGTTGGGAATGCCTGCCATAGGGAGCAGTATACCATGTTGAGGAAAACAAAAGAATGAGAGCCTCCTGCAGGTCCATGTCTGTGCTGTAAAGCATTGTCTGGGCCCCTCCACCTCATGCCAGCTAATAAGAATAACATAAAATGAAATCCAGAAAGAAACAAGGGTTACTGGGGGAATATCACAAGTGACGTCTCCATGCAGAGGCGTCACTTGCCTTAATTGCACCCGGAGCTGCCGCATTAATGTCAATATTGAGTATTAGGAATCTCAGCCCCAGGCAGATTTTGTACCCAGTTCAGGGATTTGGCAAAAACAAAGGTGAATGTACTGGCAGAGTAATCTTAATTTAAATTCTTATAAATTGTGTGTACTTTTAATATAAACTCTTAGGGGCCTATTTATAAACCTTTTTTTTTTAAATATTGTTAAAAATAGTGTTTTCACACCCTTTTTAAAATTATTTTAGTATCACCTGAATGTATTAAAGGGCTTTTAAAGCAGTTATCATGGAAAACTGCTCCAAACCCTTTAATTCACTTTTTTAGTAACCCAGATCGCATTTCCCATACTTACAATGGGAAATGCGATCTGACCGCATGTACCAAAAAAACAAACAAAAAAAAACCCACAGCAGTGAGCCCTATGCTAATAACGCTAGCTTCAGCTGGTGTAATCACAAGGCTCACTGTGGATTGTGTACTTCTCCACAGCTTTCTCTAATGCTAGGCAGAGAAAGTTGTGCAGAGAGCCATCAATGTAATCAGCTCTGTGTGTCCGATAGATACACAAACTGATCACTGTGTACAAATGTAAAAAAAAAAATACTCACTTCCCCAGGGGCCAGTGATTGGGGCTACGGTGTGGGCTGACGATCATCGGGGCACCATGCTGCTCTTGTGACCTTTGGTGTAGTAAAGTGTTATTGTAAAGCGGCAGCTTACTATAGCTCCGGAGGTCACAGCAGCAGGGAGCCCAGGCGACCAGCAGACCTCCAAGAGCTCCGTCCACCAATCGGTGGTTTTGGTATGATCACCGGTGGGTGGGGGGCTGCAGCGTGGGGGGGAAAGTAGTCACAATGGGAGGTTCGACCTGGCTGGGGCGGTAGTGGCGATGTAGTGGTAGAGGCTCATGCACAGCATGATATCAGGGTATATTTTATGAAAAAATACCCCGATATTGCTGCATTGTGACATCCCAGGGACAGAGTTTGTGATGTAATCAATTATCAAAGTACAGATTGGGTCAATTTTATTATATCCTATCCACATCCCCTTATTGAGAAATCATATTTGATATTAGTTACTCATACTAGTGGATAAAGTAATGTATTTAGCAAGGGCCAATGCTAGAGTGCTCGGCAAACATTATATTTGCACCCTCCGTTTCATACATAATAAAGGGACAGAAATGGGTGTGGCCTCACAATGAAGGGGCATGGACACACAATAGCACTCCCAACTCAAATTATGCCACACAGTAGCACAATCTTATTTACATTACACCACACATAGTGACCCTGAATCATATTACACCACATAATAATGTTCCTTAATTAAATGATGACATATAGAAGAGTGCCTTGTTCATGTTATGTCACAGTAATAGTGCCCCTTACACATAATGCCCATGGTAGTATTGCCATTCATAATGCCCACAGTAGTAGTGCCCCTTACACATAATGCCCATAGCAGTAGTGCCACACATAATTACTACAGTAGTAGGACTCCTTACACTAATGCCCACAGTAGTAGTGTCCCTTATAATAATGCCCACAGTAGTAGTGCCAGACATAAAGGGGTTAATTCAAACCTGATCGCTGCTGTGCATTTTTGAACAGTAGCGATCAGGTCTGAACTGTGCATGCGCTGGCGCCGCAGTGCGCCGGCGCATGCCAGTCAGCCGACGGCTGTCTTAGCCTTGCGATCGCCTCTATCTGATTGACAGGCAGAGGTGGTCGCTAGGTGGGAGGGAGCAGGACGGCGGAGTTTGGCTGCCGTTTACGGGGCTCAGTCCGGGCAACACAGGCGTGCCTGGACTGTTGGGGTGGCAGGCCACTGTGGCTGCGTGAGGTCACACGCAGCCACTGTGACCCGGGCTGCATCAAGTAGCTCCCTGCCAGCACGTAGGAGCTGCGCTGGCTGTGAGCTACTCTTGTGCGTGGGGGGGGGGGGGGGTCGGGCCTGACATGCGGGGTGGACTAGCCCTGTGCTGAGCATCCCCCCACATGTCAGGGAAGCTGATCAAAGATGTGCTAAATTTAGCATATCTATGATCAGGTCTGAATCACATCCAATGTCCAGAGTAGTTGCTCCCCTTACAAATAATGCCCACAGTAGTAGTCCCGCATGTAATGAACACAGTAGTGCCCCTTAGAATAATAGCCACAGTAGTAGTGCAGCAACAGATAATGCCCACAGAAGTAGTTCCACATATAATGCCCACAGTAGTAGTGCCCCTTACAAATAACACCCACAGTAGTAATGCCCCTTACACATATATCCACAGAAGAGGATGGGGTGAGAGGGGGGAGTGCGGTACTTAAACAATAGGTCAGTGCGGCGTGGACTGGTGACTGAAGAGCCACATCATGCTGCCCACGCAGTTTCTGTCATACTGATGCAGGCAGCGTAAAGTATTCAAACTGGTGGTGTCACTGCCTGTCATGCAGTTTGACAGGTGTTGCTGCAACAGGCAGTAACAGCAGCGTAGCAGAGTGGGAGAGTACATATGCAGCACGGCTCCTCTGTGCTTTGCATACTCTACTAAGTGGATTGCGCCGGCCAGTATGTAGTTTACCCATCACTAAATGAATCTTCTACTTTACTCCAAGAAATGCAAAACCAGTAGTGAGGCCCTTGAAACACCAGTCAGCATTGTCTTGTGTCTCTCTTATTTTTATCATCATTAAAAATAAGTCTAATAAATCTAGAACACTTGTTTACAGCTCAATTGGTGCAAATGCAGGTAGGCCACTACTGTATCCACAGGTTCCTTGTCTATTCAATTTGGGATTACTACAGTATCCTCCTGCCTCTGTGTGAACCATTAGAACTACAGGGAAAAGGTCTACAGTCAATAGGTTGACCCCAAATGGTTGACATGGAAAAGGTTGACTGGCAAATGGTAGACAGCAGAAAAGGTCAGCAGGGTCAAAAGGTCGATATGGAATTGGATGCCACAAAAAAGGTCAATCAAGTTTTTGGGTGTTTTTTTCACTTTTTCCGTACTAAATGTAGTGTACATTGGACAGATTTATTAAGTCTGGAAACAGAATAAGGAAGTAATAAACCAGTCGTAAGTGAAAGGTGATAAATGCACCAGCTCCTAACTGTTAATTTACATATTGGAGCTGATTGGCTGGTGCGTTTATCACCTTGTACTTATCACTCATTTATCACTTCCTTATCCTTCTCCAGGTTAATACATCTGCCCTATTGTCCCCTCACGTGGAAAAGTGCCTCTCTGCACTCAGCAGAGGTTACTATTCCCAATCATAGTCCACGTGGATGGTAAATTATAAAAAAGGTGAAAAAAGTGAAAACATTAAATACTTGTGTCGACCATTATCATGTACACCTTTTGAACCTGTCAACCTTTTGAACAGTCTACCTTTTACATGACGACCTTTTGTACCTGCCAACCTAATGCATGTTGACCTTTTGGTGTTGACAGTTATTAACTGTCGCCCTTTATACTGTCGTCCTATCATCCGGATACCCATTTTATCAATGGAATTTACATCCGGAACAGTCACCATGGCTCTCACAGTTTCTTTATTCTCAGTTCACCTTCTTCTAATATTCCACCTATCAACACGTCCTCTTTATCATTATCATAATCTTGTCCTCCTTCTCATCATTATCCCCACCACCATAGTTCTCCACCCACCCCCATTTTCTCTACCTTGCAATTATTATTTTGTCTTCCACCACACAAATCTCTTTCTTTACTACATTCCTCAGTTCTCTAATCAGATATTTCTGTCCACCCATCCCACTTTGTTGTCCCCATGGCCATCTCACACCCTTGAGGTCCCTTACATAAGGGCTTGCATTTAGAACACATGGCACAGCAGCAGCTCAGCTCTAAGGCTCTGGGAAGAATTTAAGCAGTCTCCATTGGCCCATGTTCCATTGCACCCTGCATATGGGGGAGGGGTAAAGTAAAGCCATAAAGACTTCCATCCTCTCCACCCCACTGAAACGGTCCTCACGAAAGTCTGCAATGACCTCCATGTTGTCAAATCTTAGGGCCACTACTCTCTGCTTATTCTCTGTGACCTCTCTGCTGCTTTTAAGACTGTGGACCACCCTCTCCTCCAATAAATCCTTCATTCACTTAGTCTGCATGATATTACCCTCTCCTGGCTATTGTATATATACACAACACAGAGCCTAAAATTTAAAATTACTGTAATTGACAGCAGCAGGAAAAAATTCAGTACAGCCAGACATTCTTTTTCTATGCAGCTAGCAGAGAGCCTCCTGTTTCACAGACACAGGGGAGCGTGAGCTCGTTCCTCTATCTCCTCCAAGCTGCACACAACCACAAAACCTCCTCGGACTTCACACGCCATCCTTCTTTTTCCCTTCAGCCTGTGTGTCCAGCCAATGACCAAGCCACAAGCTGCTCCTCTGTACACACTATTGGACAGCTGCCCCGTCCTGCAGTGTAGTGCTAGCTCCACGGCTGTTTGAAAGTGAAGTGGGGAGCTGGGATCACAGTATCATATCGAATCAGTAAGAGAGATCCGATCTGTGGTGGGGGGTGGTGGAATCCTTTAGAAAGGGGGTCTGGGGTTCTCACCCACAGGGTCTTCCCGTAATCTGGCTCTGCCTACACTGACTCCATTTTCCATTTAGAATCAAATCCAAGCTTCTCACACTCACATAATAAGCCATCACCCATTCCTTTCCTATTTACAGAAGATATCTGACCTTAGCTCTCTTTACACTTCTGCTTGTCCTCTTTGCCTCAAAAATGCTTGCGGCCTCTCCTGCCTACTGATTAATTCCTCCCACTTCTACTTTACATCCAAGATTTTGCACTTGCTGCTCCCTATCTCTGGAATTCTCTACCTCTCTAAATCAGATTTCACCTCTCTACAAAATTACAAATGGGATATTAAGACCCACTTCTTCATCAAACCTAGACATCTCTCATCCTAACCCTCTGTTCCATGTTCACTGTTTACCCCATCTGTGTTACCCTTGTCTGTCTGTCCCTCTCCTTTAGAATGTAAGCTCTCATGAGCAGGGCTCTCTCCTCTCATATGATTCTCCATCTCTTACTTATGCAATCTTCTACTCCATACTCACTACGATTTCCCTTAACTCTCGGTTTCTGCCACCCTGATGCTTACGTCAGTGTTTGTCTGCCAATTCAGCAAAGTGTATATACCATGTACTTGTCCTACATTGTCATGTACTGTTAGTCGCTGTTTTCTTGTTTTGCTCATTTCTTTATGTACTTTTATATGCACTGCAGAACCTTTGTGGCACCATATAAATAAAGGATAATAATAATTATGAATCACATCCTTCCCCTTCAGCTGTTGCATTTTGAATCCCAGTGGATGTTCTGCCTTACCACTTTATCCCCAGTAAGTCTAAACAAACACCTTGGGCTGCAATGTTTCTTTTAATTTTTTATTATCACATCACATTTAAGGCAAAATGTGTCTAGCAAAGTATGTATCAAGTTATAACAGTTTCACAACCCACAAACTTTCTTGTTATATTGATTTGCTTCTTCCTTTGCTTTATTCTGCTGTTATGGGATTTTGTTAGCTCATCTAAGTTAGCTCATACGAAGTTGTATATTTCAGACAATAATTGTTTAATGTAATTCTGTTAGGCACAGTTTAATTTATCCTTAGTACTGTTATCCAGTTAATGCCTTTGCATTGTTCGATTTCTGAGCCATCCATGCTTCCGTATTTCATTTACTATGCATTGCTTTAGATTGGTGATGGGTTTATGCACTTCAAGATGATGTCAGAGAAACTCCTGAGGTGGCAGGACTTCCGCCTTCTGTTCAAATGGTGATTGGCTGTATAGGTATGTACTATTTTGTCTGTATAGCCTGATGACGGAACCTACTGTAAGTAAAGAGTTCCGAAAAATTAATTTGATATTTATTGTCAGCTGTGGGGCTCTAGGGAGCAGTCAGCCACTGTAAAGGAAAACAATATCATGGGAGCCCACCCCAGTTCTGTGTCTGTGCTGTAAAGCATGGTCTGGGACCCTCCACCTCATGCCATCTAATAAAAATAACGTAACAAAAAAACAGAAAGAACCCGTTTGTTGTGAGGGGGGGGGGGGGGGGAGTTCAGAGCTGGTTAAAGGCATATGCAAACTAGGCAAATGCCTAGGGTATTTGGAATGCCTAGGTGCACAAGCAGATTCTGCTGATTAAAATGATGGGGGTCATTCCGAGTTCGCTCGTTGCCGAGTTTCGCAACGGAGCGATTAAGGCAAAAATGCGCATGCGCATGGGGTTAGTATTTTAGCACAAAACTTAGTAGATTTACTCACGTCCGAACGAAGATTTCTCAACGTTGAAGTGATCGGAGTGTGATTGACAGGAAGTGGGTGTTTCTGGGTGGAAACTGTCCGTTTTCTGGGAGTGTGCGGAAAAACGCAGGCGTGTCAGGGAAAAAAGCTGGAGTGTCTGGAGAAACGGGGGAGTGGCTGGCCGAACGCTGGGCATGTGTGTGACGTCAAACCAGGAACGAAGCGGCCTGAGCTGATCGCAATCTGTGAGTAAGTCTCGAGCTACTCAGAAACTGCTAAGAAATTTATATTCGCAATTCTGCTAATCTTTTTTTCGCAATTCTACTAAGCTAAGATACACTCCCAGAGGGTGGCGGCTTATTGTGTGCAATGCTGCTAAAAGCAGCTAGCGAGCGAACAACTCGGAATGACCCCCGATATGCAGCATGCCTATATTCTGTGTGTGACTATGGCTGTATCTGCATATGAAATGCTATGTTACAGTGTATTCCTGGAAATCAATGTAACGTAGCATTTTGTATGCAGATATAGTCACAGTCATACACAGAATATAGGCATGCTAATATAGGCAATGAAATAAGATGCATTTTCTTCAAAAAAAAGGTGCGCAATGTTAGGAGAGCTGGATGGGAGCTGCATGGCATATTGAGGCTAGATGTATGAGGACAAATCTGTATCCAAACAGAGGCAGAGGTCACAGTGTTAGCGGCCGTGTGAGTGCTGTGTGTGGGTAGGTTGCAATAGTGTTCGGCATATGTGTAAGAGGCATTATGTGTAAGAGGCATTATATGTGTCATGTGTATAAATGCATTAATAATGTGTGACATGTGTAAGGGACATTATGTGTATAAAAGCATTAGTCAAAATTGGCATAATGTGTAAGGTGCATTATGTTTATAAGAAAATTAATAATATGTGTCATATGTGCAAGGGGCATTACTGCATGTGGTATTATGTGTATAAATGCATTACTAATGTGTGGCATTATGTGTATAAGGTGCTCTACTGTGTGGCGTAATGTATAGAAAAGGCACTACTGTGTGGTCTAATGTGAATAAAGAACAATATGGTGTGGTGTAGTGTAAATAAGGATCAATTTAGTTTAATGTAATGTGAATAAGGAGCACTACTGTGATTAGGAATGTATATAAGTTAAAGTGGTACTATTATGCAATGTAACGTGACTAAGGGATACTATTGCATGATATAATGTGAATAAAGTTGCACTGCTGTGTGGCGTAATTTGAATTGGGTTTACTATTGCGTGGCAATGCCCCTTCCCAAAAGAACACCCTTCCTTTTGGGCTGTGCACCAAACGTGCACACTTTTCCTTTTTAAAATATAGGGGGTAGCAGCACCAAAATGAGGACTGCTATGACTGAGGGGTGATGGTGATGAGAAAGGGGTGCAGAGCCAGAGGTGGAACTAGCAGCTGTGCTAGGGGGCACCAGCCAAAATTTGCCTAGGGCATCATATTGATTAGGGCTGGCTCCGTGGGAGTTCATAACTTAATCAGGCATCAGTGAGGCCTGACCACTTATTGCCCTGGGCTCACAGATGTTGCCCTGTCCTACTCTTAGCAATCTGTCACTGCTTCCAAGTGACTTAAGTTTCTAAGACCCTACACTAGTTGAAAAATATAGGCTCTCATTAATGTCAATATTGAGTATTATGAGCTTTTGCCCAAAGTAGATTTTGTACCCAATTCAGTATATTTGCCAAACATGTATATATGGGGAAAGAAAGACAAAAAAAATCCTTTTTGGGAGCACTCTTCAACATGAATTTGTATAAATGTGACCAAATTATGAGTTTGAAATAGACATCTAAAACATAATGTTTATTCTGTTTATATGGTAAAATAAAGACCATATAGTCCAATTTTAAAAATCTTGAACTTACCAACAATTATGGGTTCAAGATAAAAAATGGTGAAAATATAAGATTTAAGTATCAGGTTGCTATATCAAAAGCATTCAATGTTCAACCTGTGATCCAAATAGGAGTAAAATAAAGCGATCATACGAATGATGCCCACAGTACCCAGTATTCAAAGGTGGTCTCCCATCCAAGTACTCACCAGGTCTATCCTATCAGCTTCTGAAATTTATGAGGATCGGGCAAGTTTGAGGATAATATAACCGTGGGCAGTTAATGAGGATGATACCGGAAGGGAGAACCCACTTCTGCTGCCTGTACTCGGCCTGAGGTAGGTCGGTGAATTATAAGCCCCCAGGCTTTTCCAGATGAGAGAGTGTTGGAAAAAAGAAACAAGGTAATAGGAAATTGTCCACTGAGAATTGTAATGGTACCAATCCTTTCTCAGCTTTTTGAAGGAACATAGACACTTCTGCTTTCTGTTGTAACAGCAAAATGTACGCTGAATGGAGCTGAACTCTAATCAGCACTGCTGTCAGCCAGATGAGAGAGTGATGGAGTACTGATAGTATTATACAGGTGAACTGGATATTGATAGAAGAGTGTATTCATAATTGAACTAAATACTCAGATACAGATAATCTACATGTTCCAATCTGTGCAAGATCCCAAAATTATCTAAATGTATGCATGGGTGTAGGATATAATACTGACATAAGAGGAATACTGTTCAATTAATAGAATGCCACAAATTAATTAATTATTTGTTTGTAAGTACAGAGTGTTGGAATCAGACTCTGCCAGATCTTGAAATATATGTAATGTAAGATATGGGATTCCAATATCCACATTCTTTCTCACCTGGCAAAATTAGAGCCAATCTCTGCATACATTTGACCAACACACAGTTTTATAAATGTGCATAATGAATAATAATGGAAACTGATCAGATATATAAGAGAAAATTCTCAGCCAGAACCTTGAAAAACCGTGTTTGGTCTTTTAATCTAATATCAGATAGTCATATGTGTCTTATATCACTCCCAGTGCAGAATACTGAATAAAGAGGCATCCATATCAAAGCATTAGAAATCTCTCACAGCTGTGTCAAAGTGGCATCCTAAAGTAAATGATTAATCAAGGAGCAATCTATAACATCATGTTTCACTCCTGTAACAATGTTGCATGGTACTCAAAAAGAGAAACATCTGAACCAAATATACAGCTATAACTCAAAGCTGTGTCAATGTTGCATCCTAAAGTAAATAGTTTCACAGGGCACGATCTATAACATTGTGTTTTACTCCTGCAACAATGTTGCATGATTCTCAAAAAGAAAAACATCTGAAACAAATATACCGATATAATAGATATAAGCAACCTGAAATGTATATGTACTAAAAATTACATCAGTAACTACAGGGAAAGGGATTGCACTGATTAGAATCAAAATAAGCAATAGAAGTAGCAACATATGCACAAGTAATATCAGTGTAATTCCCGTATTATAGAAAAAAGGGTTTTTTTTGTTCAGCGCTCACCTTCCTCCCTGTACGTGGGTTTATATATCAATATAAAAAAATCATAATCATAAACATCCTCATGAAGAAAATAAATAAATAAATAAATAAATAGGTACCTCAATCAATTATACTGAATTCAAAAAATATTTATTAAGAATCTTTAAAAAGTCTTTATGCAATGTAGAAATTCATGTATATACACTATAATATGAATGTTATACACGTACATGTATTAAAAGGTATAGATATCTGTGAATCTCTTATTTCTCATGTATTTGCACCCTCTACTGGACAAAATTAATACTGGATAAAATTAATGCTGGACACTGCCTAATACCGGTATACAAAGACAAACATTTGACACAATACAAACAAATATAGATCTCCCACCTGTGGGTACACTTGACAGCGTTTTACCCCACTAGGTGTAGTATGCTCCGTCTACTTGCTATATTCAAGTGTGGTATGCGGCTTCCATACAAGATCAGTTCCTGATCACTTTAGTGAATAGTCTCTGATGTAATATAGTTCTTTGCAGACAGTCTAGAAATCACCTGAGTGCCAGTGTGCAGGGAAATCCTTCTCAACGTCCGGTCTCTATAGGTGAAATATGGTCCTTCTGTGGTCTGCCGGCAGACATCCACTGCTCCGTGTCCCTGTGCTTCCGGACTCTGTGCAGGGATCGATTTTTCCGCAATCTACGCGTTTCGCCTGATACCAGGCTTCGTCAGGATGGCTGGATTACCGATTCACAGATCCCCATTCTTCTTATAGCTGCTGTAGTGCTCCAATTCGTTCTGCCCTTATCCAAGATGGCCACATTCTATTATTTATTTTTATATAGAACGGACTCCTTGCCCTCACATATAAAATAGGCAAATAGTGATATCTTTCACCCGTTTTGGAGTACGTTATATGTAGGATTTACATCCCTATATTGTCCCATACTATTACTTAGTGGATTACATCTCTTTTGCGAAAAAGCATATAGAATTGTATAAAATTTTATTAATAGCCACATACAACATAAACCATATGACATAAAACATGAAACTGGACACAAAAAACATACTAATAAATAAATAAATAGTCCCTACTCCATTGATTATTCTAATATTTTATTAATAGAGTAATATAATCTTATAATACATTTTCTTCTATGAGTGTCCTAATTAAAATCCAGATGTTTAACATGCCATAGCATGGAGTATATAAATTATAAATTAAAATTAAAATATTTTATTTTATATTTTATTTTATCATAGACCAGGAAATAGGGTGGTACTATTATCTCATGCTAATTGGTTTTTAGGAATGATACCAAGTCTATATCGATGTTCAGGCCTCTTGGGGCCAAAGTTCCCAATTCATATATCATTTTCGTCTCTTCTCTTGATAGGAGATCTTCCGTATTTCCTCCACGCCATGGTCGTGTAATCT
This sequence comes from Pseudophryne corroboree, assembly GCF_028390025.1. Taxonomy (NCBI): domain Eukaryota; kingdom Metazoa; phylum Chordata; class Amphibia; order Anura; family Myobatrachidae; genus Pseudophryne; species Pseudophryne corroboree. Next base: position 127,848,230 of record NC_086452.1, read on the forward strand.
GTTTCAGTCCGACAAATTTTAGGAGACAGGGGTTTGAATTGTGTGTGTCCTTAAAATGTGCGGGTATGCTATGGTTATCCTTCCCATTCTTTATATTACATAGGTGTTCTTGTATTCGCACATGGAGTTTTCTTTTCGTTTTCCCTACATATTGGAGGCCACATGGGCACCATAGCATGTACACCACTCCTATGGTGTGGCAGCTTATTCTCCCTTTAATGGTTATTGTTTTTTTATTCACAAACGAAGTCACTTCTTTGATGATTTTGGTCAAATTGTTTCTGGTCTTTTTACATGCTGTACAAATACCACATCTTGAAAAGCCGTTATTTATTTTCTTGTATTCTCCTGTGTTCTGAGTTTGATGGCTTATGACTAGTGACGTTTTGATGGTGGGGGCTCTTCTGTATACTATTCGGGGATATTCAGGTAATATGTCCTTTAAGATCATCATCTGTTTGAAGTATATGCCAATGGCGCTTGATGCTGTTCTCAAGTAGTTTGCTTTGTGCGGAGTACTCAGATATGAAGAGGATATCCTTATGTTCTTCCTTTTCTTTAGGTTTATACTCCAACAAATCCTTTCTATCCAGGTTCCTTATTCTTTCTCTTTCCTTCAAAAGGTGTAGTTGACTATATTCCTTCTCCTCAAAATTCTTCATCATCTGGTCAGCTTGGATCTCAAAATCAATACCTCTGGAACAATTTCTCCTTATTCTTCTAAGTTGTCCTCCCGGGATGTTTTTAATCCATTTCTGATGGTGATTACTAGTCGTATTAAGATAACTATTACAATCTGTAGGTTTGATGTACGTCTTTGTTTCCAGTTTGTTCTCATTGATGAAGATAGTTAAATCTAAGAAGTTGATGGATTCCGTACTGATGGTGTATGTGAATTCCAAATTGACTGTGTTCGTTTTGAGCTGCTTCAGGAATCTCTCCAAATCCTCCTTCTTCCCTTTCCATATGATGATGATGTCATCTATAAACCTTGCCCAAAGTTTCAATTCCTCAAATACAGTGCAGTCATTCCATATTCTCTTGTTCTCCCACTCCGCCAAAAATAAATTCGCATATGACGGTGCAAATTTACTGCCCATCGCTGTCCCTTTAATCTGCATATAGCAATCCTCTCCAAATTGAAAATAGTTATGTTGTAATATGAATTTCATAGACTCCACCAGAAATGTTATTTGTTCTTACTTCAAGTCCGAATCCTCTTCTAGTCGTTTCTCCACATATTCGCATCCTATTTCATGATGTATACAAGTGTATAGTGATTTGATATCACAAGTTGCTAGTACAAGGTCATCATCCCACTCTTTATTATTGATCATATTTATTATATGTGTTGTGTCCTTAATATAGCTATGTTGTTTGACCACTATAAGTTGGAGAAAGGTGTCCACATATCCTGACAAGTTGGCGGTCAAAGATCCAATACCCACAATGATTGGTCTTCCTGGCGGTTTCTGCTGATCTTTGTGGATATTCGGCAGGTGGTAAAATACCAGAGTAATGGGGTTCCTCTGATTTAGGTATTCGAATTCCTTTTTGTTTAAAATCCCTATATCTTCTCCTTTTTTCAGCAAGTCCGTCATTTCCTCCATATATTTGCTGGCAGGGTTAGACTTAAGTTTCCGATAAGTGGTATTATCACCCAATTGTGTTAGAGCCTCGGTTTCATATGCGGATCTATTCATAATCGCAATACCACCTCCCTCATCAGCGGGTCTTATTGTGATGTTGATATTCTTGCTCAACGCCACCAGTGCCTTCCTCTCCTCCTTTGTCATATTCCATTTCTTCTTTGGGATTTCCTCCGTCATCTTTTCTATATCCCTTTCTATCAATTTCTGGAAGGTTTTGATGGACGGACCTTTCAAGAAATGTGGAAAAAATGTGTGGCTCTCTTAGTCCCGAATGGGTGTATTGTTCCTCTTCGGTGATTCGTCTCTCTTCGCTCAGCTGTTGTTTATTGTAAAACTTCTTAAGTGTTAATTTCCGGACGAATTTCTGTAAATCTATAAAGGTGTTGAATTTGTTTAATTTATTGGTGGGTGCAAATTTGAGTCCCTTCTGTAGTATCCTTAATTCCATGTGACTCAGTCTGTGGTCACTCAAGTTGAAGATGCCTTCTGTTGACGTTTTCTTGCATTTGTCTTTGATTTGTTGCTGTTTCTTTTTCCATTGTACTTTAATCCCTCCACGCTTTCCTCGCTTGTGCTTGGACTTTGGGTTTTCCTTTTCTCTTCCCCTTTTCCTGTTGTAGTTGTGTATTCTTTCGTATCGCCCCTTGATTTGTCAGTACTTGATCCTTGTAGACCATGCCTAAAAAAGCATCCATATACTCATCCGCATCTCCTCCTTCCTCTTCCTCATCTTCCACAGTGAATGATCTCCTATCTTTTACTCTCTCTTTGGCATGATTTTCTCTATTGGTGAGTCTCTTGATCAGTGTATTGGCTGATAAATTCATCTCTTTCTCCTGATCTTGTCTCCCTTGATTAAAACTTCGTCTCAACGTTTGTTCGTCCGGATATTTATCACGTTTAGTCTGTGCATGCTTTAGTTCCCAATCCCTCTGTTGTCTGTTCTCTCTACCTCCCTGATGGGGTCTCTCTTCTCTATTTCTTCTTTGTCCGCTTTCTCTTGATCTGGTGTTTTCTATGTTCATATAAGGATGGTAGCCTTTGTTATCCATGCGATTAGAGTTCTCCCATCTGTCTGTTCGTTTTTGCATGCCTTGATATCTTGAATTTGACGTACTCCTTCCTATATTTTGACCATATTTCTGCTGATTATATTGTGCATATTCCCCTTTCCACTGCGGATGGTACATCTCTTCTTTCCGGGAATCCCTTTTCCAGTTTCTATAGTCATTTTCATAATCTTCCAGATCTCTATTATATTTTCTTTTTTCTGTTCTATTACTTCCTCCTCCAATCTCCTGATCTTATTCTTATTTAGACTATCCAGTTTCTTGAAGTCTTCTAGTTCTTTCAGTGGTTCAATCTTATTTCTAATTTCTTCTATATTGTCTTCGATCATTTTAATAGAGAGTTCCCTATCTTCTATAATTAATTTCATTAAATTATTGGAACATGAATCCAGTGCAGCATTCCATCTTTCTATGAATTTAGCATCATCCAAATGAAATGTAGGTTTTTTTAAAATTCTGGGACCTCTCGGTACCATTCCCTGGTTCAGATATTTAGTCAAAGTCGTACTCTCCCACCAATGTTTTACTTCCATTATCTCTAATTTTTCAAGATTCAGATATAGTGTGCAAAAATTGTCTTCTGAAACTAGTGTGTTTTTATATCTTCTTTGTACCCTTGGTATATTAAAGCTCTCCAGGTGCTTATACCTTTTGGCTCTATTAAATGCCATTATTGGGTTTGGGGTATCTCTTTTATCTAAAATAAAAATTGTAGATCCTTATATTATTCTATTATCTTTATTATTCTTGACTTCACAGCTAATATATATGGAGGCTGCTGTTCCCCTTATAGTGGAACGACTGTAAGCAATAGGTTATTGGATGAGGAACTGCGCCAATCCTATATACAGCTGTAGGAGTCTGGTGGCAGCTATGAACAAATGGTGGGTGCACTATAAACACCCACTCTATGTTGCGTAATGTAAAAAAAAGTGTTTTTTTGTTCAGCGCTCACCTTCCTCCCTGTACGTGGGTTTATATATCGATATAAAAAATTCATAATCCTAAACATCCTCATGAAGAAAATAAATAAATAAATAAATAAATAAATAAATAGGTACCTCAATCAATTATCCTGAATTCAAAGAATATTTATTAAGAATCTTTAAAAAGTCTCTATGCAATGTAGAAATTCATGTATATACACTATAATATGAATGTTATACACGTACATGTATTAAAAGGTATAGATATCTGTGAATCTCTTATTTCTCATGTATTTGCACACTCTACTGGACAAAATTAATACTGGATAAAATTAATGCTGGACACTGCCTAATAGCGGTATACAAAGACAAACATTTGACACAATACAAACAAATATAGATCTCCCACCTGTGGGTACACTTCACAGCGTTTTACCCCACTAGGTGTAGTATGCTCCGTCTACTTGCTATATTCAAGTGTGGTATGCGGCTTCCATACAAGATCAGTTCCTGATCACTTTAGTGAATAGTCTCTGATGTAATATAGTTCTTTACAGACAGTCTAGAAATCCCGTATTATGTTATGTTCCCTTCTTAAGCATAAGTGTAGAGAAGAGAGAGGAGAAGTAATGTGGGAGTGCCGCCGTGGGGGATGAGAGTTACCAATCCCGCTTGTATGCGTGCTTGTCAGACAAATCTGTGGCGCTGTAAATGCCCGGCATCCTCTTGACTCTTCAAGCTGTCTCCACACACCGAAATGATACAGCCGCCCGGTCTGGAAGGTGGCGTGGCCATAATGACTTCACCAGATGACGTCAGTCCCGAGGTACGGTTCACTGTTGGGCTTGTTCACGGGAGCCTCAATCCCATAGCTCCAGCGGTGAATACATAGGTCAGACTGACCAATCATAAAAGCTAAACTTGATTGGCATGTTTCAACTCCAATCAAATAGATTTTAATTGCCTCCGTAATTTGTACTGATATTATGAAGAAAACGTATTCAATGCTGATTTGTATTCAAACAAATTAGGGTAGTAAATATGAAAAAATATATTTTTAACATTATGAAGAAGTTTGATATGTTATGAAAGGGATAACATCTGATTTTATTTGGCAAACATGCCTAGCACTATATGTAGATATTTATATATAGATAACTCGTGCATACACACACGCAAAAGTTGTAATTTTAAACAAAGAATATTATTACTTAATAGTATATACTGACAACACGGGGTTCAGCCAGTCCCTACTGTCAGCTGTAGGGCTCTAGGCTAGGCATTCCCAACCTCGGTCCTCAAGGCACACACAGAGTGGGTTTTAGTGATATTCAGGCTTCAGCACAAATGGTTAAATCAAAATAAGTGATGTACTAATTAAGTCATATTTATCCTAGTGCACCAACAAAGAGACATTCTTTTTCTCTCTTCCTTGTGGTCATTAATATTGTCTCTGGTAGCACCCCCAATAACCAATTGATACATAATAATAATAAGAATTTTATTTATATAGCGCTCTTTCTCAAACAGGACTCAAAGCGCATTACAGACATCAAAAACAATGCACATAATACAGAGTATCTAAGTAATACAGTAATAGATAAGCAACACGGACAAGAAAACCTTAAGCACACAGAAAGCATAATGGCCTTTTGGGTAATAACTTTCAAGGGTTGGGCATTCCACCCTCACAAGGTACCAGGTGCGGCAGCTATCTTGGGCGCACAGCGTGGGATTACCCAGAGTAGAATAGTCTACTTACATGATTTGTTCTGGTTACTAATTGGGGTTATCCTCAGCGTATTACATTTTGTATTCAACTTCTTACATCTATTTCCCCATTCTCACATATGTACTAATTAAGCCACCTGTGCTCAAGCATGGATATCACCTAAATCTGGACTGTTAGTGTGACTTGAGGAACAAGGTTGGGAATGCCTTCCGTAGGGAGCTGTATCCCATGTTAAGGAAAACAAAAAGATGGGAGCCTTATGCAGGCCCGTGTCTGTGCTGTAAAGCATGGTCTGGGCCCCTCCACCTCATGCCAGCTAATAAGAATAACATAAAATGAAATCCAGAAAGAAACAGGTTGCTGGGGGGGGGGATGGAGATCACAAGTGACGTCTCCATGCAGAGGCGTCACTCTCCTAAATTGCACCCGGAGCTGCTGCATTAATGTCAATATTGAGTATTAAGAATTTCAGCCCCAGGCAGATTTTGTACCCAGTTCAGGGATTTGGCAAAAACAAAGGTGAATGTACTGGCAGAGTAATCTTAATTTAATCTTCTTATAAATGGTGTTTACTTTTAATATAAACTCTTAGGGGCATATTTATTAACCTTTTTTAAGTAAAATAATGTTAAAAAGAGTGTTTTCACACCCTTTTCACATTATCTTAGTATCACCTGAATGTATTAAAGGGCTTCCATACCCTTTAATTCACTTTATTAATTAGTAACCCAGATCGCATTTCCCATACTTACAAAGGGAAATGCGATCTGACCGAATGTACCAAAATTTTTTAAAAAAACCCACAGTTGTTAGCCCTATGATTATAATGCCAGCTTCAGCTAGTGTAATCACAGGGCTCACTGTGGATTGTATACTTCTCCACAGCTTTCTCTCATCAATAGTTTTTATTGAATTTTTTTTTTTTTCATTGCAAACAGGGGTACAAAAGGAAGAGAAAGGGGAGGGGGGGGGGTGTAGGTACATAAACATATAAGAGAACGTCACAATAGACATGTGCAAACAAGTGCATACAGTTCGAAGTCGATCACACAGGTACATCGTAAGGAAAACAAAAAAAAAGAGAAAAGGAAAGGCATTTATAGAGATGAAAGGGTGGCAATGGGCCCACTATAAATACAACCCAAATAGGGGTTCATTGTGGTCTTAGAAGGGGAAGAAGGAGGCCCCATCAGCCGATGGGGCTGGGAGGTGGCTGTCCAGGGGGGAGGGGGCGTAACATCAATGCAGCACCTTCACCTTCCGTGGTAAACAGATGCCAAGGCATCCAGCGCACAAAAGGAGATTTGGCAGTAAAGGAGTATGGGATGTGTTCAGTCTCCATCAAGAAGTGCAGCTGTATTTTGTGTATTACCTTCGACAATGGAAGTAGCGTGGTCTGTTTCCAGTTTTGGGCTTTCCATAGTTTTTATTGAATTTTTTTTTTTCTCCACAGCTTTCTCTACTGCTAGGCAAAGAAAGTTGTGCAGAGAGCATTCAGTGTAATTAGCTCCGTGTGTCCGATAGACACACAAGCTGATCACCGTGTACAAATGTAAAAAAACATACTCACCTCCCCAGGGCCCGGTGATATGGGCTTGCTCCAGTGCGGGCTGCCAGTTATCAAGGCATGCTGTTGCTCTTGTGACCTTTGGTGCAGTAAAGTGATATTGTAAAGCGGCAGCTCACTATAGCACCGTAGGTCACAGCAGCAGGAAGCCCAGGCGACCATCAGACCTCCAAGAGCTCCGTCCACCAATCCCTGGGTTTGGTATGATCACCAGTGGGTGGTGGGTACCATGGTGTGGGGGGAAAGTAGTCACAATGGGGGGTTTGACCTGGCGGCAGCGGTAGCGGTGTTGTAGTGGTGGAGGCTCATGCATAGCAGGACATCAGGGTATATTTTATGAAAAAATACCCCGATAATGCTGCAAAATGGCATCACAGGGACAGAGCTTGTGATGTAATCAATTATAGAATTACGGATTGGGTAATTTTTTTATTATATCACATCTGCATCCTTGTGCCTCTTACTGAGAAATCATACTTAATATTAGTTACTCATACTAGTGGATAAAGTAATGTATTTAGCAAGGGCCAATGCTAGAGTGCTCGGCAAACAATATATTTGCACCCTCCGTTCCATACATAATAAAGGGACAGAAATGGGTGTGGCCTCACAATGAAGGGGCATGGACACACAATAGCACTCCCAACTCAAATGATGCCACACAGTAGAACAATCTTATTTACATTACACCACACATAGTGACCCTGAATCATATTACACCACATAATAATGTTCCTTATTCAAATTATGACATATAGTAGAGTGCCTTATTTATGTTATGTCACAGTAATAGTGCCCCTTACCATGGCCGCAACTAGGGGGGCTAAGGGGGCATGCGCCCCGGGTTCAGAATATGAGCGGGCACAGAGATGGGTACTCTGCCTCCCCTCCATCCTCTCAACCCTTCTGCCAGGTCCAAGAACCCTCGCTGAAGGTACCCGCTCCCCAGCACCACCAATGTGGGCTTCTGGGAAACTCCCCCCACCACAGCAACTGGAATGCTAATGAATGGGGCAGGGGCGGTGACCATGAACTCTCCAGCTGCCCCCTTTCATTTGCCGAGCGCTGGTCCATGGCCTCTCACACACTGCTGTGCCTGTGTAAGTGATGTCGGCCCCCAGACCTGTTCCCCAGTGCCTCCCCCTTCCCGCAGCTCCACCAGAGGAGGACAGGGCCCTAAGGGGCTACCGAATGCCGGATCCCATACAGAACCATCTCTGCAGGTCCCCACTCCTCAGCACCACCAATGTGGCCTCCTGGTAAACTGCGGGGGTAGCTTTTCACACACTCCTGTGCCTGTGTAAACTATTTCTGCTCCCAGCTTGTTCCTCAGCACCTCCCCTTCCATCAGAGTGGGAAAGTGCGAGAGGAAACAGCAGCAGCTGATAATTAGTCTGGGCACTAAGGTGAGGTCTCTATACATCAGGACAGCTGCTGCCTCCCAAAGAGTGGTCCCAGGTCATGACTGGCATGCAGGGCTTTGTAGTCTTACAGCAGTTGGTCAGTTGTAATCATCCCCCCTCCCCCATGTGTGTGATACAGTGACTGCATGGCTTATATCAGGTTTATAACACCAGTCAGTCCTAGGGACTCCTCTCTGCAGCCAGGATAACCCACATTGTGTAACCCTTTCTTCAGAAAGTTGGTACTCCCACTCTTTAATTGGCCCTAGGTCCTGACTGGCATACTGGGCTTTGTAGTCCTACAGTAGTTGGCCAGTAAGAGTCCCCCACAATACTGTATCTGAGGTGCATGTTAGTTTTCTTATGTTCCTATCCATTTTCCTAGGGAATGTGTGCTGGATGCACCCTAACGGTGCAGGTTGTCACTTTGCCAACTGTTTTATTACTGTGTTTTTAGCATGGTTCCAAAGTGTGTGTGTGTGTGTGTGTGTGTGTGTGTGTGTGTGTGTGTGTGTGTGTGCGCATGGGGGGCGCCAAATTACTGCCTTGCCCTGGATGCCAACAATCCTAATTTCAGCCCTGCCCTTACACATAATGTCCATGGTAGTAATTCCATTCATAATGCCCACAGTAGTAGTGCACCTTACACATATGCCCACAGTAGTAGTGCCCCTTACACATATGCCCACAGTAGTAGTGCCCCTTACACATAATGCCGACAGCAGTAGTGCCACACATAATGCCTACAGTAGTAGGGCTCCTTACACTAATGCCCACAGTAGTAGTGCCACACATAATGCCTACAGTAGTAGTGCACCTTACACATATGCCCACAGTAGTAGTGCCCCTTACACATAATGCCCACAGCAGTAGTGCCACACATAATGCCTACAGTAGTAGGGCTCCTTACACTAATGCCCACAGTAGTAGTGTCCCTTATAATAATGCCCACATTAGTAGGGCCACACATAATGTCAACAGTAGCAGCGCCACTTACACATATCAACAACAGTAGTAATGCCCCTTACACATATGTCCAAAGAAGAGGGTGGGGTGAGAGGTGGGAGTGTGGTACTTATATAATATATCAGTGTGGCATGGACTGGTGACTGAAGAGCCACTTCATGCTGCCCACACAGTTTCCATCATACAGATGCAGGCAGCGAGGAGTAGGGGAAGGAGAGAGGAGGGATAGAGGTAGCTGATGCTGGAAGAGCTGTGATTCAAACTGGCATTGCTGCTGCCTGCCATACAGTCTGACAGGTGCTGTGGCAGCAGGTAGTAACAGTAGCGTAGCAGAGTGGGGAGAGTGCATATCCAGCACGGCTCCTCTGTGCTTTGCCTACTCTACTAAGTGGGTTGCGCTGGCCGGTATGTAGGTTACCCATCACTAAATTGATCTTCTACTTTACTCCAAGAAAGGTGAAACCAGTAGTGAGGCCCTTAACACACCAGGCATCATTGTCTTGTGTCTCTCTTATTTTTAGCATCATTAAAAAAAAGTCTAACAAATCTAGAACACTTGTTAACAGCTCACTCTGTGCAAATGCAGGTAGGCCACCAACATATTCTGCTGCACTATACTTCTATAGGCCAGGATGATACTGCTAGGTAACTACAACCACCAACATATTCTGCTGCACTATACTTCTATAGGCCAGGCTGATACTGCTAGGTAATGCAAATTGAAACATTATTGCATAGTATGTGATTCTGATGTACCTTCTTTAGTTTTGTATTGTATGGACCAAGTTTGTGGAATGCCTCGTTGTTTTTGTAAGGTAATTTACTGCCTGGCATTTTAGGGGGTGGGGTGTGGTTGGAGATTTCAATTAATGGTTTCACTTGTAGTATTCCTCTACTTAAGTTCTATTCTGTAGGCTGTGAAAGCTTGTTGGCTGTACATTTATTATCGAAGCGTGCATTTTTATCAAAGGGTGATAAAATTGACACATAACAGCAACGTTCCATCAGCATTCAATCGAAGGAAAAAAGAAGGAAAACAGAAACACACCAATCAAACAAAACAAAGAAAACTGAAGAACTAATAACAAATGTGAGTCACTTACTCTTCAGATCACTCACCTCCAGATTGTTGCATCTGATTATATAACATGAACTACCTTACAAGGACATTTCACAAACCATCCATTTCACCAACAAATGCTTGTAGCTGTATTTTTGTTATTTTGTTTTTTTATGCACAGCTGCACCAATGCCATTTAACCTACAAACACTTAAAAAAACCTTACAGAATTATCATTGCTTCTTAACTCTCTCACAATCCTTTCATTTCTTACAGTCCAAATACATTTCTGCACCCACTTTATCTATGCTTTTGATTCATGTCATACTAAATCTACACCCGTTGAGCTTACACTGCTTTTCTCACCTGCATTTCTGCAAGTCTTCTGCTCTGATTCCCTTACAGCCTCCACTCCTACTTCCAGTTTCCCTCAACCTATTTACCTACTTAACACTATGTCAAGGCTTTCTTATACTCCCCACATCACTCAGTGTCTCCCTAATCATTTATCTTTATCCTTCCACCCTAGTCTCTTACAACCTCCTCCTCCCTCCCCTCCTCTGTCTCCCCTACATCTCTCTGTATTCTTTCCCTTCCTTTCCTGTTACCCCACTTTCACTCACCTCTGCCCCATGGTCCTGCTACCCCACTACTCAGCCCTGCTCCCTCCCTTCCCTGTCACCTCCCCACACCCCCATCCACATCACACTGAGCTTCCCCCCTGCCCACCTCCTGCAGTTTCCCCTCCTAGCTCAGGCACCTGCACCATCACTACTGTCTCATCATCCCTGCCCTCAAAGTTAATCTCACCTCATCGCTACAGCAACCCTGATAATCTCATTCACATCTCTCTCACAAACTTAAACCCCCTATCATGTTCCCTCTGGAATGCCAGATCTGTTTGTAACAAACTGGTCCCCACTCATGACCTTTTCATTTCCAACTCCCTACACCTACTAGCCATTACTGAAACTTGGATTACGCCCTCTGATACTTCTTCTCCTGCTGCTCTCTCTGCTGGGGACCTCGCATTCTCACACACACACACACACACACACACACACACACACACACACACACACCTGACCTGGAGGTCGCCATGGGGGTGGTGTTGGGGTCCTTTTACCTTCTAGTTACTCCTACCAACTCATACCATCAGAACCATCCCTTACATTCTCTACATTTGAGGTCCATGCTATATGCCTCTTTCAACCAGTCCATGTTAGAGTAGCTGTCATTTACCGCCCCCCTGGCATTGCTTCCAAATTCATCTACAACTTTGCTTCTTGGCTTCCTCATTTCCTCTCTTCTGACATTCCCTCCATTATCCTAGGCAATTTCAACATCCCTATCGACATCCCAACACAATCCCCTGCCTCTAAACTCCTTAACCTCACCTCTTCACTTGGTCTCTCCCAGTGGACCTCCTCACCCTCCCATGTGAATGGGAGCTCACTGGATCTGGTCTTCACTCACCGTTGTGATATTTAAGATTTTTCCAACTCCCCATTTCCCCTCTCTGACCACCACCTGCTCTCCTTTAACCTATCTCTATCTGCTTCCCCATCTCTACCTCCTAGGGCTACCATCACTAAGCGTAATATTGAGGCTATTGACACCACATTCCTTTATTCCCTGTTTGACTCACTTCTCTCTCCTATTCTCTCTCTCTCTCATGCCCTGAACATGCCACTTCCATATACAATGCATTCCTTACTTCTGCTCTTGACTCTGTTGCTCCACCAACCACTATTCACCCTCACAAATTAAAACCTCAACCCTGGCACACCAAATGCACAAGATATCTGCAGAAATGCTCATGTACTGCTAAGAGACACTGGAGGAAATCACACTCTAAGGCAGATTTCCTCCATTTCAAACTTATGCTCTCATCCTTCAGTGCCGCCCTTTCTCTTGCTAAACAGTCATACTTCAAGAACCTCATCTCCTCCCAGTCTTCCAACCCCCGGCGCCTCTTTGCCACTCTCAACTCACTCCTCTGCACACCTCCACCTTGTCTCCCCTCCTCACTCTTTGCTCTTGACTTTGCCACTTACTTCACATCCAAAATTGACTATATACGTCAGGATATCACATCACCCCAGACAATCAGTAACCAGCCTCCTCCCATCTCTTACCACCCCTCCCCATGTCTCCCACCAACTCTGACATCTTTCTCCCATGCATCTGGAGAAGAAGTCATAGCCCTCATTCGTTCCTGTCCCCTCACCACCTCCCCACTTGACCCTATCCCCTCCCGCCTCCTCCGCTACCTCTCTTCTTCTGCTTGTTCCCATCTTTCCCACCTTCTCAATCTCTCCCTCTCATCAGGCACTGTCCCCAATGCCTTCAAGCATGCACTCATCTCTCCTATTCTTAAAAAACCTACCCTTGATCCAAACAATCTCTCCAACTACCGACCCATCTCTCTCCTCCCTTTTGCCTCCAAACTCCTTGAGCGTATTGTCTACAACCGCCTTACATCCTTTCTTTCATCACACTCACTGCTTGACCCATTCCAGTCTGGCTTCCGTCCTCTCCACTCCACTGAAACTGCCCTTACAAAAGTGTGCAATGACCTCCATGCTGCCAAATCTAAGGACCACTACTCTCTACTTATTCTTCTTGATATCTCTGCTGCTTTTGCACTGTGGACCATCCTCTCCTACTGCAAATCCTTCACTCCATTGGTCTGCGTGATACTGCCCTCTCTTGGCTGACTTCCTACCTCTCTGACCATTCATTCTCTGTCTCCTCTCATGACTCAACCTCCCCCACACTTCCACTAGGTTCTGTCCTTGGTCCTCTTCTTTTCTCTCTCTATACGTCCTCACTAGGTAAGCTCATTAGTTCTTTTGGTTTCCAATATCATCTCTATGCTGATGGCACTCAAATCTAGCTTTCCTCTCCAAACCTCTCCCCTGCTCTCCTCACTTGTATCTTCAACTGTCTCTCTGCTATCTCTGTTTGGATGTCCCAGCGCTTTCTTAAACTTAACATGTCTAAGACTGAGCTGATCATCTTCCCTCCCTCCCACATAACCTCACCTCCTACAATCTCATTATCTATTGATGGCACTACTATCTCCTCTAGCCCCCAAGTGCGCTGTCTTGTAGTAATCCTTGACTCCTCCCTCTCTTTCAAACCACACATTCAGCACCTCTCACAATCCTGCCGTTTTCATCTAAAAAATATTTCCAGGATCAGACACTTTCTGACCCAGGATGCTACTAAGACCCTTATCCACTCACTGGTCATCTCCAGACTGGATGACTGTAATCTCCTCCTGACTGGCATTCCTGACAAATACCTCTCTCCACTCCAGTCTATCCTCAATGCTGCTGCCCGGCTTATTTTCCTCACCAAATGCACTACGTCCACCTCTCCTCTCCTACAAGACCTTCACTGGCTTCCCTTCCCTTTCAGAATCCATTTCAAGCTTCCCACACTCGCTTACAAAGCCCTCACCAACTCCTCTCCCATCTACATCTCTGACCTTATCTCCCTTTACATTCCCACCCGTCCTCTTCGCTCGGCTAATGCACGCCGACTCTCCTGCCTACAGATTACTTCCTCCCACTGCTACCTCCAAGATGTTTCATGTGCTGCACCACTTCTCTGGAATTCCCTACCTCTCCCCCTCAGACTTTCCACCTCTCTACAAAACTTCAAACGGGCTCTCAAAACCCTCTTCTTCACCAAACCCAACCAAATCTCATCCTAACCCTCTGTTTCACACTCTCTATGTACCCCATCTGTGTCACCACTGTCTGTTTACCCCTCCCCTTTAGAATATAAACTCTCACGAGCAGGGTCCTCTTCCCTCATGTGCTTATCCTTTTTCTTACTTTAATAATCTTCAACTGCACCAAATCAAGCAGTCTTCTGCCACCTGATACTTATTCCAGTGTCATCTGCTGATGTAATTATGTTTATTTACCCTGTACTTGTCGTATATTGTCATCAACTGTAAGTTGCTGTTTTCCTGTTTTGATTATTTGTTTATGTATTCTGTAATTGGGCGCTGCGGAACCCTTGTGGCGCCATATAAATAAAGGATACTAATAATAATAGGTTACTACTGTACCCACAAGTTCCTTGTCTAATATGGGCTTACTACAGTATCCTCCTTCCTCTGTCTGAATCACAGAGGCAGAGTTTAAGACAGGGGTGTTTAAGACTGGAGGTGGACTGTATGCAGATGTCTCCTAAAATGAAATGGCACCAAAGCATACACAAAATAACAAACTCCCTGACTCTGTGCCATTTCCTTCTGTGCATATTCTGAAATATGATGGCAGTGCCATATTTCTTGTGCTTACTTCATTAGTATGGTAAGTTGTGGTAAGTTGCCAGTCAGTATGAACTAGACCACAAGGATTTATTCGTGGTAACCCAAGAGCTGTCAATTCTTTTCTTTTTGAATTTTATTACCCGGTTCTGACTAACAGCAGCTTGACAATACCAGTGTACTTAGCACCCAAATCTATATTTGTATAATGTTATGTTAGTCTTGTGAGTGATGCAGGTGCATTCTATTCGGTTTGGTTCATTAGAACTACAGGGATAAGGACTACAGTCAGTAGGTTGACCCCAAATGGTTGACATGGAAAAGGTCGACAGGCAAATAGTAGACAGCAGAAAAGGTCAGCAGGGTCAAAAGGTTGATATGGAATTGGATGCCACAAAAAAGGTCAACACAAGTTTTTTGGTGTTTTTTTCACTTTTTCCCTGCTATTCGTAGTTTACAGTGGGGCAGATGTATTAAGACTGGAGACGGTATAAGGAAGTGATAAACCAGTGATAAGTGCAAGGTGTTAAACTCACCAGCCAATCAGATCCTAACTGTTAATTACATATTGGAGCTGATTGGCTGGTGCGTTTATCAACTTGCACTTATCTATGATTTATCAATTTCTTATGCTTTCTCCAGGTTAATACATCTGCTCCATTGCCCCCTCACGTGGAAAGGTACCTCTCTGCGCTCAGCAGAGGTTGGTATCCCCAATCATAGTCCATGTGGATGGTAAAGTATCAAAAAGGTGAAAAAAGTAAAAACATTAAATACTTTTTTTGACCATTGTCATGTAGACATTTTGAACCTGTCAACCTTTTGAATTGTCTACCTTTTATATGACAACCTTTTGTACAGATGGAGCACTCCTCATCTATCCCTTTAATATGATTAATTGAGCCAGGACAGTCGGACTTAATCCCCTGATGTATTGTTCTCTCTGTATTGTATTGCAGCTGAAAACAATAGATGAAAGGCTTATGCTAATAAGCCTAGGTGCAGCAGAGAAGCCTAGATGAGCGAGGCTTCATCTGTACCTGCTGACCTTAATGCATGTTGACCTTTTGGTGTCGACAGTTATTAACTGTTGCCCTTTTTACTGTCGTCCTATCATCCGGATACCCATTTTATCAATGGAATCCACATCCGGAACAGTCACCATGACTCTCACAGTTTATTTAATCTCAGCTCAGTTCATCTTCTTCTCATATTCCACTTATTAAAATGTCCTCTTTATCATTATAATAATCTTGTCCTTCTTCTCATCATTCTCCCCACCACCATAATTCTCCACCCACCCCACCCCCGTTTTCTCTACCATGCAATGATTATTTTGTCCTCCACCACACAAATCTCTCTCCACCACACTCCTCAGTTCTCTAATCAGATAGTTCTGTCCATCCAACCCACTTTGTTGTCCCCATGACCTTCTCACACCATTGAGGTCCCTTACATAAGGGCTTGCATTCAGAACACATGGCACAGCAGCAGCTCAGCTCTAAGGCTCTGGGTAGAATTTAAACAGTCTCCATTGGCTCATGCTCCACTGCACCCTGCATATGGGGGATGGGTTAAATAAAGCCATAAAGACTTCCATCCTCTCCACTACACTGAAACTGTCCTCAAGAAACTCTGCAATGACCTCCATGCTGTCAAATTTTAGGGCCACTACTCTCTGCTTATTCTCTGTGACCTCTCTGCTAGTTTTAACACTGTGGAGCACTCTCTCCTCAAGTAATTCCTTCACTCACGTGGTCTGCATGATATTACACTCTCCTGGCTATTGTAATTATACAACCCAGAGCCTAAAATTTAAATTTAATTGACAGCAGCAGGAAAAAATTCAGTACAGCAAGACTTACTTTTTGCTATGCGGCAGGCAGGCAGCCTGCTGGTTCACAGACACAGTGGAGAGAGAGCTCGTACCGCTATCTCTAACAAGCCGCACTCAGCCACACAACTTTCGCTTGTTTCACACGACATCCTTCTTCTTCCCGGCAGCCTGAGTGCCCAGCCAATGACCAAGCCACAGGCTGCTCCTGTGCACATACTATTGGACAGCTGCCCTGTCCTGCAATGTAGTGCCGACAAGTGGGGAGCTGGTAGTACAACAGCAGATTGGATCAGTAAGAGAGATCTGATCTGTGGTGGGTGGCGGTGGATTACTTTAGAAAGGGGGTCTGGGGTACTTACACCCGGGCCCTCCGTTAATCTGGCTCTGCCTACACTGACTCCCCTTTCCATTCAGAATCAAATCAAACCTTCTCACACTCACATCACCCATTCCTTTCCCATTTACATTAGACCTTAGCTCTCTTTACACATCTGCTTGTCCTCTTTGCCTCACAAATGCTTGTGGCCTCTCCTGTCTTCCTCCCAACCCTACTTTACATCCAAGATTTTGCACTTGCTGCTCCCTATCTCTGGAATTCTCTACCTCTCTGCATCAGACTCTTAACCTCTCTACTTTAAATAGGATATCAACATCCACTTCTTCATCAAACCCAGACATCTCTCATTCTAACCCTCTGTTACATGTTCACTGTTTACCCCATCTGTGTTACCCTTGTCTGTCTGTCCCTCTCCTTTAGAATGTAAGTTCTCATGAGCAGGGCCCTCTCTTCTCATGTGCTTTTCCTTCTCTTACTTATGCAATCTTGTACTCCATACTCACTACGATTTCACTTAACTCTCGGTTTCTGCCACCCTGATGCTTACTTCAGTGTTTGTCTGCCAATTCAGCAAAGTTTATATACCATGTACTTGTCCTACATTGTCATGTACTGTAAGTCGCTGTTTTGTTGTTTTGCTCATTTGTTTATGTACTTTTATATGCACTGCAGAACCTTTGTGGCACCATATAAATAAAGGATAATAATAATAATAATAATAATAATAATTAATAATAATTATTATTATTATTATTATTATTAATCACATCCTTCCCCTTCAGCTGTTGCAATTCGAATCCCAGTGGATGTTCTGCCTTACCACTTTATCCCCAGTAAGTCTAAACAAATATCTTGGGCTTCAAGTTATAACAGTTTCACAACCCACAAACTTTCTTGTCATATTGATTTGCTTCTTGCTTTGCTTAATTCTGATGTTATGGGATTCTTCTCCTCCTCACCATAATCCACCTATCAACATGTCCTTTTTTAATTATTATTATTATTATTATTATTATTATTATTATTATTATTATTAATGTGTCCTCCTCCTCACCATTATCATCATCATCATCACCGCCACCATAATTATGCCCAGATCTCTCGCCTACAGTACCACCCCATTCCTCAACTCTCTCATCTGGTGGTTCTGCCATACCAACCCCTTTGTTCTTCCTCTGGCCTTCTCAGACCCTTGAGGTCCCTGACCTTAGCCTTGCCTTCATACTAACTGGCATGGCAGCAGCTCATCTCCTCAGGATCTGTGAAGCATTTAAGCAGTGCAGATGTGACATAATGATACTGCAACACTTATAGGCAGAGACTTACTGTAATTAGACATTTTGGTGCCTTGTCCTGAAAAAGAATTGGTGCCCAGTTAAAAGGAGTATTATTCAATGCTCACTGTATGTGTGCACTGTGGGTCTATGTGGACAAATTAGAGTATACTGTATGTAATTAACTCACCTGTAGCTCATTTATACCCCTTTTACACTGCCACCAAAACCGGGTTAATGGGTGGTGGCTCTGCAAAAAAAAGGCTAACCCGGGGCCAGTGGCCCAAGTATCTAAGCCAGGTAGGTCTTGCTTCCACGGGTATACCTATACCGAAAATACCTCCCTCTGTTGGCTATTTGGCGTACAAGTTCAGAGTCTATGGGTATCCTATCAGCTCTGTGTGAAAAGGTCATTGTCTGGTTATTCCACGTCACTTCCCAATTTCCTGGTTTTCGGTAATTGGAAATATTAAAACACAATAAGGACCTGTCTACATGATATTGGTGGAGCTTCAAACTAGGGGGCCTAGAGATATTGAATGTCTTGTCCACCGGTCTCCCACCCCGTAATTCGAGTACCTCATCTATTGCTAAAGGGTATGGTACTAATCCTTACTTACTCTGACCTTGAGGTACCTGTGAGCACACCCAGCATTCTGTCTGGTTTAAGACCTTACCCACTAGTGAGTGGTAATCACTCAATGGATGGCGGTCCATGTCGATATTAAGGTTGGACTGACATCTATGGATGCACCCATCCTCTACTATATTCTCACAATTCCTACAAATACAATATTCATCAGACAATAACCCTTCACAGTGCCACCGAGCACCATGACTACCAGAGCGCTTACTGGTACCAGCCTTTACTTGAGCGATGTGCTGCTCCTGAGATCCTACAAATTTGTACTCGCCATCAGAACCCATTCCAGATCCCCGCTCGACCTCTCTGGGACCCTCACCAAAACAAATTGCCCTGATCAAAAACAGAATTACTAGTAGAACCCGAAACGCAGTCTCTTGTGACAGATCCATTTCGTTAGGGGAAAGAAGGAAAATAAGAAGGAGAAAAGAAAGGAAAATGCAGGGGGAGGTGAAAAAAGAAAATGGTGCGACAACCGTCCTAGATCTTGTTGCTCTCCGTGCTCAGGTGACTTTCCACAGTCCTGCCTCTCAACTTTCCCGGAACAAACCCTCCAGTGATACGAGGTTCTCTACACTCTGCTCTTTGTCACGAGTCTTCTCCGGGTCAGCGACTTTCTTGCAGTGGGACGAGTGGACCCAAGTCTCTCTTTCGGCAACCTTTAGTGCTGTCGTGCTGGTTAACAAGACTTGGTATGGTCCTTCCCACCTGTCTATGAGGCAACCTGAGCATAAGAAATTTCGAATCATCACATAATCCCCAGGCTCAATGTCATGACAATTACTGTTCGGTAGGTCAGGAAACACCATCTTTAGATTTCTTTGTTGATTTCTCAGCTGCTGGCTCATGCCAACCAAATATTTCACAGTCACTTCATTATTACATTTCAAATCATCCTGGGGGTCTATCATTACATGAGGTTGTCGACCAAAAATAATTTCAAAGGGTGATAAGTTAAGTGGAGACCTGGGAGTGGTTCTGATGCTGTACAACACTAGTGGCAAAGCATATGGCCACAACAATCCAGTTTCAGCCATTAATTTGCTCAGCTTCCCTTCAGTTTGCACATGACCTATAAGACTTCACCTGTAAAGTGGGTACCCCTATCACTTTCAATTACTCTAGGGATACCATATCTACACACAAATTCCTGCACAATTTTCTTTGCAGTGAACGTAGCAGTATTTGTGGCAGCAGGGAACGCTTCTACCCAATTGGAAAATACATCAATACAAACTAACACATATTTCAAATTCCTACAGGGTGGTAACGGTATGAAGTCGATTTGTATTACCTGAAAAGGTCCATCTGTCGGAGGGATATGGGATGGCCCTGTTGGTATTGTCTTACCAATATTCTTCCTCAAGCAAGTAAAACATGTCTCTCTTACCTGCATGAGAAGAGAATCCTGGTGCACACCAGTAGGCTCTTACCAGCTTGCACATAACCCTGTTTGCCTAGATGAGTCAGACCATGTGCCACCTCAGCTAGACTTGGAAGATATGCTCTGGGGGCTACTGGCTTACCATGTCCACCTGTCCAAAGTTCTGAGGACTCCTGGCTATACCCCTTTGCCCTCCAGACTGCCTTTTTCTGTAGGGAACACAAATTTTGAATGTGTTTAACTGTTGTGTTTTATCAGTTGTGTGAAGTAAACCGTCTCTGGATGAGAGGAGAGAGGGGAAAAAATAGTAAATACAAAAAGAAAATGTCAGGTTTGGAAATGTCAGGTTTGGCATTCACCAACAGGCTGTCACACCATCATGCATATTGGTGTCTGTACACAGTCTCCCTCTTTGTGCATGACCAGGCAGACTGCATAAATACTGGTGTCCTTGTGCTGGTGAGATATACTGGATTTGGGCTGAACTCTGTAGGACCGAGTAGGTATGTGGCGTTTGAACTGTAATCGGGTCCATGTAATGTACCCTCCTGTCTGTGAACGTAAGAGATGAGGAGGAAACTTTGAAGAAAAATCACATAGAGGTTAGTAATAGATAAGTTTGTAGAGGCAAAGAGGATTTTATAAAATTTGACAACTGGATTGGGCACTATGGGAAGTGATTCTCTACTGTCTATACCCCTAAAAAAATTCTGTGTGTCATATCTCTACTGGGACTATCCCAGCCATCAATCCAGTGTCCTGTCCATCCTAAGTTTGTAGGGAACCCGGTATCTGTGAGATAATTTCCTCTACTTGTGATGGACATGCATCTAGAACAGTGAATTGCAATATTAGTCTTCGTTGGTATCCAACATACTTTGTGCTTCCTGGGTGGGAGCACGCTATATGTATACCATATCTAACAAAACTCATGTTAAGTTAATCAGGGGCCATTTCTGCTAGAGAAAGAAGCAAAAGTTTAGAGGCCTCATCTTAACCCCAGCAAGTTTTGTCAGAAGGGTAAAGTTGCATTTATTCCGTTCTTCTCATTAACCGAATCTGTGTTTTCTATATGGCTCGTGATTCCTTACTATATGTCCCTTGATCCCGTCTATGTGTTTAATAATGTGGCTTGTTTTCTCTGTCTAGGGGTCTATATTGACTATGTGTTCTACTACTCCTACAGTCTCTGGCAAAATGCCCTTTATTTCGACAAATGTAACATATCATCGGTCTTTTCTTACCACCAGGATTTTGGGGTTTACGCTGATGAGGCTTTGCTGCAAGAGCCTGTATATTTTCAGTCCTCAGCCTCTTCTCCTGTTGTTCTCTGCGCCTAACAATATTCTTGTGGTGTTCCATTGCGCACTCTCTAAGACAAGCTACTGTGGCCCCTCTCCAATTAGGCAAAGATGTTTGTACCCTGTCCCTACTGTCTTATTGAGTCCATCCATTAGCACAGAGACAGCCACTTCCCTGTAATTCGCATCGTTCTCTGTATCTGATATCCCAATGTATTAATCCATTATTTGCAGGGCCCGATGGAAATATTCAGATGCCATTTCATTTTCCCTCTGTTTTATGGAGAAATTTCTTCTCCACTTAACAGTAGTGGGGAAATACTACTCTAGTTGCCTGTTAATTCGTTCAGCATTCTCATGATTGTTTCCGTCAGTTATAGGACTATCCGACTCTAATCTACAATCACTGATACATTTTTGGGTGTCAATATTAGGGGGTAGGCACGCTTTCAAAAATATCCGCAAATCTTTGTTAGCTGGTTCATGAGCATTACCCAGATCTCTGATAAACTTATGACATCTGGCTAAATGCTTCCGGGGATCGGGGAATTCTGAAATGATTGACCGCAGCTCAGCTCTGGACCACGGGCAATACATTGCATTATTCCTGGTGAGGATTACTCCCTGACTTTCAGTTCCCACATTGGGAGTTACAATTTCCAAGACAGGATGTAATCCTACCATTTCGTTCTTAATCTGTTTGCTGTAAGGGGTTGTTGTCTCTGTGCAATGACCCGTCTCACACTTACCGGTAGCTGTGACCTCACCAGTTCTGTCAATGGGGAATACTGTTACTGCTCTAACTGGGTGGACAGGCCCCACCTGAGTTTCCTACAAGGCGACTGCCTGAATAAGAGCTGCGATTTGGCTGGGTCCTTCATCTTCCTGTGACTTATAACCTTGAAAAGACTTCAAAACAGGATACATCTTGCAAAAATTAGGGATAATACATTTCTCTTGCATTCTACTATCATTCATAGATATACCATTGACTGTAGCCATCTCTTCCCTCTCGACCTGTGTCGATAATTGTGTGTTTTGTGTCCTCATTCCTGCTAGGTTTATTTTATTTATTTTTATTTATTAACAGTTTCTTATATAGCGCAGCATATTCCGTTGCGCTTTACAATTAGAACAACAGTAATAGAACAAAACTGGGTAAAAACAGACAGACATAGAGGTAGGAAGGCCCTGCTCGCAAGCTTACAATCTATAGGGAAATAGGCATAGATACACAAGGATAGATGCTACCTATTGCATAATGGTCCACCAGATTGCTAGGTTCTTAATGGGTTGTATGATGATACCCCACAAAGTTATCCAAGTGTCAGGAGGGTGTGAGACTAAAGAAACACAAGATATGTGATGTTATGAATACTCTACAGAGGATGTAATTAGATAGGGAAGCACTGAAGGTTATGTGGGTGGGTCTGGAATTTGATAGGCTTGTCTGAAGAGGTGAGTTTTCAGGGAACATTTAAAGGTTTGGAGACTAGAGGCGAGTCTTACTGTGCGTGGGAGGGCATTCCACAGAGTGGGTGAAGCCCGGATAAAGTCCTGTAATTTTGAGTGTGAACAAGTAATGCGTGTGGATGAGAGACGTAGATCTTGTGCAGAGCGGAGAGGTCGGGTAGGGAGATATTTTGAGATGAGTGAAGAGATGTATGTTGGTGCAGTTTGGTTAATAGCCTTGTATGTGATTAAAAGTATTTTATATTTGATACGGTAGAATACCGGTAACCAATGGAGGGACTGACAGAGCGGATCTGCAGACGATGAACGTCTGGCAAGGAAGATTAGCCTCGCAGCTGCATTCAAAATGGATTGTAGTGGTGAGAGCCTATGTTTGGGAAGACCGGTCAGGAGACTATTACAATAATCAATGCGGGAGATAATGAGAGCATGGATTAGAGTTTTTGCTGTGTCTTGTGTAAGATAAGGGCGTATTTTGGATATGTTTCTTAGATGTATGTAACATGATCTTGAGACAGATTGAATGTGGGTAACAAAGGACAGTTCAGAGTCAAGAATGACACCTAGGCAGCGAGCTTGTGGGGTAGGGGTGATTGCAGAGTTCTCAACAGTGATAGAGATATCAGGTTGGAAACTACTATTGGCCGGTGGAAATATAATTAATTCTGTTTTGGAAATATTAAGTTTGAGGTGGCGAGATGTCATCCAAGATGAAATGGCAGAAAGGCATTCAGTGACACGGCCCAATACAGATGGTGACAAATCAGGGGAGGATAGGTAGATTTGAGTATCATCCGCATACAGATGGTACTGAAATCCGAAAGAGTTGATTAGTTTGCCAAAAGATGTGGTATAGATAGAGAAAAGCAGAGGACCTAGGACTGAGCCTTGCGGTACTCCAACTGAGAGAGGTAGCGAAGTAGAGGTGGAATCAGAGAAACGAACACTGAAGGAGCGATTAGATAGGTAGGATGAGAACCAAGAAAGGGCTGTGTCCTGAATACCTAGGGATTGTAGTGTTTGTATGAGAAGAGAGTGGTCAACAGTGTCAAAAGCAGCAGAGAGATCAAGGAGAATAAGGAGAGAGAAATGTCCTTTAGATTTAGCAGTGACCAAATCATTCACACATCAGTGCTGTCTCTGTGGAGTGTTGGGCACGAAATCCTGACTGAAGTGGGTCCAGTAGGCTGTGTGAGTTAAGAAAGTGTGTGAGGCGAGTGTAGGCAAGTCTCTCCAGTAGCTTGGAGGGGCATGGGAGCTGAGAGATGGGACGGTAGTTAGAGAGAGAGTTCGGGTCAGAGTTTTGTTTTTTCAGAATGGGAGTAATCACTGCATGCTTGTATAGAGAAGGAAAGATACCAGTAGACAGGGAGAGATTACAGATTTTCGTTAAGGTTGGGATGAGCACAGTAGACAGAGCTTTACTAATTTGTGAGGGTATAGAGTCAAGGGGAGAGGTATTAGAGTAGGCAGATGAAAAGAGTGCAGATACTTCATCTTCATTTGTAGGATCAAAGGAAGAGAAGGTGTTAGAGGGTTCAGGCAGGGAATTGAGCAGGTCACTTGCTGTGGAAGAGCATACCATTTCATTTCGGATCTTGTCAATCTTGTCCTTGAAATAGGAAGCAAGATCTTGCGCACTGACAGTGGCTGGTGGGTTAGGTGAGGGAGGGACAAGAAGTGATTTAAATGTATTAAAAAGTCGCTTGGGGTTAGAGGCTTGAGCAGAGATGAGAGATTGAAAATATGTTTGTTTGGCAGTGTCCAGAGCAGTACGATAAGAGTGGTAGGTGGTCTTATAAGTGAGAAAGTCACTTGAACTACGAGATTTACGCCACTAGGTTTGGAACTTGCTTTGCGAGTTTGTTCCCTTTGCATCTCCCCCTCTTGCTGCCACAGTTTTAAACAATCTTTATGTCTAATCCTTTGCTTTCTGGATTTAAGCATACATATTTTACTGCCTACATTCTGCAGTACCTCTGGTTCAAAGCTGCCCACCCTAGGGAATGATACCCTCTCGTTGTCAGTCATATGTATCCATTTGTCACAATAAACTTCAGCGTGCGGACCATATTTTTCACACATGATAAACCTTGCTGACCTTTTTGGTCTTTCTTCTACAGCCTGAACCCTTCAAAAACGTCTCTCACTTGAGCAATTGGCTCCCATATTTGTGGGTCTTTTTAATAACTAAAAAAAATTCCCAGAAACACCAAAATACTCAATGCAAGTAGACGGTGAAAGTTCTTAGAGCGCTTTCACCCACTCTCGCCCACGCTGGCCAGTACTACGATACACTGTTGATAGTGGATCGCGATGTACTCAACTTAGAGAGTGATTTCTCTCGGTGGAGGTTCTGTTGGAATATTTTACTGAGAGAGGCAGCGAAAATTTCCTTTTCGGTATCTTTCAACTGGAATTTTTGTAGGGTGAAAAACAGAGAAATTAGAGAACTATTGTTCACCCTTTCCAGTGGGCGCCCACCAGGGAGATTTCCCGACGTTATCAAAGAAAAACCCCTTTGTCTATACAATCACGTCTGCGTATGCTTATCCACAGTGCCTATGACACAATGGTATCACGTTGTGCTGTGTAAAAACACGGACATGCGATGCAATCTCACAGCCTATAGATACTAGTTATCTATATGCCCTAGGATTGCTGTAGACCACCTGAAACACCTAGATATCACCTAGTTGTATGGGACACCTAGACCACTTAAGATCACCTAGTCGACCTAGTTCTAATCACGCAAGGTAGCGAACCCTACACCACCGGGCCTCTACTAACTCAGTGTTACCACTCCAGAATATCACCTAGACAATCTAGTTCCCGGGTTCAGCTCCACTCACTCCGCTTTCACTCACTCAAATACACCTTGTTCTCTGTACAGAAAATTTTCACTCGTTCTGGTCGGCAGCTTTTCCCCAGAGGCAATGCAGTTTAAACAATATTCTTATACTAATCTGCTTTTGAAACCTTTTAACTGAACGAAACTATCGTGTAATTTTATTTTGCGTATACAACCCTATGCAAGCTTGAGTAATTATGCAACCATCCATACCCCTATGTGTGGCCCTGCGCCACATGCACGTTTTTGTACGCTGTCCTCACGTTCTGTACCACGTGTACCAATGTGTGTACGCAATAAAACAAATCACACAACTCTATAAATGTGAGCAATGCTAACTATACTCGCTCACAAGCACAACTGCTTGTTCTGTGTAATCTTTAATGACAGGGCCAGACCTGCGTGTTGTGCTTTATATTTACTTCCTTAAACAATTTTATTTCAAATTTAACTATATAGCAACAAATGTATCCGATTTTACACAGATCTAAACAAATCTAGCAATATAAATTTTGCGGCAACAATGTGAGAGGGTATGCAAAGTATCGGTGCCCTTTGTGTATGCTTTTGGCGCCAAAAAAAATTCACCGATTTTTAAATAGCTTTTTTCCTGTTTTACGGGTTCTTTCAGCACCTCTGCAGACCAGACAGAGCAGATGCAATCTAACAGCACACAAATAGGGTTTTCAGCATATCCACCGACCAGGAAAAGGTTACGTAGGATAACTTTCCGCCCTTTGCTGATAGGTTAAGTCTGCTATGATCTGTTAGGCTGCGAGCATGTGAAAACTGGATCGAGCCCTTAAATGTAAACGTCGGTTTACTTGCAGGACTAAAAGGCTTATACTTTAAACACACTTGATACACTTTAATATTGAGCCGCTGCGGCCACTGTAATTAACCTATTAACAGTTTGCGTACACAGGCCTATACGCTGTTAGCACAATGCAGCAGCCCGAGTGGCTGTAAATACACTTTAAACCTTAGCAAGGAAATGGGACATGAAACCAATTGTAATTCAAAACTAGGTTGGGTCTAAACCACCAACGGTTCTTTACTTGCAGGGGGTTACAATATAAACAATACAATACAATACAATACAATAGAAGAATGGCTGCAATCAATGGTACATACGTGTTTGGTTTCGCCTGTGCTTCCCAGTCTGGTCCTCAGTCATCAAGGTAGATGACCTTCAGAGTCTGTGTACTGGCCGGGCATGCAGCTGGCTCTCTTATAGAATATTCCAAAACCTAACACAATGGATACTGTAATCTCTTTGTCCACTGGACACAGGGATGGTTATTTACAGTACAGGAGAGGTCATATGTTGGTTTAAATAGGTGGGCGATGTCTGTTCCAGGTGCCCTTGCAGGTGGTCTCCTCCGGGTTCCCACCGCATACCAGCTGTACAGTAAACATAGTAAATATCTATATTCTGCTCCTGCGCATAACTATTCGCAGGAGCGTGCGATCTTCTGCAAACCAACACCGGAATATTGCCCTTAAAATACCCTACAGCTGGATACCAAACACCACCTTATAACCTTGTTCTGTCCCCTCCTATCCTGTAAAGGTGAATCCCTTTGTTCTGATACCATTTAAACTGTTGTAACTTGCTGGTGTGATGCAGGGAGACTAGGTGTACATTGTGCACTATTTGGATTAAATATGTAATGTGTTTTTATGGCTTTTCCATGCGACTACAAACACTACCATAAATATTCATACCACGCTCTAATATGCAGGACCGCGGGAGCGACCATACAAATTGCGAATATGTGCACGCACGGCAGATTAACTACGTGCACGGAGGCCATCTGTGTGTAGTTTGTTCTTGATGTGTGTACTGCAATATTTTTTTACTTTGACAGTAATGCCCCCAGTAGTAGTAGCATCCTTATACTAATGCCCTCCCAGTAGTAGCATCCTTATACATAGTGCACCCCCAGTAGTAGTAGCATCCTTACACATAGTGCACCCCAGTAGTAGTAGCATCCTTATACATAATGCCCCCCAGTAGTAGTAGCATCCTTATACGTAATGCCCCCCAGTAGTAGTAGTAGTCCTTATACGTAGTGCACCCCCAGTAGTAGTTGTTATACGTAATGCCCCCCAGTAGTAGTAGCGTCCTTATACGTAATGCCCCTTCCCCAGTGGCAGTAGCATCCTTATACGTAATGCCTCCCCAGTAGTAGTAGTGACCTTACACGTAATGGCCCCCCCTAGTAGTAGTAGCATCCTTACATGTAATGCCCCCCCAGTAGTAGTAGCGTCCTTACACGTAATGGCCCTCCCAGTAGTAGTAGTGTCCTTACATGTAATGCCCCCCCCAGTAGTAGTAGCAACCTTACATGTAATGCCCCCCACAGTAGTAGCATCGTTATATGTAATGCCCCCCGGTAGTAGATGCGTCCTTACATGTAATGGCCCCCCCAGTAGTAGCGTCATTATACGTAATGCCCCACCAGTAGTAGTAGCATCCTTATACGTAATGCTCCCAGTAGTAGTAGTGTCCTTACACGTAATGCCCCCCAGTAGTAGCGCTGTTATACATAATGCACCCACAGTAGTAGTAGCATCCTTAAACATAGTGCACCCCCAGTAGTGGTAGCATCCTTATACGTAATGCCCCCAGTAGTAGTAGCATCCTTATATGTAGTGCACCCCTAGTAGTAATAGCATCCTTATACATAATGCACCCCAGTAGTAGTAGTATCCTTATACGTAATGCCCCCCAGTAGTAGTAGTAGTAGTCCTTATACGTAGTGCACCCCCAGTAGTAGTAGTAGCATCCTTATACGTAATTCCCCCCTAGTAGTAGTAGAGTGCTTATACGTAATGTGCCCCCAGTAGTAGTACCGTCTTTATACATAATGCACCCCCAGTAGTAGTAGCTTCCTTATACATAATGTGCCCCCAGTAATAGTATCGTCCCTATACATAATGCCCCCCCACAGTAGTAGTAGCGTCCTTACATGTAATGGCCCCCCCAGTAGTAGTTGTTATACGTAATGCCCCCCAGTAGTAGTAGCGTTCTTATGTGTAATGCCCCCCAGTAGTAGTAGCGTCCTTATACGTAATGCCCCCCCAGTGGTAGTAGCATCCTTATACGTAATGCCTCCCCAGTAGTAGTAGCGACCTTACACGTAATGCCCCCCCAGTAGTAGTAGCATCCTTACATGTAATGCCCCCCCAGTAGTAGTATCGTCCTTACATGTAATGCCCCCCCATTAGTAGTAGCAACCTTACATGTAATTCCCCCCACAGTAGTAGCGTCGTTATATGTAATGCCCCCAGTAGTATTAGCGTCCTTACACGTAATGGCCCCCTCAGTAGTAGCGTCGTTACACGTAATGCCCCACCAGTAGTAGTAGCGTCCTTATACGTAATGCCCCCCAGTAGTAGTAGCGTCCTTACACGTAATTCCCCCCAGTAGTAGCGCTGTTATACGTAATGCACCCCCAGTAGTAGTAGCATCCTTACATGTAATGGCCCCCACAGTAGTAGCGTCGTTATATGTAATGCCCCCCCAGTAGTAGTAGTGTCCTTATACGTAATGCCCCCCCCCAGCAGTAGTAGCATTCTTACACGTAATGGCCCCCCAAGTAGTAGTAGTGTCCTTATTCGTAATCCCCCCCAGTAGTATCGTCGTTATACATAATGCCTCCTGAGTAGTAGTAGTGGTGTCCTTATACGTAATGCCCCCCCAGTAGTAGTAGCGTCCTTACACGTAATGGCCCCCCAGTACTAGTAGTGTCCTTATACGTAATGCCACCCCAGTAGTAGCATCGTTATATGTAATGCCCCCCCAGTAGTAGTGTCCATAAAGTGCGTTCACACACACTTCACACATATAGACACACACATACATTCCCACCATATACACACACCCACCATACACACACACCCACCATACACACAGACATACATTTATCTCTCACCCTCCACTTACATAAGCCACTGACTCCCTCAGTACAGCAGCCTGGTCCGTATAGCTCCGCCCCTTCTGTCCCATTTAGACCCCCCCATTCCAGTCCATGTAGCTCCACCCCCTCCTCTGATATGTACCCAGCCACTGTCACACAGGTGAGGTGAGGGGGGAGTTGGCTTTTCATGCTGCCAGCGCCACACAGCAGCTGGCAGCAGCAGCAGCAGGGGGGACAGGACGGTGCAGCAGGGAAGGGATGCAGAGCAGGGAGAGCGCCTCTCCCTCCTAGCACCTCCCTGCACTGCATCCCTTCGCTGAGCGGGTAGCGCCGGGTCTGATCAGCACCAACCCACTCTCAGGCTGAAAGGATTGTAAACAGTCATGTAGGGCTTGGGAGACAATACTCAGGCTGTCACTCGTAATCTTGGGAGAGTCAGGTCCATGTATTGTACCACACTGTGTGAACGCAAAAGATGAAGAGGAAACTGTGGAGAAACAGAATAGAGGTTGGTGACAGATAAGTTTGTAGAGGTGGAGGGGATTTTATTAAAATGACAACTGGATTGGGCACTATGGGGAATTGATTAACTACTTGGTCTACCCCCCCTTAAAGCTTGTGCATGCTGTGTCACTTTTGGGACTACCTCAGCCATCAATCCAGTGTCCAGTCCATCCTAAGTTCAAAGGGAACCCGGTATATGTGAGATAATTTCCTCTACCTGTAATGGACATGAATCTAGAACACTGGAATGCAACATTAGTCTTTGAGGGTATCTAACATACCTTGTACTTCCTGAGCGGGAGTACAATATATGTATTTCACATTTAACAAAATCTCTGTCGATTAAGTTAGTCAGGGGCCACTGCTGCTAGAAAAAAAAAGAAAAGGGTTTGGCATCATAGAAGCCCAATCGTAACTTCAGCAGGTTTTGTCAAAGGGTAATGTTGCACTTCTTTTGTTCCTTCTATTTGCTGATTTAATGTTTACCAGTGATCTTATCCAGACGGAGAATTTTCTAGTATTGCAAAAGGAGAGAAAAAAAACAAGCTTCTAGGTCATGCGAAGTATTCATTCAATCTTTCTCATCCCGTATTAAGGGTCAGTACATGGTCCAACAAACATTTCCGAGCTCATCTTGACTAGGGGCATTACTAGAAATGAATACTTCTTATGTGGTAACTAAAAGAAATACCCGGGGGTTACCCTATCTCTGTCCGCTTTCCTACTGGCAAATACTAATGTGCGGACAGGATTATTCTCCATTTATGAAGTTACTTACTTGATTTTTATTTTATTTTTGGGTTTTACTATATATGTACTTGAATGACTCCATACTTACCAGTTCCACTGGTCTCAGCCACTTCCCCTGCAGGCTACTGCTCCTCTTTTACAGGTTAGAAACTCCTCTGAGTGCTTGAGAAATGGCTGAAACCAGTCAGGTCGCCTTCTCCTCCTAAATAAAACTTTGACTTTCATTAGTACATATAAAGGTTACATTCATATTTTTCATATTTTTATTTTTTTCTATAGTTTATATGCTGGCTGTAACTGCTTCCACATCTACATATGACGGTGTACTTGCTATCTCTCAATTTTACTTATTTATTGTTGCTACAATTTCAAACAGTTCCTATATTTCCGTTCTTGCCTTATATGACTTTGGTTAGACATACTACCTGCAATACCTCAGGATCAATCTCACCAATCCTAGGAAATGATGCCCTATCATAATCAGTCATACATATCCATTTGTCACAAAAAGCCTCCTTGTGTGGACCATACTTCCCACACATTATCTCCTCTGCACATTTTCATACAGTATGTGCCTCAATAAACCAAGCGGGCCCTCTTGGCCTCCGCTATAAAGCCTGAACCCTGGCTGCCGAACGTTTCTCGCTTGTTCACTTGGTTCCCATCGTGGACATTTGACACAATCCACAAATGAACATACAAGCAAACGGTGAAAGTCAACCTAGCGCTTTCACTCGCTCATGCCTCTGCTGGCCGTACTACGACTCACTCCAATAGTGAACACCGTGTACCCAGTGGGGATCCTATCAACTTCTGGTTTCTATTCACTGGAATTTTTGTAGGATGAGAAACAGACTATCCATCACCCCTTCCAGTGAATGTCTTATCTAGGAAGATTTTCCTGAGAGAGAAACAGTGAAAACTTCCTTCTACTATACACAAATCACGTTTGCGTATGCTTTACACGACACGTATGATGATGCAATTTACGCAAAAGAACGCAAATGGTAGCACGTTGCGCCACGTATCGCACACACAAATGCGCGGTCCAATCGCACAGCGTATAGATACTTGTTATCTATCCGCCCTACGATCACTGGAGTCAAATTTACAAGCTGCACTCCACAGCCAGAGCGTAATACAAAAACCTTAAACTTCAATTACTTCACAATCTATACTCTATCACGCTCTTTTGCAAGTTTCCTCACTACTTGCGTATCTCTCTATTAACGTAAGGTAGCTAGTCCCTACGCCACTGAGCCTCTGCTAACTCAGTGTCTCCACGGGATCCCGACTTCCGGGGGTTCAATACGTTCACTCCTGCTTTCACTTACTCAAATACACAGTGTTTTTCTGTATAGAAAAATATCACTCCCTCTGACTGATAGCTTGTTCCAGAGGTAGTACACCTTAAACAAAATATTATAATAATCTGCTTTTAAAATTGGATAGTTATGTGCAATAGTATGAATGTATTCTATCCTGCTTTAAATTGAACTGCTATTGTGCGGTTATAACTTGCACTCACAACTCTATGCAAGCTTGCATAAACACGCGACTGTGCGTGTCCCTGCATCACGTGCGTGCTCCTGTACACTTTCCTCTCGTACCGTACCACATGTACAACATGCATTCACAACTCACTAATCCACACCATATCATGATAAATTTCTAACAATTATCTAAAATGCCAGCGTTAATATAATTTGCGGACGCCAGGCGCATCTTATTACCATATACGATAAAATTGCGCTATACGTTACAAACACTACATCCCTTAAGAGAAAACAATACACGCACGCATTGTCTGAGTTCCAAAGCTCATTGATGTATATATTTGTTATTAAAAGGATATGATTACAATATATCACATGTACAGTATATATATATATAGTTACATGGTTACAATTTACACAGGAAGCAGTTATTACAAACTAATTCATAACAGTTAGAGCCAGCATACTTCACCATATTTTGCTCAATGCACCCTCCACTCCATATCACTCTCTCTCTCTCAGTAAAAACAAACAGGAATTTGGACAGATAGCATCTCGACCATCACCCAGGAAAATCAGGAAGCTCTGCTGTGTGGGATCAGCTATACACTGTCTATATTGGGGAGTATAAGTCTTCTGTTATTGGTCTAGGGAAGGGAACTTCCTATTTCATGATGAGTCATTGGTCAGTTCATCTGCAAGCAACGTCCAGCCTTGATGGTGTAATTACAGGAGATAGCCACTGGTTCCTTTCTACAAGCATGCTTTCTTTTGTTCTCAGTTGAATTGTGGCTTCATATTCATACATTCAATCATAACTAATTGTTGCAGTGAGCTAAAACTTAACCACAGGTATCAAATGAATCCACACATTAATCTGGTTACTTTGACACCAAGCACGACATGTCCATCTTGCTCCACTCCAATAAAACACA
The DNA here is from genome assembly GCF_028390025.1 of Pseudophryne corroboree. Taxonomy (NCBI): domain Eukaryota; kingdom Metazoa; phylum Chordata; class Amphibia; order Anura; family Myobatrachidae; genus Pseudophryne; species Pseudophryne corroboree. Next base: position 127,881,608 of record NC_086452.1, read on the forward strand.
TACCTGGCATTACACTCCATTATATAATTTAAAACCTTATGTCTAGTGCTTGATATGTTCAATGTGTGTGTTGTATGAAATATGTGTTGAATATATCTTTGTGGCATGTCTGTGTGAGTGCGTATGTTACCATATATTACTGTGTACGCTGTGCAAGCATAGTGACTCATCAGTGTGGAGTTTGGATGTTCTCTCTATGTAAGATTTTTGACTTCGACATTATGAATTCTCAAAAATTGTGCAAAGGGAACATTGTTCTTCCAGCTTCGTAGGTAACAGTTACTGGCCAGAATAAAACTGTTTGCATCTGTCTATTTGAAAAACGTTGATGTTAGAATTGTGTCGTTGTTATAAACCTCCAGTTTTAAAAGGTAGTCTATGATGTTTGTATGACTTTTATAGGTGAATTTTAAGTTATAATCATTCTTATTGATGTGGCTCATGAATTGCTCAATGCTCATATTGTTTCCTTTCCATATCAAAATCCAATCGTCAATGTAGCATCAATAATACTTGATATTAGGATTTTTCAAACATAGAACCATATATATATATATATATATATTTATATATATATATGGTCCAATGCGGTGTCCGGCACTCAGAAGAAAAGAGCATGAAATGCTGCGGTGCCCTCCTCATGAGAGAAGGCTTCCCATAATACAGGTGGATGGATAGGCGACACTCAGCAGGCTGATATCAAGAATGATTCCTTTATTGGCAACGGGCCGACATGTTTCGGAGAAATCTCTCCGTCCTCAGGGCCAGACAAACTAACATAGAATGCATACAAGACAAATATAGCAAAAACCACCAACAATTAACAACCCGGACCATACTCACCTGCTCCACGGTGCACCCGCCCGCCAGCCGTCGCGATCCACTTCCGCGTCTCACAACCATGACGTCACGGATGCGCTGCATCGCAGGGGAGCTCCATGGTAACCGGTGCATAATCAAAACCCCGGCACCAGCTGAAAAGACATTGCAACAACATACAAAACATCAGATTAAAACAAACCCATGTTTAAAAAAACACCTAAATGCAGGGCTAAGGATCATCATTAAAGGGCCATCAAAAGCTAAACATATGCAATATAGGAATATGTTAATATAATAATGCATTACAACTACTAGTCTAACAGCCCATATGCAAACCCACAAACTCTATAATGGGTCTGACAATCATCCTTAACGGCTTCCAAAGTGCTGAACTAGTAATCCAGAACTACATTGGTGACTGGTTATAAAAAGCACTGCAATCCCAGGTTCTCATTTAAACCCTTAGGGAAAATAGTCCCCAGGGTGTAAATCCACCTGGACTCCTTCTGTAGTAAAAGCCTATCCCTGTTTCCACCCCTCAAAGACCTAGGAATGTTGTCTATGAGTATGGCCCTAATGCTGGACACTCCATGTTTAAAATCCATACAGTGTCGAGCAAATGGCTGTTCACTATGGCCTATTCCATCCACATATATATATATATATCTTCCCAGTTCCCCATTAGGATGTTCGCATAAGCCGGGGCAAATTTTGTGCCCATGGCGGTGCCCTGTTTTTGAAGAAAAAACTCATTTTCAAATTTAAAAAGTTGTGGGTCAATATAAATTCAACATTTTCTAACAAGAAAGCTTTCATATCATCTTGAATTTTTTTTATCTTCATTGAGATTTTTTTTAAACTGCTTTCAAACCCTTGCTGTGGGGAATTGATAAATATAGGACCTGGACATCTATAGTTAACCAAACATTTTCGGGATCCCAATTCATGTCCTGAAGGTTCCTTAACAAAGACGTAGAGTTTTTTAGGTATGATCTTAAACCTTTTACATAGACCTGCAACTTTAAATCCACATAGGAGGATAAATTGGCCATAAGGGACTCAATTCCTGTGGTGATGGGTCTAACTGTGGGTGATTTTTTGTTTTTATGAATTTTAGGGATGTGGTAAAGTATTGACAATTTGGACTATTTGGCATATAGATAGTCGAACTCCTTGTCTACCAAAATCTTCTTATTGTTTGCCTTGTTTAGTAATATATATATAGACTTCTTTTATATAAAGTAGACGGGTCTTCTGAATACATCTTGATTCAATTGGATAATACTTAGATGGGAGGGATACCAATGGTGCTTCTTTTGAACTTCCCAGGCCTTGACTGGGAGGGGTTTTCAGGAAATGTCATTGTAAGGTTAAAGTTCTAATAAACTTATTCAAATCGATAAATAAGTCAAATTTGTTCACATGTGCATCAGGTGCAAATTTTAAACCTCTTTCTAATAATTTACTCTGCGGATTGGATAACTGTTTCACTGAGAGGTTGAATATTCCAGTCTGTTTGACTCCATGGTTCTTGGTTGACCCTTCAGTTTCTTTGGTGATCCTCCTCCCACTGCCCCTCTTTCCTCATTTTCATTGTGCAATCTCCTTTTTGTACCCTGAGGGGAGTTAAATTTTTGGAACAGTACTTCCCTCTGTTATGTATATGGAAGATCTTTCTTTTCTCCTAAAAAACGGTTCCTTAGAGGCAATGAAGATGATTGGGGGAGTGAACTGAGTATATAATACCAATTTCTGGTTCTAGAATAATATAAATTTTGATTTCTACTTTCCTGACATCTCAGTGATCCATAATTAGAATTCCATTTATTGGAAAATCTTGTTTGTCTTTGATTTGTATTCCTATAAAGTCCATTCTTATAATAAGATCTTTCTTGTTTTCTCCAGCCTTGTTTATTTCTAGAACTTGATCTATCTCATGATCCTTCTTGTTCACTTCTTAGTCTTTGCCTACCATATTGTTGATCCTGTCCACCTACATTGTTTGACCAAGTGTGGACTTTGTTTTGATAGTCTTGTTTGTCTATAAAGAATTGTTTCTGTCTCCTCATAATGATATCATTTTCAAGATGATCAATCCTTTTACAAGCGGCCTCGACCTCATTGATGAAATCCTCTTCTTTTTCTTTCTCAAATTTTACTAAATCTGTTTCTAATCTTAATAGATCTTCTTCGGTCTTCTTATGTCCTTTCTCTTTCTTTCTTTCTTTCTTTCTTTCTTTCTTTCTTTCTTTCTTTCTTTCTGTTATTAATAACCTCACAAGTTTGTTAGAACTGTCCTCCAAAATTTGGTTCCAATTAGCCATAATTTCTCACTGTTTAGCACAATAGTTGGATTTTTTGAAGCACAAGTCCTCTAGGGAATCTTCCAAATTCTATATATTTTTGAAGGGTTATAATGTCATACCAACATTTTAAATCTGTTATTTATAGTTTTTCTAGATTTTTAAGTAACATATATAAATCAAAATCTCCTCCATCTGCACATAAATCCTTTTTCTCATCAAGAAATATCATTTTACAATTTTGTGTCCTTTAGGACCTATCACAAAACATAGGCATGTTCCAAGCAGCAAAACAAGGTTTCTGATAAAGTATAATAATACAACAAAAAAATAACCAAGTTGCCCTAGTATCCAAATAGACCACTGCAGATATGATAGTCCTTGGAGGAATTGGTAGCTCATCCCCAAACAGGTCCCCTTGCCAGTGAGGATCCAGTGTAGTTATTGAAGTAAAAGGTTGTATGGGGAGCGCTCTGTCCACTGATAATTCTTATAAGATCTTTTCAAAGAGTCATCCTTCAAAGTGATGATTAACCAGAAGAGGGACTGATGTTCCTAAACCATCACTCCAAAGTCACCCAACAGCAAATCACTCGTTAGTCCATATCTTTTTTCAATTGATTTATTAAAAGATCTTAATGTTTCTTTAAAATATCTCTTTCATTTGTCTTGACATTCATGGGTAAGATGGTCTCAGTGGGACATGTTGTCCACCCCAAACAGAGGGGGGAGCTCCTAAGACAGCTTGTCCACCCACTTATGTCTAAGACAGTCACCCAACACATTTAGTCTATGCAGACTTCCTCATGGGTGTCTATAACAGAAATAACACACTATTTTCATACAATAAACACAAATGTTTATAAAAACAATTTAAGAGTGATACAGTTGAGGTGATAGCTATATGTCAGAAAAAACTATTTTCTACATGTTAAAAACAATTTTGAACCAAATCATAAAATAAAATGTATTGTATATTTTTAAACCAATCATAAATATTGTAGTGTATTTATAGCAGAGGACAGTGTTGATCAAACATTAATGGTGGGACACATTATAGACCACTGGTATGCATATTTTAGCAATAATGGTCCATATTACATCATTATAGACCATTAGCATTGGTCTCTTACATAATAAAACTCATATGTGCATAACATAAGGTTACAAGGTCCGCAATTAACACTGGCCAATTAAACCTATCCATAACTTACTTTCTAGGTGTAAGAGAGATGTCTTAGCTGTAAATTTTAGGGAAGGAAGGTTCCCATAAAACCGATAAATCTGTAGATATAGAATAGTTGATTACTCCCAAATGTTTAACTATTTATTATTACATTTAATTTATTTTATTTTATTTATTCTAGTACTCACATTACAGCCTAAAATTGGTATCCAAAGGATCAGGTAAGTGTAAAACTCCAAAATTCTTATTGACAGAAAGTTCTCTTTAATAACACATTATTTGTTACAATTAATTTAGTGCAATGTGAACATCATAATTAAATGTGTTTTTTTAAGTATATTATTATATCTCTAGAAAATCTTATCTAATTAGAATCTTTTTCAGTGTATCAAAGTGACAAACTTTTGTGAAAATTCTACTGTGAAATAACTATGAATAAATGTACTTACTAGTTATACTGCAAACTGGTGCTTCTGATCCCAATGCTGTCCTGGCTTTGAATGAACTTAGTGAGCCCAGTTTGTCCTTTTATTCTACCCTATCATTACATCACTTCCTGGAAAAGGTTTAACTGAATAAACACAATATACCTAATTTATAATCATGAAAAACTGTCCTCTTTAAATGAATCCAATTGGGATAATAATGTACAATAAGACTCTTTTAAAACAAGGTATTTATAGATTTGTTACAGGCATATTCAGAGGTTAATTACCTAATTATTAATTTCAGGAGTGACAGCCATCACTTCCTGAATGCGTGCCAAACCTCTTTGTCAGAAAGCAGTGTCCCATAGCTGAACATATACCAGCGCATGCGCCCCTAAATGTGGAATGCATTGCGCTAGACCTTGCCGATCACATGAGACGTGGTCACATGAATGGCGCTCGCACACATGCGCCCCTCTCGTGGAACGCTTTGTGTTCCACTAACGAACTATCATTTCCTGGATGCTGGACCTAGCCGATCACATGGGCTGTTATCACATGAGCAGCGTTGACGCGCACACACCCTTCTCCTGGAACGCTTTGCGTTCTACCAGCAACTATCATTTCCTGCTTCCAGCATAATTACATGATCAATGGAAGCAGTCACATAAGCGGTAATTACTTCCGTATATGTACACCTCTAATGGAATGCATTGTGTTCCATCAATATTCCTAACAAATTCTATGGTCAATACCAAGTAGGTAGTACTTCAAAATCCTACTGCACAAACATCCTCCGAACTGCACAGTGTTACACCAGCCTTATTAACATTCTATATGTATTTTTTATATTGATTTTAACAATTAATTCAACTTTACACGCTTCTTTTCTTTCCTTACTATTAATCTATTGTTCATAATTGAGTATGAATCTGTTAATAATCCAGTACACTATTATTAAATATTAAAAATATTAATTTCTGACTTATTTTAATAGGATAATTATTACATATATTGAACTATAGTGGGAAAATGTATCTATTTTATTGAGCACGTTCCCTGCCACAAAATAAGCATAACAACAATCCTTTATAGCAATTGTAACTCCCAATTCCCAATCCATCAATATAATTTGCATAATTGACCAGTGTTTTACACAAGACATAATGCAATCAATATAAAAAACATAACCAATTCTTATAGAAGCATAACAAATGCATAAACATACTTAATAATTAAAACAGTCTGGGTACTTTTTGTTTAACCAGTTAGGTCCCTATTTAAAAAAAATGAATTTCTTTTAAAGCTAGATCCAACATCTATAGGAATACTGAATTATAAGTATGATACAATATCTATACCTCATTTAACCCATTGGGGGTGGGGGTGTTAAGCTCATAGATACAGAATGACTCTCTTTTAGACAGCTGTATATCTCTACTACCTCCTCTGGAATTCTCTTTAAAATGTTCTAAAATTGAAAATTTAAGGCTAATTTTATCAGACGTATGGACATTTTCGAAATGTCTAGGCAGGCTGTGAGTTTGAATTATATTTTTTATATTTCAAAGATGTTCTTGTATTCAACGTTTTATACTTTTTTTTGTTTTTCCTATATATTGGAGATTACAGTCGCACGTAATGAGGTAGATTACATACTTCTTTGTATTCTATTTTCTTTACAGTTCCATTCAGATTTAGCCTGGGACATGTTTTGAAATGTTTGCAACAAATACATTTGTTGCAAATATAGCATCCTGATTTCTTAAACAGAAAATTACTGTCATTAACCACTGATGGATTTGGGTTGCTGTTTTCGGAGCAAAGTTCACTTGGGGCTAAAATACTCTTAAGAATTTTTGCTTTTCTATATATAACTGCAGGTTTCTCCATGAGTGTTTGGCCTAATATAGGGTCCTTTAATAGAATCCTTCAATGTTTTTCCAGAGTTTTCTTTTTTGTCCCAAAATATAGGGGGTCATTCCAAGTTGTTCGCTCGGTAAATTTCATCGCATCGCAGCGATTTTCCGCTTAGTGCGCATGCGCAATGTTCGCACTGCGACTGCGCCAAGTAAATTTGCTATGAAGTTAGGTATTTTACTCACGGCTTTTTCTTCGTTCAGGCGATCGTAATGTGATTGACAGGAAGTGGGTGTTTCTGGGCGGAAACAGGCCGTTTTATGGGCGTGTGAGAAAAAACGCTACCGTTTCTAGGAAAAACGCGGGAGTGGCTGGAGAAACGGAGGAGTGGCTGGGCGAACGCTGGGTGTGTTTGTGACGTCAAACCAGGAACGACAAGCTCTGAACTGATCGCAGATGCCGAGTAAGTGTGGAGCTACTCAGAAACTGCACAGAGATGTCTTTTCGCAATATTGCGAATCTTTCGTTCGCAATTTTACTATGCTAAGATTCACTCCCAGTAGGCGTAGGCTTAGCGTGTGCAAAGCTGCTAAAAACGGCTTGCGAGCGAACAACTCGGAATGACCCCCATATTTATTGAGGATCAGAAAATACAATAAGCAATAGCAGATAAGGACGTAGGGTCCAACCATATACAGAAACACAATGATTCATAAATCAGTCAAGCATAAGGTGATTGGGATCCAGCATAAAACCTCACATTTTCCATTTTCTAGTTTAAAGTATCAAAATATACATGACAGAATTACATACAGCAATAAAAAAAATTGGATAATGAAAACATCAATCGTATTCCTGATGTGAAGATAAAAGTAAAAAAACAGTATAACATACTAATGCGTCCACCCCGTTGGGGAGCGCTAAACCAAAAATAATAAACTAACATAGAAAAAATAATAAAAATAATAGCTGCCGAGGCTAGGGGACCGCCGACCCATCCACGGAGACATCATCAGAGCAAGAGAAGAGATGACAGAGATCCAAAAAGAAGGAGCAGAAGAGGGAAGACACAGAGAGCCGATGTAGGTATCAGAAATTAGAGTGATAAAGAGAAGAGAAAAAGAGAGAGGGTGGAGAGGGAGGAGGAGTAAGTAGTTATGGGAGAGATATGGGAGGGTTGTCGGCCAGGAGTTGGTGCCCGTACCAGGTGGTGCAATGAAAACTCTGCTTAATGGCTAATTTTGTTTGAATGGGCAACCTATTTATAAATCGTCCCCAGCATTGAAACAGCGTAGGAGTTAATATTTCCTTATTAAGGGATGTTTCCAGCCAATCCATCGTAAATAGGAAAAGCAGTCTAGAGGTAGCTATTGGCAGCATGGGGCTGTATTGGAGATCCATTGCTGAAGTATGGCTTTCCTACCCACCACCGAAAGAATCACAACCAATCTCGCATCCTGGGAGGGAAGGTCATGTTGATCAAGAACATAGCCAAAGAGAGCCAAGAGGCAGTGCTTTGGAAGCGCAAGCCCAACTTGGAAGTTACATAGAATTGTAGCTCAGCCCAGAATGTTTGGATATAGGGGCAATGCCAAAAGCAATGCCTAAAGTCAGCCAATGGTGCAGAGAATTTTATACATTTTGCCGAGTCAGACAAACCCATCAAATGACTCCTCTTTGGAGAGATATAGGCTCTATGTAAAATCTTATAGGATGTTTCCTGGTATAAACTAGCCGAGATAAGTTTAAGGTAAGCCGTAAAGCTATCCATCATGGTGTCGGGAGACATGGAAGGGATTTGGGAGGACCATTTCTGTACTTTAGCAAGATCAGTGGTGGGTATATGTTCTGTGCGTATGCGGGCATATATGGTCGAAATGGAGCAAGTCCCAGAGCGCAGAAGTACATCTAGGGAATTAACAAAGTCCGATGCACTGAGATGGGAAAGGACTGATTGTACGTAGTGTGAGGCCTGAAAGAAATAGAATTCATGGCGAGGGCTAACATCGTATTTGGTTAGTGTCTCCGCAAAAGTAAACATTTTCTTTCTAGAGTCGAGAAGGTTACCAATGCATGTGATACCCATGGCATGACAAGCAGTGAAAGGGAGGAGGGCCTGCCGCTTTTGAAAATGTAAGTTTCCAACTAAGGGGAGAAACAGTGAGTAAGTATGTTGTATTTTGAGAGATTTACGGGATAACCTCCACGTCGCAATAGTAGAGGCCAGGAGTGCATTGTCGAGGTGAGAAGATGACAGATCAGATTTGTTTGCATGTAGAATGAAACTAAGAAATAGGGGGGTACAGAGTTGGGAATCAATCAATGAATCGGTAAAGACTGACGTACCTCCGAGCCAGTCCGTAGCAAAACGAAGAAGGCAAGCTCGATTATATTGCTCTATATCTGGCAGATTTAGTCCCTCATTCTGCACTGTTTGGGATAATTTAAAGAAGCTTTTTCTGGGTCGTTTATTGGCCCAAATTAATTTAGAGATTGAGGAGTTGAGGAGAGACATATCAGACTTTGAGAGCATGATGGGTACCATCTGTAGCACATAGAGCAATTTGGGGAAACTAGCCATCTTAACAAGGCTACAGCGTCCCAACAAATTGAGGGGCAATGTTTGCCATAATGCCAGTTCCATCTGGATTTTAGTGAGAATAGGGTGGACGTTGTCAGAGTATAGTCAAGCGGGGTCAGAAGGAAGAAGGACTCTGAGATATGTGATATGAGTAAGGGCCCAACGAAATGGAAAAGGAAAGTCCCAACCCCTGGTTATGTGGGGAAACACGGCCAATGCTTCCGATTTGTCATAGTTGATAGAAAAACCGGCAAAGGAGGAGAAGCGTTCGATGGAGTTCTGTAACGCCGTAACAGATTGTCTCGGGTTAGAGGTAAAAAGTAGATGTCATCCGCAAACGCAATAAGTTTAATCTCCCTGTTACCAATTCTAATACCCCGAAAGGTAGATAAATTGAGGCTATACCATACAAAGGGCTCCAAGGCTATGTTAAAAAGGAGGGGAGAAATAGAGCATCCCTGTCTAGTCCCTCTCTCAAGGAGAAAGGGAGAAGAGGGAATGTTATTGACTACCACATGCGCAGATGGGCTAGCATAGAGGGATTCGACAAGGCCGCGAAAGGTCTCGCCAAATTGCTGATAAAGTAAGACTCTAGCAAGATGAGGCCAGGCAATCTGGTCAAAGGCATTTTCTGCATCAAGGTTAATCAGGATATTATCCGTGATATTGTTAGTACGTGAGTAAGTAATAGCCACTAAGGCAGTTCTAATACCCTGTACTGACTGTCTCTGTTTAAGAAAGCCCATCTGTGCAGGCGATATAATGCAGGAAAGATAGAGTTGCAATCTATTGGCCATCAGTTTTGTGAGAATTTTGAAATCCTGATTGAGGAGGGATATCGGCCTGTAAGATCCAGGTAGGGAAGGGTCTTTGCCAGGTTTCAGTATAACTGTTATCGTGGCCTCATTGAACCTAATTGGGGTTTGTTTGGACGTAAGAATATGATTGTAGAGAGATGTGAGAGTGGGAGCTATCTCATTACGTAGCATCTTGTAAAACTCAGCACCAAAGCCATCGGGGCCGGGGCTTTTATTATTCGGTAGAGTCTTAATGACATCAATGACCTCCTCGACCGTAATCGGACTATATAGAGAATCTCTCTCCTCCTGAGTCAGAACGGGGAGAGCAGCTTCCTCTAGAAAGGAATGATTGGCGTCTGGGTCATCCGGGCCTTTTGCATATAAAGAGTGGTAAAAGTTCGTAAATTCTGTGCAGATAAGTCGGTACTCAGTGTGCCTGAGCTATTGATTGCATTTACCAATGTACGAGATTTAGGACCCTTGATCAAATTGGCCAACAATTTGCCTGACTTATTGCCCCACCTGTGGAGTCTGTTTTGCTTGTAGTCGTAGAATATTTGGGCCCATTCCGTAAGGAAAGTGTCATAAATGAGTTTGGCCGAAAGATAAGCCTCTTTATGGGCAGAGGTGTCATGTTGGGTATATCTCCTGTATGCAGAGGTAAGAGTAGCACTTAAGGTCTGTAATTGGGAAGAAAACTTTTTCCGTTTGGCGTGGGTGTAGGACATAATGTGTCCTCTAAGGACAGCCTTGGCCGTCCCCCAAAAGATCGGCGAGTCTGAATTCTGATCATTATTGTCTAGATTGTAATTGACTTGCAATGGGAGGGAAAGAAGGCTCTTGTGTGGGCGCACTCTTGTATAAGGAAAATAAATTTTTCAGTAATGTATATTAGGAAATATTTAGAACATAACTTTTAATGATAATATTAAACCGTAATTAACCATCCAAAAGATCCATGAAAGAATAAAGAATTATAAAAATTTTTAAAATGTTTTGGTCTCTTAATTTCAAAGAATGTTCAGAAAGGTTGTAGACACTGAGTTGTCATACCCCCATTTCCCCTGACCAGTACAGAATTTCTGTATTAATAGGACCGAGGGGTGGTCAAACAAGATAATGTAGGGATGTCCAATTATCGTCACTTAGATTAAGTTAAATAATGATCAATGGTCACCAAAAAAATGATGAGTAATCACCTGAGTTATAAACAAATACCATATTTGTAGACAAAATTTGAGGCATTGAACTGCAATAAAGATGAAATGGCTAAACAAGGTAGTGGAGAAATGCTGGATAGGATTAGTGGTGATACTGCTGTTGGTGTCACTTTTCACATAGAGAGGGAAAATAATTCCTGCTCTACAACACCAGGTATTCACAGGTAGTCTCCTCTCCTGGTACTGACCCGGCCCAACGCTGTTTAGCTTGAAAGATGGGATGAGATCGGGCGCTGGCAGCGTGGTATGGTAGTAGAGATTTATGTGATCTGTACACAAATGAGAGTGCACCTATATAAGAAATTATAAAGTGGGAAATGATGAGAGAAAATAGAGAAGAAAGAATGAATAAGTAAAGTAAGTGAAAATCTGTTGATCTGCTTTCCACATTAGGCACGGTTCAACAGTTCCCACAAACGTGGTACCTTGCTCCGTGAATCGTGGATGAGAGTCCACGAAATAAGTTGGATAGTCTGGTGTGGAAAATTAGTAGCCTCAATGGGTGGACTAATGTGGCAAACTGGTTACTTCAATAGGAAAATGAAGCGGCCTAGCTGCAATTTGTATTATTACAGCGATATCACACAGAAGCTAAAGGTCCTATTGGTTATGAGACAAGAATCACTGGTGTCCTACCCTCTGATGAGGGTTGGACTTGAAACCTGTATCTGTGAAACGATTTATATCACAGAAAAAAATGGTTATTCAGGAGAAAATATATCACAGTACATAGATACATGATATTGTTTTAAGCAACAGCATTCAACCTGTAAATATATTCTCACATTATCAGAGAGAGAATACATAAATCACCATGAGTTGATGTAGAATGTTGTTATGGGCAACGGTATTAGGCTTATAAATTATTTACACAGCAGGATGATATATATATCTCTGCATATATCGTGTAAGCCAAGGTGTTGTCAAAATATAGATGCAGAAAACAATGCCTCTATTAGAAATAAGCTAGGGTGTCTACAATTATAGATAGTTCTGACAAAAAATATCTTAAGATAATAATAGTCATAGGAATTATGGTGTGAAGAATGATAATGTCCTGGCCTCAGTTGAGGACTGCGGTTCCGGCCCGTATCAGAGAGAAAAACCCATGTAGAAAAATTGGCTCTGATATGCAGTAAGTACAGATATGATTAAATATATCTCTAACTGAAATGTTGCTAGCTGTGGGACGCATCCACACAATAGAAGGGGCTTACGGATCTTCAAACCAGGTGAGCAGGTCAGAACTTCATCAGGTAAAAGAAGATGGTGCCATAAGGAAAATGTATGAGCGGACCCCCCGTGGAAAACGCGTTTCGCCCGTAAGGGCTTGTTCACTTCCGGGTTCAAGCCCTTACGGGCGAAACGCATTTTACACGGGGGGTCCGCTCATACATTTAGGTGCACTCTCATTGGTGTACAGACCACATAAATCTCTACTACCATACCACGCTGCCAGCGCCCGATCTGGTCCGATCTTGGAAGCTAAACAGCGTTGGGGCGGGTAAGTACCAGGAGAGGAGAATACCTGTGAATACCTGGTGTTGTAGAGCAGGAATGAATTTCCCTCTCTATGTGAAAAGGGACACCAACAGCAGTATCACCACTAATCCTATCCAGCATTTCTCCACTACCTCGTTTAGCCATTTCATCTTTATTGCCGTACAATGCCTCAAATTTTGTCTACAAATATGGTATATGTTTATAACTCAGGTGTTTACTCATCATTTTTTTTGTGACCATTGATCATTATTTAACTTAATCTAAGTGACGATAATTGGACATCCCTACATTATCTTGTTTGACCACCCCTCGGTCCTATTAATACAGAAATTCTGTACTGGTCAGGGGAAATGGGGGTATGACAACTCAGTGTCTACAACCTTTCCGAACATTCTTTGAAATTAAGAGAACAGATCATTTAAAAAAAATTTATAATTCTTTATTCTTTCATGGATCTTTTGGATGGTTAATTACGGTTTAATATTATCATTAAAAGTTATGTTCTAAATATTTCCTAATATACATTACTGAAAAATTTATTTTCCTTGTACAAGAGTGCGCCCACACAAAAGCCTTCTTTCCCGCCCATTGCAAGCCTGTGTACTTTCTGGCTCTGGGCGCACCACCAACTAGGACAGCATATAATAAGAGAAAATTGTGAATATTTCTCTCCTTCCCACTAACAAGGGTAACTCACTGTCCAATTTTGGTTCCTTCTCTATAAACGTTATTACATATAATGTGACCAGTGCCCGATCGCCCTGTGTCTTGTCATAGATTGTAATTGAGCCAGGACTGCTTGAGATGGAGAAGAAAGTCAGTGGAGTGGCATAGATAGGCAGGGAACTGCCATCTTGGGGCACTACGGTGGGACATGTTTAAGTGAATGTGAAGAGATATGGGGGCATGATCGGAAATAATAATATTGGTCAATGGAGGTGCGGGTAACCTTGGGGAGAAGATCAGCGGAAATGAAAATATAGTTAATTCTAGAGTGAGAAGAATGAGGATGGGAACAGAAGGAGAAGTCTTTCTGAGTGGGATGGAGTACCTGCCAGTGGTCTAGAAGATTTAGCTGGATGCAGAAGGAGGAAAGCAGGTGAGTAAGAGGTGGAGCAGTGGTGGCACTTACCCCAAATCTATCCATTGATGAGTCGACAACCAAGTTGAAGTCCACGCCGACAATCAAATTCTGACCACCCCAGGAAAAAAGGGTCGATAAAAGATCTGCAAAGAAAGAATCAGGTAAGGTATTGGGTGCAGAGAGTTTAAGAAGGGTATAGACAGTATTACGGATACATACCTCTACTAGCAAAAACCTACCCTCTAAGTATTGAATGTTGTAAATCGGTGTGGAAAAGGATTGCCACCCCTCTAGATTTAGAGTGGTAAGGAGATGATATACATTCACCAATCCACAGGACACGCACGGTGTGTCTAGGGTCGTCTAACCAGTGCGTCTCTTGAAGGAATGTAACATGAGGAGACATACGTTTCAGGTGAGATATCACCTTTTTCCTCTTAACCGGGTGGTAAAGGCCCTCTACATTCCAGGAGACAAAGCGGAGCAGTGTAGTATTTGGATCACCATCTACATGAGACTGTGGGTGGGTGTCGGATGACACATTAACCCACCCTACCGGGAAAAAGACTATCAGAAAAGTGTAGAAGATAATATAGGGTCCCACTCCATCCCAGCGAGCGGGGGGGGGGGGAGTCCCCCAGTGGGGGGAAGGGGTCCCGGCCTAGGCAGACATAACTAACAAAACAGACAAACAACAATAAAAACATCAACAAACAGCAAGAAAAACAGTTAACAGGTATGAATGTGTAGTAATCACAAACACACTCCGGGCAGTCTGCATGTGAGACCCGAGCACAGACTCGGGCAGTGTTAAGCTACCAGCAGGCAGAGTCATATAATAATCAAGTAGTAGGTAAGGAGAAATGTAGCTTGGCCTCCTCTGAATCCTCAAAGAATCTTGGCCTACCATCTTCAAAGACTCTGAGGCGTGCTGGGTAAAGCAAAGAGAACTTGACCTTTGTGTCACAAAGGGATGCTTGAAAATGGGAACAAATTCCCTGCGCTTCATGGCCACCAATGCTGAGAAGTCCTGAAAAATGAGGAGGCGGTCACCATTGACGACAGACTGGCACTCTTGCGATAGTGGTCAAGAAGTCTTGCTTTGTCCGCGTAATTCAGGACTCTCATTATAACCGGGCGTGGGCGCCCAGAAGAATTTTTCCATTCCGGCCCCAACCTATGGGCTCTTTCGATGACGAGAGGGACATCCTTTAGATTCATAGACAGCTGTTCTGGGATACCCGATGAGAGGAGGTCCAGGAGCTCATGGCCTTTTATCGATTCTGGGATACCGATGACTCGTAAATTATTATGCCTGCTGCGATTTTAAAGGTCATCGAGTTTCTCCGAGAGGTCCGAGACCTTCAGTTGTATGGCTCGCAAGGAGCGTTGAGCTTCTCCCAGATCATCTTCTAGGGCCGATATCCTTAATTCCACTTCGTCAAGGCGAGTGGAGTGTTGACTAAGCAAGGTCGATGAGGACTCTTTAATGCCCACCAACTTCTCATCTAAAAGTTGCCCTAATACCGCTAGCAGGTCTATATGCTTCATTTTAGGCTGTTTAACAGGTGGTCTAGATTTGCGAGAGCTCCGGGAAAGTGAGCGTGTAGTTGAGTGATCAAAGTCAGATGATTCGCCACAGGGAGTATCTTCTCGAGATTGCTGAGTAATGCCTGTGGACATCACGGGCAGAGGTATCAGGAACTTTTCCATGAAGGGGTACCCAAGAGGTGAGGCGACGGCAAACCGTAGAGGCTCCAGATAGTAAAGGATGTAGCGGGTCTCACATGCTAGCCGTTTATTTGCAGCATAGCCACATTTTAGTCACGGCAGTCACAGAGTGAAAAAACATTAAATAAAATAAAGTGTCCCCTGCCGGGGTCAGGTAGGTCTCATGAGGGGATTGAGAAGCCAGCAAGGGTAGGTGGGGAGTAGCACTGGGTTCCAGCGGAAAAAATATGCAGGAGAGTTTGTTGCTGTGGCCAGCGGGGGACACCCAGCTAAGGCATGGGCAGACTGTGCAGTGCACAGCGGTGGTTTCTCTGTTTCTGGATACACTAGGTAGGCGATTGCATAGGGGGAGAGGCGGAAGATGGCCGCCAGACCGTGTGGTGAAGGGGTCAAGGAAATATCTCCCACGGCAGCAATCAGGTCCCATCCACAGGGTCAGCGGGCACAGGACAGGTGAATCCGGCCAGTCATGAGGGGAGGCAGGTGTGGCAGGAGGGCCCGCAGGCCAGTGTGAGAGCAAGCAGCGTGTACCTGTGAGGAGCTGTGCAGCAGGTAGCAGCGGTGTCTTCTCCGCCTGCACAGTGTTGTTACACAGTGGCCGGGTGATCCCCGGGTTCGGCAGCAGGTCCGGAAGAGCCCCCTCTGGCAGCAGGAGCAGGGATCCCTCTGTGGGGCCAGCAGTAGCAGACTGAACAGAGCCGTCCAGCTAGGTGAGGTGAGGGAGATCCACCAGCCGCCATCACGGTCTTTCTCGCAGCACGGTGGGTTGGTGCCAGCACCTCAGCCTCGGCTGCAGGAGGAGGCTGAAGTGGCTAACAGCGGTGCTGTGTAGCGGGCCAAGCGGGGCCGTCCAGGTGCACAGCGGGGGGCAGAGATAGTCAGTGCGCCGAAGTCACGGCTCGCCCGGATGGACGACGGGCCAATGCCAAAATCGAGGCCCCGGCTTCAGCGTGGGGACCAGGCCGCCATACATGGGAGCCTCCACAGCGCTCCCCAATTTCGCGGCTCTGGTCAGACAGCAACAGGGGGGTAGAAGAAGGCTTAAGGGAGAGGGACACAGTGAAGGAGCGGGTCTAGGCAGTCCAGGAGAGCAGGATAGATGTTATAAAAGCAGGAGCTCTAGAAGGCTGCGACTGCTCTCCCCCGGTGCCAGGCCACGCCCTTTTCCAGAGTTTTCATAATTTTATCATTTTCTTTATTAAATTGAGTTATAAATGTGCGGCCTCCTCTGTTGTCCATCTCTTTCTTTGGTTTAACTGACAGCAGGTCGTGCCTATATTAATTGTATGCTTGTGCTTCGGTTTCTCTAAGTTCATTTCGATCATATCCTCTCTCCAAAAATTTTCATATAGTTTTTCTGACTGGTCCCAAAACTTTTCGGAGTTATTGCAGTTTTAGGAATTCTCAAAAATTGTGCAAAGGGAACATTGTTCTTTAAGATTCGTAGGTGACAGCTATCGGCCGGAATAAAACTGTGTGCATCTGTCTCTTTGAAAAACGTTGATGTTATAATTTTGTCGTTGTTATAACCCTCCAGTTTTAAATCAAGGTAGTCAATGATGTTAGTGTAACTTTTATAGGTGAATTTTAAGTTATAATCATTCTTATTGATGTGGTCATGAATTGCTCAATGCTCACATTATTTCCTTTCCATATAAAAATCAAACCGTCAATGTATCGTCGACAATACTTGATATTAGGATTTTCAAATGTAGAACCATATATATATATATATATATATATATATATATATACACTGCTCAAAAAAATAAAGGGAACACTTAAACAACACAATGTAACTCCAAGTCAATCACACTTCGGTGAAATCAAACTGTCCACTTAGGAAGCAGCACTGATTGACAATCAATTTCACATACTGTTGTGCAAATGGAATAGACAACAGGTGGAAATTATAGGCAATTAGCAAGACACCCCCAATAAAGGAGTTGTTCTGCAGGTGGTGACCACAGACCACTTCTCAGCTCCTATGCTTTCTGGCTGATATTTTGATCACTTTTGAAAGCTGGTGGTGCTTTCACTCTAGTGGTAGTATGAGACGGAGTCTACAACCCACACAAGTGGCTCAGGTAGTGCAGCTCATCCAGGATGGCACATCAATGCGAGCTGTGGCAAGAAGGTTTGCTGTGTCCGTCAGCGTAGAGTCCAGAGCATGGAGGCGCTACAAGGAGACAGGCCAGTACATCAGGAGACATGGAGGAGGCAGTAGGAGGGCAACAAACCAGCAGCAGTACCGCTACCTCCGCCTTTGTGCAAGGAGGAACAGGAGGAGCATTGCCAGAGCCCTGCAAAATGACCTCCAGCAAGCCACAAATGTGCATGTGTCTACTCAAATGATCAGAAAAAGACTCCATGAGGGTGCTATGAAGGCCCGACACCATGCAGGACATGATTGGCAAATTCGCCACTGGCGCCCTGTGCTCTTCACAGATGAAAGCAGCTTCTCACTGAGCACATGTGACAGACGTGACAGAGTCTGGAGATGCAAAGGAGAACGTTCTGCTGCCTGCAACATCCTCCAGCATGACCGGTTTGGCAGTGGGTCAGTAATGGTGTGGGGTAGCATTTCTTTGGGGGGCCGCACAGCCCTCCATGTGCTCGCCAGAGGTAGCCTGACTGCCATTAGGTACCGAGATGAGATCCTCAGACCCCTTGTGAGACCATATGCTGGTGCGGTTGGCCCTGGGTTCCTCCGAATGAAAGACAATCCTAGACCTCATGTGACTGGAGTGTGTCAGCAGTTCCTGCAAGATGAAGGCATTGATGCTATGGACTGGCCCACCCGTTCCCCAGACCTGAATCCAATTGAGCACATCTGGGACATCATGTCTCGCTCCATCCACCAATGCCACATTGCACCACAGACTGTCCAGGAGATGGCGGATGCTTTAGTCCAGGTCTGGGAGGAGATCCCTCAGGAGACCATCTGCCACCTCATCAGGAGCATGCCCAGGCATTGTAGGGAGGTCATACAGGCACGTGGAGGCCACACACACTACTGAGCCTCATTTTGACTTGTCTTAAGGACATTACATCAAAGTTGGATCAGCCTGTAGCGTGTTTTTCCACTTTAATTTTGAGTGTGACTCCAAATCCAGACCTCTATGGGTTAATAAATTTGATTTCCATTGATAATTTTTGTGTGATTTTGTTGTCAGCACATTCAACTATGTAAAGAACAAAGTATTTAATAAGAATATTTCATTCATTCAGATCTAGGATGTGTTATTTTAGTGTTAGCGGTCCCGTTTTTTAAGAAAAAACAAATTTTCTAATTTAAAAAAGTTGTGGGTCAATATAAATTCAATACTTTCTAACAAGAAAGCTTTCATATCATCTTGAATTTTTTAATCTTCATGGAGAATGTTTTTTAACTGCTTCCAAACCCTTGGTGTTAGGAATGAAGGAATATAGTGCCTGGACGCCTATAGTTAACCACACATATTCAGGATCCCAATTAATGTCCTGAAGGTCCCTTGACAAAGACGTAGATTCTTTTAGTTATGATCTTAAACCTTTTACATAGACCTGCAACTTTAAATCCACATAGTGGGATAAATTGGCCGTAAGGGACTCAATCCCTGAGATAATGGGGTATATTTACTAAGGTTCCGATTTTGACCGAGATGCCCTTTTTTCTTCAAAGTGTCATTTCGGTAATTTACTAAGCAAAAATCTCAGCAGTGATGAGGCCATTCGTAATATTTTGGAAGTCTTAGGAAAAAATCACGAATCAATACACCATCGGTCAAATACGCCTGCAATTTGGTAGAAATCGGTAATTTATTAAAAAGTGCAAATCACAAACACTGCCGACAATAGCCAAACACTGCCGTGCAGAAATACAATTCGTGGAAAAGTGCTAAAAAAAAAACAGACCTGCTTTTTTATCCCGTGTTTGGATAGGCATGCAGGGATCCATGAGATCCGTGCATGTTTATCAGTGGGAAGGGGATGGGAAAGTGTTTATTTTTTGATAAAAAATTGCGTGGGGTCCCCCCTCCTAAGCCAAACCAGCCTCGGGCTCTTTGAGCCGGTCCTGGTTGCAAAAATATGGGGGGAAAAATGATAGAGGTTCCCCCATATTTAAACAACCAGCACCGGGCTCTGCACCTGGTCCTGGTTCCAAAAATACGGGGGACAAAAAGCGTAGGGGTCCCCCGTATTTCTGAAACCAGCACCGGGCTCCACTAGCCAGATACATAATGCCACAGCCGGGGGACACTTTTATATAGCTCCCGGCGGCCCTGGCATTACATAACCAACTAGTCACCCCTGGCCAGGGTACCCTTGAGGAGTGGGGACCCCTTCAATCAAGGGGTCCCCCCCCTCCAGCCACCCAAGGACCAGGGGTGAAGCCCAAGGCTGTCCCCCCATCCAAGGGCTGCGGATGGGAGGCTGATAGCCATTGTGTAAAAAAATGAATATTGTTTTTAGTAGCAGTACTACAAGTCCCAGCAAGCCTCCCCCGCAAGCTGGTACTTGGAGAACCACAAGTACCAGCATGCAGAGGAAAACCGGGCCCGCTGGTACCTGTAGTACTACTACTAAAAAAATACCCCAATAAAAACATAAGACACACACCTTGAAAGTATTACTTTAATGCATACATACACACCTCCATATACACATACTTACCTTATGTTCACACGAGGGTCGGTCCTCTTCTCCATGTAGAATCCATGGTGTACCTGTGGAAAAAATTATACTCACAAAATCCAGGGTAGAAGGCTCTTCTTCTTGTAATCCATTTGTAATCCAGGTACTTGTCAAAATAAAAAAATGGACACCCAACCTCGCACTGAAAGGGGACCCATGTTTTCACATGGGACCCCTTTCCCCGAATGCCAGAAACCCCCTCTGACTTATGTCTAAGAGGGTTCCATCAGCCAATCAGGGAACGCCACGTTGTGGCATCCTCCTGATTGGCTGTGTGCTCCTGTACTGTATGACAGGCAGCACACGGCAGTGTTACAATGTAGCGCCTATGCGCTCCATTGTAACCAATGGTGGGAACTTTGTGGTCAGCGGTGAGGTTACTTTCGGTCACCCGCTGACCACAAAGTTCCCACCATTGGTTACAATGGAGCGCATAGGCGCTACATTGTAACACTGCCGTGTGCCGCCTGTCATACAGTACAGGAGCACACAGCCGATCAGGAGGATGCCACAACGTGGCGTTTCCTGATTGGCTGATGGAACCCTCTTAGACATAAGTCAGAGGGGGTTTCTGGCATTCGGGGAAAGGGGTCCCATGTGAAAACATGGGTCCCCTTTCAGTGCGAGGTCGGGTGTCCGTTTTTTTATTTTGACAAGTACCTGGATTACAAATGGATTACAAGAAGAAGAGCCTTCTACCCTGGATTTTGTGAGTATATTTTTTTCCACAGGTACCCCATGGATTCTACATGGAGAAGAGGACCGACCCTCGTGTGAACATAAGGTAAGTATGTGTATATGGAGGTGTGTATGTATGCATTAAAGTTATACTTTCAAGGTGTGTGTCTTATGTTTTTATTGGGGTATTTTTTTAGTAGTAGTACTACAGGTACCAGCGGGCCCGGTTTTCCTCCGCATGCTGGTACTTGTGGTTCTCCAAGTACCAGCTTGCGGGGGAGGCTTGCTGGGACTTGTAGTACTGCTACTAAAAACAATATTAATTTTTTTACACAACGGCTATCAGCCTCCCATCCGCAGCCCTTGGATGGGGGGGACAGCCTCGAGCTTCACCCCTAGTCCTTGGGTGGCTGGAGGGGGGGACCCCTTGATTGAAGGGGTCCCCACTCCTCCAGGGTACCCCGGCCAGGGATGACTAGTTGGTTATGTAATGCCAGGGCCGCCGGGAGCTATATAAAAGTGTCCCCCGGCTGTGGCATTATGTATCTGGCTAGTGGAGCCCGGTGCTGGTTTCAGAAATACGGGGGACCCCTACGCTTTTTGTCCCCCATATTTTTGGAACCAAGACCAGGCGCAGAGCCCGGTGCTGGTTGTTTAAATATGGGGGAACCTCTATCATTTTATTTCCCATATTTTTGCAACCAGGATCGGCTCAAAGAGCCCGAGGCTGGTTTGGCTTAGGAGGGGGAACCCCACGCAATTTTTTTTTAAATTTTAACCATATTTTTTTTTTTTACATGGTGCACAATGAAGCACAGCACGGATCTCTCAGATCCGGCCGAGATTCATTGTATTAAAGTCGGCAGTGTTTTACAAGTCACTCACACTGCCTAAAAAAACGAATGACATCGACATCGGTAAAACCGAAAATGCAGAATATGGCAGCTTAGTAAATTAGTCGTACTAAATTCAAAAAGTTGCATATTTACACTTTCGATGTCATTCGTGATTGAACTTTGACCTCAAACTGGAAAATACGATTTTTTAGTAAATATACCCCAATGTGTCCACCAAAATCTTCTTATTTTTTGCCTAATATCAAGCAATATCGACGCTACATTGATGATTTGATTTTGATATGGAAAGGAAACAATGTGAGCATTGAGCAATTCATGAGGCACATCAAAAAGATTGATTATAACTTCAAATTCACCTATAAAAGTCATACAAACATCATTGACTACCTTGATTTAAAACTGGAGGGTAATAACAATGACAAAATTATAACATCAACGTTTTTCAAAGAGAGAGATGCATACAGTTTTATTCCGGCTGATAGCTGTCACCTACGAATCTTAAAGAACAATGTTCCCTTTGCACAATTTTTGAAAATTCATAAAAACTGCAATAACTCCGAAAAGTTTTGGGACCAGTCATAAAATCTATATGAAAGATTTTTGGAGAGAGGATATGATCGAAATGAAGCCCACATACAAACATACAATAAAAATAGGCCTGACCTGCTGTAAAACCAAAGAAAGAGATGGACAACAGAGGAGGTCGCCCATTTATAACTCAGTTTATTAAAGAAAATTATAAAATTAAGAAATCACTGGAAAAACATTGGAGGATTCTATTAAAGGACCCAATATTGGGTCCAACACTCCTGGAGAAACCTGCAGTTATAAATAGAAAAGCAAAAAATCTTAAGAATATTTTAGCCCCAAGTGAACTTTGCTCCGAAAACAGAATAATAGATTAATATTAAGAAAAAAAAGAAGCATGTAAAGTTGAATTAATTGTTTAAAATCAATATAAAAAATACATATAGAATGGTAATAAGGCTGGTGTAACACAATGCAGTCCGGAGGATAAGTTTGTGCACTAGGATTTTGAAGTACTACCTACTTGGTATTGACCATAGAATTTGTTAGGAATATTGATGGAACACAATGCGATCCATTAGAGGAGTACATCTACGGAAGCAATTACCACTTATGTGACCGCTTCCATTGATCATGTAATTATGCTGGAAGTAGGAAATGATAGTTGCTAGTGGAACACAAAGCATTCCAGGAGAGGGGCATGTGCGTGTGAGCACTGCTCATGTGA
This sequence comes from Pseudophryne corroboree, assembly GCF_028390025.1. Lineage (NCBI taxonomy): Eukaryota > Metazoa > Chordata > Amphibia > Anura > Myobatrachidae > Pseudophryne > Pseudophryne corroboree. The sequence goes on from NC_086452.1 coordinate 127,904,593, forward strand.
TAACAGCCCATGTGATCGGCTAAGTCCAGCATCCAGGAAATGATAGTTCGTTGGTGGAATGCAAACGTTCTAGGAAAGGTGTGCATGCGCATGAGCACCACTCACGTGACCATGTTCCATGTGATCGGCTAGGTCTAGAGCAATGCGTTCCACATTTAGGGGCGCATGCGCGGGAATATGTTCGGCTAGGGGATGCTGATTTCTGAAAAAGAGGTTTGGCACGCATTCAGGAAGCAATGGCCGTCACTCCTGAAATTAATAATTAGGTAATTAACCTCTGAATATGCCTGCAACAAATCTATAAATACCTTGTTTTAAAATATTCTTATTGTACATTATTATCCCTATTAGATTCATTTAAAGAGGACAGTTTTTCATGTTTATAAATGACGTATGTTGGGTTTATTCAGTTAAACCATTGCCAGGAAGTGATGTAATGATAGGGTAAAATAAAAAGGACAAACTGGGCTCACTAGGTTCATTCAGAGCCAGGACAGCATTGGGATCAGAAGGATCAGTTTGCAGTTTAACCAGTAAGTAAATTTATTCACAGTTATTTCACAGTAGAATTTTCACAATAGTTTGTCACTTTGATACACTGAAAAAGACTCTAATTAGATAAGATTTTCTAGAGATATAATTATATACTTAAAAAACACGTTTAATTATGATGTTCACATTGCACTAAATTAATTGTAAAAAAAATGTGTTATTATAAAGAACTTTCTGTCAATAAGAATTTTGGAGTTTTACATTTCCCTGATACTTTGGATACCACTTTTAGGCTTTAATGTGAGTATTAGAATAAATAAAATAAATTAAATGTAATAATAAATGGTTAAACATTTGGGAGTAATCAACTATTCTATGTCTACAGATTTATCGGTTTTATGGGAACCTTCCTTCCCTAAAATTTACAGCTAAGACATCTCTCTTACGCCTCGAAAGTAAGTTATGGATATGTTTAATTGACTAGTATTAATTGCGACCTTGTAACCTTATGTTATATACATATGAGTTTTATTATGTAAGATACCAATGCTAATGTTCTTTAATGATAAAATATGGACGAATATTGCTAAAATATGCATATCAGTGGTCTATAACGTGTCCCACCATTAATGTTTGATCAACACTGTCCTATGCTAAAAATATACTACAATATATTTGATTGGTTCAAAAATATACATTATATTTTATGATTGGTTTGAACCAATAGTGTTCCTAAGTAATTTGGTTCAAAATTGTTTTTAACATGTAGAAAATAGTTTTTTTTTCTCACATAATAGCTATTATCTCAACTGTATCACTCTTAAATTGTTTTTATGAACACTTGTACTTATTGTATGAAAATAGTGCGTTATTTCTGTTAGAGATACCCCTGAGGAAGTCTGTACAGATGAAATGTGTTGGGTGACTGTCTTAGACATAAGTGGGTGGACAGGCTGTCTTAGGAGCTCCCCCCTCTGTTTGGGGTGGACAGCATGTCCCTCTGATTCCATCTTACCCATGAATGTCAATACAAATGTAAGAGTTATTTTAAAGAAACATTAAGATCTTTCAATAAATCAATTGAAAAAAGATATGGACTAACATGTGATTTGCTGTTGGGTGACATTCGTGTGAGGGTTTAGGAACATCAGTCCCTCTTGTGGTTAATCATCATTTAGAAGGACGACTCTTTGAAAAGATTTTTTTTGTTTTTTATATATATATATATAAATATATATATATATATATATATATATATATATATATATATATATATATATAGAGAGAGAGAGAGAGAGAGAGGTTTGTGAAGGCGGCACTCACAGGTAAATAATCAGACATAGTCCATATATAATTTCTACATTTCGGTTTTATTAAAGAAAACCCGTCATCAGGAATATATGTTTTTGTTTTTTAATTTATTTATTGGGTTTTTCATAGAAAGATATAAAAAACAATACAGTACAGAGTAACATATGCAAAGTACAGAAATGGAAGCTGAGAGTAAGGCAAGACATCAAAGATTACCATTAACGCAGTGGACAGAAAAAAAATAATAGAGAAACATTTCCAATATCACAGCATGGCAATAGTATTATACAATAGCATGAGGCCGAACCCAGAGCCAAGTACCAGCAAGATTGTATATGGTTATATAAAGTAAAATAATACAACAATAGAAGGAAAGAAAGAGCAGAACAACAAAGACATGGGTACAAACCAAGAGGGAAGGAGGGGGGGGGGGGGGTTGCAGATGCCAAAAGAAAGATCCAACAACGTTATTAAGGCACACACATAGTGAGCAAAGGGTTCAATTGCATCTGGGACAAGGGATTGAGAGTAGCATTAATAATAATAAGGATAATAATAGGAATAATCAAAATAATAATACCACCAATATCATTAATATTATCTAGGGGTTAAATTACACCCATCACTCAACAGGAATACATAGCTTGCTATAGGAATCCCAGCTGAGGGAGTTAAATAATTTCAACACGTGGAGTTGTGGGGGCGGAAGAGAGTCTATGTACGGACCCCATTTCTTGTAGAAATGTAAAGCGTTACAATCCAGATCAGGGAGTGTGGACTGTCGTTCAAAATACAGTGTAGTAGTGAGGAGGGACTTAAGGTTACCTAGGGAGGGGGAGGTTCTATATATCCAGTGGCTTAGAATCAACTTCTTCCCTAAGGTCAATAATACATATAAAAATGGAATACAGTGATTCTGGGAGGGGGGCAGGCACCATGATATAGAATTAATGCCAAGGAGTGCCACCGGGTCAATGGGGAAAGAAATCTTGAAAGTAAATTTTAAATACCACAACACCTTGTCAGTAGAGACCATATATTTGCGTTGACCTGGGGCAATATAAGCCAAGTGGAGAAATTTAAAGTGGACTTCCTGAAGCTGGGCAGAAAGCAAGGCCTTCAGGACAGAAGGAAGGGGGGAAAGGAAACACTCCACCGAAGGGGCCCAGGACCACTCACTAGACCATTTAGATAACATGGGGGGCCAGAGAGCAGCAGGCTTATAAGGTATAACATCCTGGTATAACCAGCTGATTTTATAGGAAAAGGTTGGTAACGTTAATAACAGAGGGGACCAAGGATCACTCCTCCGCTCGTGCACGGGAGGGATGGGGAGAGATTGCACAAAGTGACAGACCTGGAGGAACATAAAAAAATCAGATGAAAGCACACCGTGTCTCTCGGCTAGATCCGCAAATGACACTATATGGCCACCCGGGTCAAAGACGTCACGGATAAGGGCAATACTCTTAGCCTTCCACGAGAGAAATTTGATATGATCAAATGGTGGGGTGAAGCAGGGGTTTCCACACAGGGGAATAAAAAGGGGAATATTCGGGTTACGGCCCAGGGCTGTGTTAATGGCCCACCACGAGCGGAAGACATCCCAAAAAAGAATATTGGAGCGTGCCAAAGTCGTGAGTAAGGTTTTCGGGGTATGTAGCAGAGCCCTGAGTCCTGAGGGCCTGCTCCATCTCATAATTCACATATGAAGAAGTATTGAGTAGCCAGTCTGAGATATACCTAAAGTTCACAGCCTGGAAGAATGCCAAGAGGTCAGGGACGGCCAGACCACCCTGGCTGCGGGGGAGTATAAGTTTAGAGAGAGAGATCCGCGAACTCTTGTTGTTCCATAAAAATTTAGAGAACATCCGGTCATAAAGCAATACATTTTTACCGGGTAGTTGGGTAGGTATCATCTGAAGAAGGTAAGAGATTTTGGGGAACACAATGCTTTTCAAAATGGCCACTCTGCCTAACAAAGATACAGGGAGAGAGGACCAAGTGGAAAGCAGCTGGGACACTTTGTTAAAAACAGACGTATAATTAACTGAATACAGATCCGAGATATTCACCGGAATGTATATGCCTAAATATTTGAGTTTAGAGGTGTTCAATTTGAATTGAGTAAGGATAGGCGAGGAGGGGTGCTTGGAAGCAGTCGGAGTAAGTGGAAAGAGCTAAGACTTGGAGGTATTGATGCGACATCCTGCAAATGACCCAAAATCAGATATAACTTGCATGATCGGTGGGATAGAGGTCTCAGGCTGTGAAATGAAGAGAAGCATGTCATCTGCGAACAAACTCACACGGAGCTCATGTTCACGGATCAGCACACCAGAGTAGCCAGAAAGGTGACGTAATTTAATAGCTAGAGGTTCTATAGCGATAGCAAACAATAACGGGGAAAGGGGACATCCCTGTCTGGTCCCTCTGTGAAGGGGAATGGAAGTAGATAAGTAACCATTACACATAATGCGAGAAGAGGAGGGAGAATACAAATTGTGTAGCATACTGATTAGGTCCACCGGAAACCCAAACTTACCCAGCGTTGTGTACAGGTGGTCCCAGCTAACTAGGTCAAAGGCCTTCTCAGCATCTAACGAGAGGACATATTGGGGGTCAGGGTCTCCGTTGGAGTGCAACCAGCTAGCCGCTGCAAGAACCTTACGGATATTATTAGTGGAATGCCGACTAGATATGAAACCTGTTTGGTCAGGGTGGATAATGGACGGATAATGGACGGAAGCAGGCACTTCAGTCTCTCGGCAATGATTTTCGTAAATAATTTATAATCAATGTTAAGGAGAGAAATAGGGTGATATGAACCGAGGAGATGGGGATCCCTTCCAGGTTTGGGAAGAAGACGGACCAGCGCATCATTAAAATACAGAGGGAGAGAATAAGAGGTCAGAATTTCGTTGAATATTCGGGTCAGGGTGTCTACCAATTTAGGTAAAAGCATTCTATAGTATTCCCCAGAAAATCCGTCAGGCCCAGGGGCCTTCAAAGGTTTAAGATGCTTAATAGCATCCTCCACCTCCCGGGCAGTAACTGGAGAGCAGAGGCCCTCAGCCGCAGCCAGCTATATTTGAGGTAGGGAGACAGAGTCCCAGAAGGATGCCTTAGCATGCATATCAATAGGGGGTTGAAAGTAGATATCAGTATAAAATTCTGAGAGGAGCTGCGCCATGTCCACAGATTTAGTAGCTAGAAAATTGTCAGCGCGTTTAAGTGACTGAATCACTGAGGAAGGTACAGAACCCCTCAGAAGGTTGGAAAGGAGGCGGCCTGTCTTGTTGCCAAACCTGTAGAAATGGTGATTTTTGTGAAAGGTTTGGTGATCACCCATTATCGCTAATACAGCGATAAACTGAGACTTACAATCTAGGTATGATTTCTTCGAGGTGGGAGAAGGGTGCTGTTTAAAATATTGATAGGCTTCAGTCAAGCAACGTTGGGCAGTTTTAAATTCAGAAATAAATTGTTTCTTCTTCGAGGAGACATACTCCACAAGCCTACCACGGATAACCGCCTTTGAGGATTGCCAAAACAACACCACCTGGGTCCCCAAGCATTGTACAGAACTTTCACGCTCATTCCGGATTACTGGTCCTAACCAGCTGTATTATACTCACCTGTGACTTTTATTTGTTTCATCTCACCTTATATGACTTTTTATTTAATAAATACCCTCAAAGATATCTCCAGTTGTCCTGGTCACGCCTTCGGGCACTTACTGCTAATGTCTAACGCATGTCTAGGAGTCCACTCACTCCTCCTAAATTCCGGTACCCGTCAGCCCCTATAACTGAGGCTTCCAGTTACCTACACCAGACCTCAGTTGTGACAGTAAGCACTGACCTAATGGATCCGGTCAGAGACCAATTCCAAGGGAGAAGGCCCATGCAAGAACTGGCAGCCCGTCTCGAACATCAGGAGGCTGCACAGGTCCATGTTATCCGATGTCTCCAGGACCTCTCCTCCCATCTGGATGAAATTCAAGCTACCCTCCGTGGGTCAGGGGCGTCCAGTATGCCGACAGTAGTAGCTTCGGTGGTATCCCCACCCACCATACCCATTTCTCCTCCACGTCTCCACTTGCCGACACCTGCCAAATATGATGGATCCCCAAAAGCCTGCAGGGGTTTCCTAAACCAGTGCGAGATCCACTTTGAGTTGCAGCCCAGCAGTTTCCTACAGACCACACTAAAGTGGCGTACATCATCTCCCTACTCAGTGGTTCCGCCCTTGACTGGGCATCTAGCTATGGGAAAGATCAGATACCCTGCTGTCATCCTACTCTGACTTCGTGGCAACATTCAGACGAATTTTTGATGAGCCAGGTCGAGTGTCGTCAGCTTCTTCTGAGATCCTTCGGCTGCGTCAGGGGACAAGAACTGTCGGTAAGGTATCTAGTACAATTCCAGACGTTGGCATCTGAAGTCTCCAGGAATGAGGAAGCCCTCTATGCAGCGTTCTGGCAAGGCTTGTCTGAACGCATTAAAGATGAGCTCGCCACTAGAGACTTACCCTCGAAACTGAACAAGCTCATATCGCTCTGCACTAAAGATGACCTACGGTTCCGCAAAAGGGCTATGGAGCGAGGCAGATCAACAGTTCATAAGACTCCTTCAGCTCCTCCTCCTCGTCAGCCGTATCCATCTAAAGACGAACCTATGCAGATAGGTCATTCATGATTGTCTCCAGCAGAGCGCAGAAGACGTTTGTCCAACCGCCTGTGCCTATTCTGTGCTGCATCTTCCCACCTCATTAACGCTTGTCCCGAGCATCCGGGAAACTCCAAATCCTAGCCCGCCAAGGAGAGGGTCGGCTAGGAGTAATGTATGCCCCTCCGCCTTCAAGTGACTGCAACCTTTCAGTTTCTCTTCAAGTGACTCAGCGTACCAAGAATCTTATTGCCTTATTGGATTCTGGAGCAGCCAGAAACTTTATTACTGAAAGGTTCATTAAGCAGTGGTCTCTACCCACTGAGAGACTTTTATCTCCAATTTCTTTAACTGCCGTGGACGGCAGTAGGATTCCTGATGCAGTGATTACCTCCAAGACCCTACCTATCCGTCTGAAGGTAGGCGTCCTGCATACCGAGTTGATTTCCTTCCTGGTAATCCCAAGGGCCACTCATCCTGTGGTTCTAGGCCTCCCATGGCTTCATCTGCAAAATCCCCAAGTCGATTGGAAGACGACCCATATCCTGGCATGGGGTCCTTCCTGTTCCAAGACATGTCTACAGAAAGTGATTCCAGTTTGCAAGTCCTCCTCTAAATCTCCTGATGTTCCACCTTCTCCATATCAGGATTTCACTGATGTATTCAGCAAGTGTTCAGCTGATATTCTTCCTCCTCATAGATAATGGGATTGTCCTATCAATCTCATTCCAGGGAAAACTCCTCCTCGTGGATGCACGTATCCATTATCGTTGCCTGAAACCCACTCCATGGAGGAGTATATCAAGGAAATCTGGCTAAAGGATTCATCCGGCCTTCGTCTTCTCCAGCTGGTGCGGGCTTCTTCTTCGTGAAGAAGAAAGATGGTGGTCTGCGGCCTTGTATTGAGTACCGGGGTCTGAATAACATCACAGTGAAAAATCGATACACTCTGCCGCTTATCACCGAGCTGTTTGATCGTGTCAGTGGAGCCACTATCTTCACAAAGATATATCTGAGGGGTGCTTATAATCTCATCCGTATCCAAAAGGGTGATGAGTGGAAGACCACTTTCAACACCCGTGATGGACATTACGAGTACCTCGTCATGCCAAAGGTTCCTAGGGTTTGCTAATTACTACAGGAAATTTATTCGAGACTTTTCCACCATCGTAGCGCCTATTACGGCTCTTACCAAAAAGGGTGCCAATCCTTCCAAATGGCCAGAAGAAGCTACCCAAGCTTTTCATTTGTTAAAACAAAGATTCATCACTGCTCCGGTTTGAAACAGCCAGATACCAGCTCGCCCTTCATCCTTGAGGTGGACGCCTCTTCTGTTGGAGTGGGCGCAGTACTGTCTCAAAGAGCTAACGATGGTCATCTACATCCCTGTGGCTTTTTCTCATGAAAGTTCACTCCTGCAGAGCGTAACTACGCCATCGGCGATCAAGAACTTTTGGCGATCAATCTCGCTTTGGAAGAGTGGAGGTACCTGTAGGAGGGAGCTTCTCATCCCATCACCATTATGACGGATCACAAGTTGCAATTTTGTCCAGGGTCATAAAAATCGTAAGGCCGATGCACCTGGGAGCAAGAAAATGAGTCTGAGTCTACTGACAAGCATTATATCATTAATCCAGTGGCATTCTCCGCAGTGAGGATGGACTCTATGCCCCCGCCAGGGAAAAGTTTCATAAAGCCGGCCCTCAGAAGGAAGCTCTTGCATTGGGCACATTCCTCTCGCTTTGCCAGGCACGCGGGCATACGCAAGACCTTAGAATTTTTTTCCAAATCATACTGGTGGCCGACCCTAAAGAAAGACATTACTGAATTTGTGGCCTCCTGCCCAAAATGGGCCCAACAGTTGCCCGCTGGGGAACTGTTCCCTTTGTCTGTTCCTCATCCGTGGATTCAGCTCTTGATGGATTTTGTCACGGATCTCCCTATGTGTGATAAATTCAATACCATCTGGGTGGTAGTTGACCGGTTCACCAAGATGGCTCATTTCATCCCTCTCACCGGTCTTCCGTCAGCTTCCAAGTTGGCACAAGTCTTTATTTAAGAAATCTTCAGATTACACGGTCTCCCTGAGGAGATAATTTCCGATAGAGGTGTTCAGTTTGTGGCCAAGTTCTGGCGAAGTCTTTGTTAAGCGCTCCAAGTCAAGCTGAAATTCTCTACAGCCTATCACCCTCAAACCAATGGGCAAACTGAGAGGGTGAATCAAGACTTGTAGGCCTTACTCTGTATCTATGTATCCTCTTCCCAGGATGATTGGGTTCAACTTCTCCCATGGGCTGAATTCTGCCACAACAACCAGTATCATTCTTCATCTTCCTCCACGCCATTCTTCACCAATTATGGGTTTCACCCTAAAGTTCCTGAGTTCTAGCCTCTTCCAGCAACATCGGTGCCTGCAGCTGATATCACGATTTGGCAGTTTTTAAATAACTGGAAGAATGTTTGTGCAGCTCTTTTGAAAGCATCCTCCAGGTACAAGAGATTTGCGGATAAGAAGTGTAGGGCAGTTCCTGCCCTTAAAGTTGGTGACCGTGTTTGGCTGTCTACAAAGAATCTATGACTGAGGGTTCCGAGTATGAAATTTGCCCCCGCTATATCGGACCTTTCCTGATTGAGCAAGTCGTCAACCCAGTGGCTTACAAGCTTCAGCTACCTCAATTTTTGAAAGTTCCTAAGACGTTCCATGTTTCCCTCCTCAAACCAGTGATTCTGAATCGCTTTCATTCAGCGCTTCCCTCTGCTCACAAAGTCCAGACTCAACGTGGTGTTGAGTATGAGGTCGCCTCGATTCTGGATTCACGTATTAGATATGGTCATCTCCAGTATTTGATAGATTGGAAGGGCTATGGTCCTGAGGAAAGTTCCTGGACAAATGCATCTGATGTCCATGCTCCTAAATTGGTCCAGAGATTCCATACTAGATTTCCGTGAAAACCTAAGAAGTGTCCTGGGGCCACTCCTAAAAAGGGGGGTTCTGTCACGATCTGGGTGACTGGACACCGTTTCCTACCCGTTAGGTGTCTCCTGAGATTGGCTCAGCGAGCCAG